>NC_133335.1:231175818-231531031 GCF_042186555.1 Aquarana catesbeiana | reverse complement strand
CATCTGATCAATGTTTATAAACAATATTACTTTGTATCTCTCTCTCGTCTGATCAATGTTTATAATCAAAGGGTTTAGAATAAACAAGCGATATTACCTACAAATAATGATATTATTCCTCTGTATTGCAGGATTATGTATTGTTTGAGCAATTGGCCCCCCATAGCAGCATCACTCTCCAGCCAGGCAAGTCGTGTCATCACATACAATGCAGGACCAGCAGTCCCGCCTTGCTTGTGCCAGCTGCTGGGGGAGCAAGAAATAAGGCAGGTCATACACTAATCCTGTTTTTTTTTTTTTTTTTTCTCAACCAGCAGGAAGATTCCCGCTGTGGTATTGTATTCTGGCAGCAGGTAGCCAGGTATATAGCATTTTCAGAAGAGGTTACAAAGTTACATAGTTGGGTGAGGTTGAAAAAAGACACAAGTCCAACCTATGTGTGTGATTATGTGTCAGTATTACATTATATATCCCTGTATGTTGCAGTCATTCAGGTGATTATCTAATAGTTTCTTGAAACTATCAATGTTCCCCCCGCTGTGACCACCGCCTGTGGAAGGGAATTCCACATCCTTGCCGCTCTTACAGTAAAGAACCCTCTACGTAGTTTAAGGCAAAACCTCTTTTCTTCTAGTTTTAATGAGTCGCCACGGGTCTTGTTAAACTCCCTTCTGCGAAAAAGTTTTATCCCTATTGTGGGGTCACCAGTATGGTATTTGTGAATTGAAATCATATCCCCTCTCAAGCGTCTCTTCTCCAGAGAGAATAAGTTCAGTGCTCGCAACCTTTCCTCATAACTAAGATCCTCCAGACCCTTTATTAGCTTTGCTGCCCTTCTTTGTACTCGCTCCATTTCCAGTACGTCCCTCCTGAGGACTGGTGCCCAGAACTGGACAGCATACTCCAGGTGCGGCCGGACCAGAGTCTTGTAGAGCGGGAGAATTATCGTTTTATCTCTGGAGTTGATCCCCTTTTTAATGCCAAATATTCTGTTTGCTTTGTTAGCAGCAGGTTGGCATTGCATGTCATTGCTGAGCCTATCATCTACTAGGACCCCCAGGTCCTTTTCCATCCTAGATTCCCCCAGAGGTTCTCCCCCCAGTGTATAGATTGCATTCATATTTTTGCCACCCAAATGCATTATTTTATATTTCTCTACATTGAACCTCATTTGCCATGTAGTTGCCCACCCCATTCATTTGTTCAGATCATTTTGCAAGATTTCCACATCCTGCGGAGAAGTTATTGCCCTGCTTAGCTTAGTATCGTCTGCAAATACAGAGATTGAACTGTTTATCCCATCCTCCAGATCGTTTATGAACAAATTAAATAGGATTGGTCCCAGCACAGAACCCTGGGGAACCCCACTACCCACCCCTGACCATTCCGAGTACTCCCCATTTATCACCACCCTCTGAACACGCCCTTGTAGCCAGTTTTCAATCCATGTACTCACCCTATGGTCCATGCCAATGGACCTTACTTTGTACAGTAAACGTTTATGGGGAACTGTGTCAAATGCTTTTGCAAAATCCAGATACACCACGTCTACGGACCTTCCTTTATCTAGATGGCAACTCACCTCCTCATAGAAGGTTAATAGATTGGTTTGGCAAGAACGATTCTTCATGAATCCATGCCGATTACTGTTAATGATACCGTTCTCATTACTAAAAAGGTCAGTAAAGCAACACAGCGAATAGCTATATAAGTGAAAGATTTTATTTTCTCCGTGTCCGCCAGTACAAAAGTCCCCACATACAGTGGGGACGGAAAGTATTCAGACCCCCTTAGATTTTTCACTCTTTGTTATATTGCAGCCATTTGCTAAAATCCTTTAAGTTCATTTTTTTCCCTCATTAATGCACACACAGCACCCCATATTGTACACACAGCACCTCATATTGTACACACAGCACCCCATATTGACAGAAAAACACAGAATTGTTGACATTTTTGCAGATTTATTAAAAAAGAAAAACTGAAATATCACATGGTCCTAAGTATTCAGACCCTTTGCTGTGACACTCATATACTTAACTCAGGCGCTGTCCATTTCTTCTGGTCATCCTTGAGATGGTTCTACACCTTCATTTGAGTCCAGCTGTGTTTGATTATACTGATTGGACTTGATTAGGAAAGCCACACACCTGTCTATATAAGACCTTACAGCTCACAGTGCATGTCAGAGCAAATGAGAATCATGAGGTCAAAGGAACTGCCTGAAGAGCTCAGAGACAGAATTGTGGCAAGGCACAGATCAAGCCAAGGTTACAAAAAAATTTCTGCTGCACTTAAGGTTCCTAAGAGCACAGTGGCCTCCATAATCCTTAAATGGAAGACGTTTGGGATGACCAGAACCCTTCCTAGAGCTGGCCGTCCGGCCAAACTGAGCTATCGGGGGAGAAGAGCCTTGGTGAGAGAGGTAAAGAAGAACCCAAAGATCACTGTGGCTGAGCTCCAGAGATGCAGTCGGGAGATGGGAGAAAGTTGTAGAAAGTCAACCATCACTGCAGCCCTCCACCAGTCGGGGCTTTATGGCAGAGTGGCCCGACGGAAGCCTCTCCTCAGTGCAAGACACATGAAAGCCCGCATGGAGTTTGCTAAAAAAACACCTGAAGGACTCAAAGATGGTGAGAAAAAAAGATTCTCTGGTCTGATGAGACCAAGATAGAACTTTTTGGCCTTAATTCTAAGCGGTATGTGTGGAGAAAACCAGGCACTGCTCATCACCTGTCCAATACAGTCCCAACAGTGAAGCATGGTGGTGGCAGCATCATGTTGTGGGGTTGCTTTTCAGCTGCAGGGACAGGACGACTGGTTGCAATCGAGGGAAAGATGAATGCGGCCAAGTACAGGGATATCCTGGACGAAAACCTTCTCCAGAGTGCTCAGGACCTCAGACTGGGCCAAAGGTTTACCTTCCAACAAGACAATGACCCTAAGCACACAGCTAAAATAACGAAGGAGTGGCTTCACAACAACTCTGTGACTGTTCTTGAATGGCACAGCCAGAGCCCTGACTTAAACCCCATTGAGCATCTCTGGAGAGACCTAAAAATGGCCGTCCACCAACGTTTACCATCCCCCCTGACAGAACTGGAGAGGATCTGCAAGGAGGAATGGCAGAGGATCCCCAAATCCAGGTGTGGAAAACTTGCTGCATCTTTCCCAAAAAGACTCATGGCTGTATTAGATCAAAAGGGGGCTTCTACTAAATACTGAGCAAAGGGTCTGAATACTTAGGACCATGTGATATTTCAGTTTTTCTTTTTTAATAAATCTGCAAAAATGTCAACAATTCTGTGTTTTTCTGTCAATATGGGGTGCTGTGTGTACAATATGGGGTGCTGTGTGTACAATATGGGGTGCTGTGTGTACAATATGGGGTGCTGTGTGTACATTAATGAGGAAAAAAATGAACTTAAATGATTTCAGCAAATGGCTGCAATATAACAAAGAGTGAAAAAATGTAAGGGGGTCTGAATACTTTCTGTCCCCACTGCATTCCTCAGCTAAAAATGACATGTATGGTGAACCATCCTATTGCCAAGAGACCGGCGCCAGTATGGTCTGACATCTCCAGGAGGACCGCCCTGCGTAGGAAAAGGGAAGCAGACCGGGTCCCAGGCCTCTCCTGTCACTGCAGCTGCACAACCTAATCCCCACCGAGTGTCATCGTGTCACCATCACAGGGGGGATGGTGAAGTCCCCTCAAGCCTGGATCAGCAGCGGGGTGAGTAAACCCAGACGAGGCGTCTGCCGTCGCTGTCACCGCGCTCACAGCCTCGGCTCCTTCATTCTTGTTTATCAGAAGTCTGCAGAGTCTAAGGAGACCATCGGAATCTCCGCAACGCTCTACTGACAGCGGCTGTATGGAAAAAAACTTTCCTCCTCTGTTAAAACATACGACCGGAGATGAATGAAGCGGGATCAGATATGGGGGGGAAGAGGAACGAGGGGAATGTTTTTTTGGTGGATTTTGTTGGAATGGAATCTGTACATCTCCGTCAAGCTTCTTTCCCACTTTAAAAGGTTATTATGATAAAAAAAAAAGGTCACTAAAAACTTACAGACGTTCCACTTTTGCAAGACATGACTGCTGAGTAGGGATGAGCTTCGTGTTCGAGTCGAACCCATGTTCGACTTGAACATCGGCTGTTCGGTCGTTCGCCGAATTGCGAACGATATGGGCCGTTCGCGCCAAATTCGTGTGGCGCGTCACGGCCCATAATTCACTGCGACATCGCAGTGCATTGCTTGCTGATGATTGGCCAAGCATGCACTATGACCCGCATGCTTGGCCAATCACAGCGCCGCCTTAACAGAGAGCCGTAATTGGCCAAAGCCAAGGAGGCTTTGGCCAATTATGGCTCAGGGGATTTAGTACACGCCCCACACTATATAAGGCCGCCTGCACGGCGGCCCTGTGCAGTGTGTTCCGGTGTGCTGAGAAATAGAGAGAGAGAGAGAGAGAGAGAGAGAGAGAGAGAGAGAGAGAGAGAGAGAGAGAGAGAGAGAGAGAGAGAGAGAGAGAGAGACAGTGTCATTTCATTTGAGTTATATATATATATATACACACAATGTATTCAGTTTAGCTAGATCCGTTCCTGTTATCTTCTTACTGACAGGCAGGCTTGTCTTGTTACAGTATTTACAGCTACCTGAAGAAAATTGCTGGTGTTCTTTTGATCCTATTAGTACCACAGTCAGGCAGCTAGACTATTTACAGTTAGTGCAGTGCGTCCTGCTCACAGTGTTCTGCTAAACCTACAAGTTAGTGGGGTGCGTCCTGCTCACAGTGTTCAGCTAAACCTACAAGTTAGTGGGGTGCGTCCTGCTCACAGTGTTCAGCTAAACCTACAAGTTAGTTGGGTGCGTCCTGCTCACAGTGTTCAGCTAAACCTACAAGCTAGTGGGGTGCGTCCTGCTCACAGTGTTCAGCTAGATCAGTTTCTGTTATCTTCTTACTGACAGGCAGGCTTGTCTTGTTACAGTAAATACAGCTACCTGAAGAAAATTGCTGGTGTTCTTTTGATCCTATTAGTACCACAGTCAGGCAGCTAGACTATTTACAGTTAGTGCAGTGCGTCCTGCTCACAGTGTTCAGCTAAACCTACAAGTTAGTGGGGTGCGTCCACCTCACAGTGTTCAGCTAAAGCTACCTGTAGAAGGTTGGTGGTGTTCTCATACTACAGGCAGGCAGTTGATTGATATATATATATATATATATCCCAGCTTAGTGCAGCTACAGGCCATTAGTATGTCTGGAAGGCCAAGAAGGAGAGGCAGACAGTCACAAGCCAATAAGAGAGGGCAAGCAGGCTCTGTGTCTAGTGCTGGTCGTGGAGACGGTGCATCCTCATCAGCACGTGGCCATGGGACACGCTTGGCCTTTTTTTCGGCAGCTGGCCATGTTGAGCCGCAACATGCGGAAGACTTGGTCGAGTGGATGACCAAGCCGTCCTCATCCTCCTCATCCTCTCTCACCCATGCCCAGGGTACTTTGTCTGGCAAAGCAGCGGCCTCTTCCCTCGGTTCAATGTCATCAGTGACTCCTTCCCTAGCCCCACCATGTCCTCCTGAGGAGTCCCTCGAACTGTTTGACCACAGTGTTGGGTACATGCTCCAGGAGGATGCCCAGCGTTTGGAAGGCTCTGATGATGATACTGAGCTCGATGAAGGCAGTAACATGAGCACGGACAGAGGGGGTGCCCAAGAATGACAGCAATCTGGCAGTCATGCTCCCCCTGCTGCAGCATACTGCCAGGTTTGCTCCAGTGATGAGGAGGGAGGGGATGATGAGGTCACTGACTCAACGTGGGTGCCTGATAGGAGAGAGGAGGAGGAGAAGGAGGAGGAGGAGGCGGCACATCACCAACGAGGCAGGATGCCCTCCAGGGGCCAGCCTAAGGGCAGCACATTGACTGCATCACACCCCAAAGCTCCACATGTGCAGGGCGCTGCAGTCTCTGCGCGTTATTCAAAAAGTTCTTTGGTGTGGGCCTTTTTTGAGACGAGTGCATCAGATCGCACCGCTGCTATTTGCAACATATGTCTCAAGCGTATCTCGCGTGGCCAAAACATCTCCCGCTTGGGTACCACATGCTTGACCAGACATATGTTGACCTGCCATGCAGTTCGTTGGCAAGCGTATCTAAAAGACCCACACCAAAGAACAAAGAGGACCTCTCCTTGCTCATCAGCTGAGATTTCCAACCCCACTAGACCTTCAGTCCTCTCTGAGACCTGCACTGAGAGGAATGAAGGTGTAGAATTAGGTGTGTCACAGCCAAGTACTTGTGGGCAATCTGCTTTTGGTACACCGACGTCAGATTGTACCAGGCAAATTTCCCTGCCCCAGCTGCTGCACCGCCGAAAGAAGTTTTCTCCCAGCCATCCACATGCCCAGCGGTTGAATGCTAGTTTGGCAAAATTGCTAGCACTTCAACTGCTGCCTTTTCAGTTGGTAGAATGTGCGGTTCCTCAGTGGCAGGTACCCAAACGGCACTTTTTCTCACGGAAGGCGATTCCGGCTCTCTACCAGCATGTGGAAGGCAATGTCCATGCCTCGCTGGACAGGGCGGTCAGCGGTAAGGTGCATATTACCGCTGACTCATGGTCCAGCAGGCATGGACAGGGACGTTACCTAAGTTTCACGGCGCATTGGGTGACTCTGCTGGCAGCTGGGAAGGATGCAGGACAAGGTGCAGTAGTGTTGGAGGTTGTTCCGCCACCACGCCTCCAAAATGCTAATGATTGTGACACACCTCTCTCCTCCACCCCCTCCTCTTCTTCTTCCTCCATGGCCTCTTCCTCGGAACCAGCGGTGCTCCGTAGTCGTTCAAGGGGCTACGCAAGTATGCAGGCCAAAAGATGCCATGCGGTGCTTGAGCTGGTGTGCTTGGGGGACAGGAGCCACACTGGGGCAGAGGTTCTGTCAGCTCTGCAGGGGCAGGTTCAGAGGTGGTTGACGCCACGCCAACTTAAGGCAGGAATGGTGGTTTGCGACAATGGCACCAACCTCCTCTCTGCCCTCCGACAGGGACAAATGACCCATGTGCCCTGTTTGGCTCACGTCCTTAACTTGGTGGTGCAGCGGTTCTTGGGCAGGTACCCGGGCTTACAGGATGTCCTGAGGCAGGCCAGGAAAGTCTGTGTGCATTTCCGCCGGTCATATAATGCCAGTGCTCAGCTGACGGACCTCCAAAAAAGGAGTTTAACCTGCCCAAGAACCGCCTAATCTGTGACATGCCCACCAGGTGGAACTCAACGTTGGCCATGCTGCAGCGGCTGCACACGCAGCAGAGGGCCATCAATGAGTACCTGTGCGACTATGGCACCAGGACAGGGTCAGGGGAGCTTGGTTTTTTTTCCCCACGCCAGTGGGCCATGATCAGGGATGCATGCACTGTCCTGTCACCATTTGAGGAGGCCACGAGCATGGTGAGCAGTGACAGTGCATGCATCAGTGACACTGTCCCCCTTGTCCACCTGTTGGAGCACACGCTGCGTGGAATAATGGACAGGGCACTTGAGGCAGAACAGAGGCAGGAAGAGGAGGACTTCCTTAGCTCTCAAGGCCCCCTTTATCCAGACAGTGTTCCTGCGTGCCCGCCGATCACACAGGAAGAGGAGGAGGAGGAGGAGGAAGATTGTGTCAGTATGGAGGTGGAGCCTGGCACTCAGCATCAGCAGCAGTCTTTAAGGGATCAGTCCCAAGAAACACATGGACTTGTACGTGGCTGGGAGGAGGTGGCTGCGGACCATGTCGTCCTTAGTGACCCAGAGGACTCCGGACTGAATGCCTCAGCAAACCTACGCTGCATGGCCTCCCTGATCCTGCAAAGCCTGCGTAAGGATCCTCGTATTCGTGGTATCAAGGAGAAGGACCAATACTGGCTGGCAACCCTCCTTGATCCACGTTACAAGGGTAAGGTTGCGGACCTTATCTTGCCATCGCAGAGGGAGCAGAGGATGAAACATCTTCGGGAGGCCTTGCAGAAAGGTCTGTGCAACGCGTTCCCAGAGACTGGGAGGTTACAAACTCCTGTTCCTGGACAACGTGTTGCTGAGGCTTCGGTCAGTCAAAGAAGGAGCGGTGGAGAAGGTGGCCGTCTGACCGATGCGTTCAGGCAATTTTTTGGTCGGCAGCCCCAAGGTATGATCGGTTCCAGCAACCATCGCCAGCGTCTGTTTTCCATGGTGCAGGAATACCTAGGGGCAAGATCAGACTTGGACACCTTTCCCACCGAAAATCCTCTGGGTTACTGGGTCTTGAGGATGGATCACTGGCCAGAGCTTGCACAGTATGCAATTGAGCTACTGGCCTGTCCTGCATCCAGCGTTCTTTCGGAACGCACATTCAGTGCTGCTGGAGGCGTGGTAACCGATCACAGGGTGCGTCTGTCCACTGACTCGGTCGATCGACTGACCTTCATAAAAATGAATCAGTCTTGGATCACCACCAGCTACCAAGCACCTGATGCTGATGTAATCGAATAATTTTTTTTGAAATCTCAGATCCCTTCAAAGACTGCCTATGCTGATGCTGAGTGACTATCCCTGAGTAATTATCCTCTTCCTCCTCAATCATCACGCTGATAGCTTGTAAGAACATTTTTGGTTCTGGGCGCCACCACCAGTGCCTAAGGCCCAATTTTTCAGCCCCTGTTTAACAGGGGCGTGTAATTACAATTTTTGATGTAATACTTTGCAGCAGGGCTCGTTCCTGCATTCCAACTAGAGTGTCTGTGAGGGGTTGCAGTGTTGTGGCACCAGCACCAGTGCCTAAGGCCCAATTTTTCAGCTCCTGTTCAACAGGGGCGTGTAATTACAATTCTTGATCTAATATTTCACAGCAGGGCCCTGTGAGGGCTTACAGTGTTGTTACCACAGCAACACCTAAGGCCCAAATTTCTGCTGAGTATATAGCGCAGGACCCTACTTTCAAACAACTAACTTACAAACGACTCCTACTTGCAAACGGAAGGAGACAACAGGAAGTGAGATGAAATCTACCCCTAGGAAGGGAAATTCTCTCCTGTAAGAGTTAATATGGGAAAAACATTTCTCCTTTCCACTGATGCTTTCCAATCCATTGGGACAAAAAGTGAGGTGAAATCTTCTGAAGAGGAGGAAAGAGAGCAAAACAAATGTCACAGGGGTGATAACCCTTCCCTATGTTTTCCAAAAAGCTTAAAAAAGATTTTTTGGCTGGAGCTAAACACGTTAAAAATGTACCCGTTCAAAATTACAAAGAGATTCTACTTAACAACAAACCTACAGCCTGTATACTGCTGTTCAGAGTATATAGGGCCTGGTGGCCCCACACCTTTCCTTATTTTAATTTGGGTGCGGAGTTCCCCTTAATATCCATACAAGACCCAAAGGGCCTGGTAATGGACTGGGGGGTACCCATGCCGTTTGTCTCACTGATTTTCATCCATATTGCCATGACCCGACATGACATTAAACCCGCAAGCAGTTTTAAATGAGATTTTTTCCTTTAAAAATGACATTTGGTGCAGGGACTGTTCTAAACATGGGAAACACGCGTCACTTTACAGGCATACTATAGACACCCCCCAGGTACGATATTTAAAGGAATATTTCACTTTTTTTTTTTTTACTTTAAGCATCATTAAAATCACTGCTCCTGAAAAAACGGCCGTTTTTAAAAGTTTTTTTTGCATTGATACATGTCCCCTGGGGTAGGACCCGGGTCCCCAAACCCTTTTTAGGACAATACCATGCAAATTAGCCTTTAAAATGAGCACTTTTGATTTCGAACGTTCGAGTCCCATAGACGTCAATGGGGTTCTAGCGTTCGTGCGAACTTTCGGTCCGTTCGCAGGTTCTGGTGCAAACCGAACCGGGGGGGGTGTTCGGCTCATCCCTACTGCTGAGATTGGCTGAAAACAAAATCGACGTTCCCAAGTGCCGCAGCATGGTTGTGCCTTGCGGATTTCCTTTCCCCGTGGGCGCCGGCCCCCCCCCACGCCTACAGTGTGCAAAAGTCTTAGGCAGGTGTGATGCTAATGCTGTAAATGTCAAAAATCTAAGTGTTAATAGTTTATTTCTTTTTTTAATTACCGTTTCAAAACTGGGCGGTACCCCCCCCCCCCCCTCTTCCTGCCCAGGCCAATTTTCAGCTCCGTCACACTTTGAATGACAATTGCGCCGTCATGCACCACTGTACCCATATGACATTTTTATTATTTTTTTCAGACAGATAAAGTTTTCTTTTGGTGATCTTCGATCATCGCTGGGCTTTTATTTATTTTTTTGCTAAACAAATGAAAAAAAAAAAAACATTTTGTAAAGAAGTACATTTTTCTCTTTCACTGATGGGCACAGACAGGCATTGGCAATGGGGAAGATTTCACTGTGAGGAAAGCCGCTTATTGGCTCTCCTCTCCCCACGGGAGGCCAGCGTGAGGAGGGGAATGCCGATAAACGGCATTTCCTATTTACACAGCTGATCACAGGGTAAAGAGCCTACCTCATAGGCTCTTTACCGGGATCAGTGATGAGGTGTGTCCGCACGCACGAGTGGCCCCTTCTGAAGGACGTCCAGTCAGAACGGTAAAGGCCCCTCCGTATCTCTGCTATAGGCCGGGCAGGAAGGTGTCAACAAAATGGAAAGCAAATGAACAGGAGAGAATTCCAGATCCAATCAATATTTGGGGTGACCTTTGCCTTCTTCTAGGTAGATTTGCACACAGTTGTTGAAGGAACACGGCAGGTAGGTTGTTCTATGTACATCTTGGAGAACTAAGCACAGATCTTCTGTGGATGTCGGCTGCCCCAAATCCTTCTGTCTCTTCATGTAATCCCAGACAGATGCCATTATGGTGAGATCAGGGCTCTGTGGGGGCCAAATCATCACTTCCAGGACTCCATGTTCTTCTTTACACCGCACTTAAATGACATTGGCTGTATGTTTGGGAGGGGGGGGGGGGGTTTGTCAGGGGGGTTGTCCTGCTGCAGAATAAATTTGGGGCCAAATCACACACCTCCCTGATGGAGAAGTATATGCCTGTATTTCTCAGCATTGAGGACACCATTGATCCTCACCAAATCTTTAACTCCATTTACAGAAATAAAGCCCCAAACTTGCAAAGAACCTCCACCAGGCTTCACAGTTGGCTGCAGTCACTCATTATTGTACAGGTCCCTAACCCTTCCCCCAACAAACTGCTTCCTGCTATCAGTCCAGTACCTGGGTCCCACTGGTTTCCTCGAGACTTCTCCAGACAGTAGATGGGGGTACCTGAGTCCTACTGGTTTACTCCAGTTCTGTGTAAATGGCAACACTGGACATCTTCTGATGTGGAAGGAAAGGAAACTAAACAGGTTTTCATCTGCTATATTAAGTTTCCTTGGCTGACCACTGTGTCTACGCTCAACGCCGCCCGGCCACTGCGTCTACGCTCCTCAACGCCGCTCGGCCACTGCGTCTACGCTCCTCAACGCCGCCCGGCCACTGCGTCTACGCTCCTCAACGCCGCCCGGCCACTGCGTCTACGCTCCTCAACGCCGCCCGGCCACTGCGTCTACGCTCCTCAACGCCGCCCGGCCACTGCGTCTACGCTCCTCAACGCCGCCCGGCCACTGCGTCTACGCTCCTCAACGCCGCCCGGCCACTGCGTCTACGCTCCTCAACGCCGCCCGGCCACTGCGTCTACGCTCCTCAACGCCGCCCGGCCACTGCTTCTACGCTTCTCAACGCTGCCCGACCACTGTGTCTACACTCCTCAACGCTGCCCGTTTATTATGCCTCTTCAAAAGACCTTGAACAGAACATCTTAAGCCCCCAGTCCGCTTTGAAATCCTTGCCTGGGAGAGACCTTGGTGATGAAGTATAACTACCTTGTGTCTTGTTGCTGTGCTCAGTCTTGCCATGGTGTATGACATGAAACAGTCGTCCACAACCTCACCTTATTAGCAGAGTTTGGCTGTTCCTCACCCGGTTTTAAGCCTCCTACACAGTTGTTTCTTTTTCAGTTAATGATTGTGTTTCAACCTACATATGAAATTGATGATAATTAGCCCCCGCTTGGAACAATGGTTTAATCGTACACCTGACTCTAATTCTACAAAATACCAGACTTTGTGCAAGCGTACAAAGTGTGCAAGTGTAAGGCCGGGTTCACACTGGTGCGACACAACAGCCGTCCTACTTTGGATCCGACTTTGCCCTGCGACTTGAAGCCGACATACGTCCGACTTTTAATGAACAGAGACCCGACTTGGATCCCCGCCAATACCAGGCACTGTGTTTGGTATAAACCTTGAGGGGGAACTCCACGCCAAATTTAAAAAAAAAAAAAAAAAACACAACACAGCATGGGTTCCCCCTCCAGGAGCATACCAGGCCCTTCGGTCTGATATGGATTTTAAGGGGAACCCCCTACACCGAAAAAACGGCATGGGGGTCCTCCCCCCCAATCCATACCAGACCCTTATCTGAGCATGCAGCCCGGTCGGTCAGGAAAAGGGGTGGGGACGAGCGAGCACCCCCCCCCGAACCGTACCAGGCCGCATGCCCTCAACATGGGGGGGGTGGGTGCTTTGGGGTAGGGGGCACCCTGCGGCCCCCCCCACCCCAAAGCACCTTGTCCCCATGTTGATGAGGACAAGGGCCTCTTCCCAACAACCCGTCTGCGGGCAGGAGGCTTATCGGAATCCGGGAGCCCCCTTTAATTAGGGGGCCCCAAATCCTGGCCCCCCACCCTATGTGAATGAGTATGGGGTACATCGTACCCCTACCCATTCACCTGGGGAAAAAAAGTGTCATTAAAAAAAAAAAAAAAAAAAACAAACAAAAAAAAAAAAACACACTAGACAGATTTTTAAAGTAATTTACTAGGCAGCTCCGGGGGTCTTCTTCTGACTCCTCTGCGCTCTCCGACCTCTTCTCCCGGTCTCCTCTGCTATCTTCTGCTCTTTTGCTAGCGGTGGCCCGGTCTTCCCTGTCATCTTCTTCCCTCAAGCCTTCTTCCGATGTTGACACGACGCTCTCTCCCGCTGTAATGCCGTGTGCGAGGTGCGCAACGACTTATATAGGTATGGGGCATGGTCACCGGGTGATGTCATTCGGTGTCTCCGCCCATTATGACGTCACCGTCCCATCATGCCCCGGGTGGTGACATCATAAGGGGCGAAGTCACCGGATGACATCACCCGGTGACCATGCCCCATACCTATATAAGTCGTTGCGCACCTGGCACACGGCATTACAGCGAAAGAGAGCGTCGTGTCAACATCGGAAAAAGAGAAGAGGGAAGAAGACGGCAGAGAAGAGCAGGCCACTGCTAGCAAAAGAGCAGGAGATAGCGGAGGAGCCCGGAGAAGAACTGGAGAGCGCGAAGAAGAGGCCTGAGAGTGCGGGGAAGTCAGAAGAGACCCCTGAAGTTGGAAGAAGACCCCCCGGAGCTGTCTAATAAATTACTTTAAAAACCTGTCTAGTGTTTTTTTTTTTTTTATTGACACTTTTTTTCCCCTAGGTTAATGGGTACGGTTACGATGTACCCCATACTCATTCACATAGGGTGGGGGGCTGGGATTTGGGGGCCCCCTTATTAAAGAGTGCTCCTGGATTCCGATAAGCTCCCCGCCCGCAGACCCCGACAACCAACGGCCAGGGTTGTCCGGAAGAGGCCCTTGTCTTCATCAACATGGGGACAAGGTGCTTTGGGGTGGGGGGGCCGCAGGGCGCCCCCCTGCCCCATAGCACCCACCCCCCATGTTGAGGGCATGCGGCCTGGTATGGTTTGGGGGGGGGGCGCGCTTGCTCGTCCCCACTCCCTTTCCTGACCGGCCGGGCTGCGTGCTCGAATAAGGGTCTGGTATGGATTTGGGGGTGACCCCCACGCCGTTTTTTTGGGCGTAGGGGGTTCCCCTTAAAATCCATACCAGACCCAAGGGCCTGGTATGCTCTTGGAGAGGGAACCCATGCCGTTTTTTTATTTAAAATTTGGCGCGGAGTTCCCTCTCAAGATCATCTGAGCACAAGTCGCATGCCAAAGTCGGATCATGCATGACGGCAATCCGACTTTAATGATAGTCAATGGGCTGAAGTAGGATCAAAGTCGGACCAAAGTAGTACAGGGAGCATTTTCAAAGTCAGGCCGACTTGTGTCAGACCAGTTAGGACGGCTCCCATAGGGAAACATTGATTTTCACACGTCATGTGACATGAGCTCCCAATGTCGGAGCGTTTGTCGCACTAGTGTGAACCCGGCCTAAAAGTTGATGCCGGTTTGAAGCCAAAGGGTGGTCACACCAAATATTGATTTGATTTTGATTTTTCTTCTGTTGGCTCCCTTTGCATTTTGTACATTGCTAAAAATAAATAAATTAGAATATAGATTTCTGAAAGCATTCTTACTTTACAGCATTTCTTCACACCTGCCTAAAACTTCTGCACAATACTGTATATGCAGCACTGCATCGGCACTTTACCAAGATCGGGGCTTGCGCCGGCATGGTCCCGGGACGAGACCGCACCACTCCGCCCTCATTTGACGGTGTGGCGGGCGGGAAGTGGTTTACCAGATGAAATTAGAAAAAAAAAAGAAAAACGAATGCAGCCATCACATCGAAGAATTGATAAGCTGCAATACATGAAATGTTTGCTTCTGGGCTGTAAACATAAAAAGAAAAAATGTAAAGAGGAATTAAATTGAAGACGATCTGATGCAGGGAGATGGCCGTTCCTCTTTAAACTGCCTGACAGCATTACGGTAATCAATAGCTAAGCTTCAATTAGGCTTTAAGTGCCCAAAGCCTGGGTGGGGTGACCCTTCATGGTGAACAAAGCATAAAATCAGTCCGGGTGAAAAGATTACAGTTGGAATAACTCAATTTGCATCGCTTCCCGGAACGGTAATGTCATCCAACAGGACTTTCCACCTGCCTCTCCTATCGGCCGCAGACCAAATGTAAACAGCGAGACGCTGGGCGCAGACGGATCCAGGATCCGGCGCACGGAAGAGGATTCTACAGACTCACCGCCGTGACATGAATGAAAGACAATGGCAGGAAATGTGTAAACTGCTGAAAGAAAGAAAGAGAGAAAGCGAGAAAGAGTAAGAATGAAAGAAAAGAGTAAGAATGAAAGAAAAGAGTAAGAATGAAAGAAAAGAGTAAGAATGAAAGAAAAGAGTAAGAAAGAAAGAAAGAAAGAAAAGAGAAAGAATGAAAGAAAGAAAGAAAAGAGAAAGAATGAAAGAAAGAAAGAAAGAAAGAAAGAAAGAAAGAAAGAAAGAAAGAAAGAAAGAAAGAAAGAAAGAAAGAAAGAAAGAAAGAAAGAAAGAAAGAAAGAAAGAAAGAAAGAAAGAAAGAAAGAAAGAAAGAAAGAAAGAAAGAAAGAAAGAAAGAAAGAAAGAAAGAAAGAAAGTATGTTTCTAAGGACTCATCCATGCCAAGTGTGCCGATATAAGAATGCCATCAAAACAATTGTTCTCTATGTGCTCGATTCACCATTGCACAATGCACATAAAAATGTTACAACGTATGTAATAACGTTACAATGTCACAAGGCACTGTTCTATATTGAGTTAAAGTGTTTTTTTTTTTTTTTTACTTTAAATAAAAAAAGTAAAAGAAGCCACACAACTGTTTATCTACTAGGCTCCATTTCCTCTAGTGCGACTTGTCATGTGACTTTGGACACAAAGTCGCATGACAAATCACAGCCCATTGATTTCAACAGCACCTGTTCCAATCTTTGCAACTTAGAGTGTAAGTTCACCTTTACAGAAAATCTGTAAGAGGTCCCCTCCCCCCCCCGGTCCCGCTGACCTGGGGTCCCACGATAAGCCGCTGTGAAACATCGAGTTGCTTACTGGGGGGGATTTGAAATCCCTGCGGCTTTCTCTCCTCTTCTCCACCGCTGACAGGACAGACTAGGCAGGTTCTGATTGGTCAGCAGCATCCACGTGATGGCGCCAACCAATTAGAATGCCTCTTATCCGTACATGCAGAGAGGTACGGATAGGTGATGAAGCTGCTGGGATTTCAAATCTCCGGACCTGTAAAGCAGCGACTCAATGTCTCACGGCGGCTGGTCGTGGGACCCCAGGTCAGCGGGACCAGGGGGGGGGGGGGGGGAGGGGAGGATGAGGAAGGGGGTGCAGTGTAAGTGCACCTTAAAGATTTTCTGTAAAGGTAAACTTACCCTTTAAAGTTGCAGTGACTTTGAAAAAGTTCCTGCACAACTTTCTTGCCAGAATGTAAAGTCTCATGAAAGTTGCACTCAAAACCCTTGGTATGATATTGGGGCAGTAGGGGTTTATTCAACCCTTAATATGATATGGGGGGATATCAGGGGTCTTTTAGACCCTTGTTAATGAGATATCAGAGGTTTAATCAACCCTTGATATAAAATGTTGGCGGATATCAGGGGTCTATTCAACCCTTTATAGGATATGGGGCCTATATCAGGGGTCTATTTAACCCTTGATATTGGAGGATATCAGGGGTCTATTTAACCCTTGATACGATATGGGGGGTATCAGGGGTCTATCGGACCCCTGTTAATGAGATAGCAGGGGTCTATTTAAGCCTTGATATATTTGGGATATCAGGGGTCTATTCAACCCTTGATATGATATGGAGGGATATCAGGGGTCTATTCAACCCTTGATATGATATGAAGAGATATCAGGGGTCTATTTGACCCTCAATGTCCTACCTGCCCCTGCCGACATGTGATACATGTCAGTTGCAGTGAAATGGTTAAAATAGATGAAAACCTAATAACTAAAATCTCTACATAATGAAATAGAAGCTATAACAAGTCAATGCCATTTTAAACGTTCTTTTCCCATCTTTTTAAACCTGCAACTTTCCTGCCATGAAGGTCCTTGTTGCAGCACTTCCTGTTTCAGGGTGACAGCGATCTGTCCCCGACTCCCAACTGTGTCCGTCTGTTGTCACCCTGTCACACACAGCCCAATGTGTCCTGTGACATCCAGGTCAATGCTCAGAGCTGAACTTCCCATTTCTGGAAAGCATCCTCTAAGGAACATCCAGTAGGGGCTATTATGTATGAACACAAAGATAATAATAATAATCATAATGATAATAGCAGATTTGTGGCAGAAGCTCTTCCCACGCAGTACAGCATGGCAAAAATTCCTGTCAATCATCAATGACAGCCGAATATCATTATAATCTTTTATTTATATCACTCCATTATATACAGCAACACATTACAGAGGAGTATACAGCAAACAGGAGGTGCACTTCATTGCTAAAGGAGACCTGTCACAAAGCAAAACACAACACGTTCTCTGGGTCCCACTCTGTACCCCCCGCACTGCCCACTACACCTTATTCTATGCCTCCTGTATCCCCCCACCACACACAAACACTCTGCATCACCTGCACCCCCAACTACCAGCACCCCGTACCACCCACATCTGCATCTCCTATTACCCCAATCTCAGCAATCCCTATATCCTCCAATATTCCTTATTCTGCATCCCCTGCATCCCTCAATACCCCACATTGTGCACCCCCTATTACCACATATTCTGCATCTCCGTGCATCCCCCTTATTCAACACTCTGCAACCCCATATCTCCCTATACTCCTTATTCTGCACCCCTTGCATCCCCCATTACTCCACAATCTGTACTCCCTATATCCCCCAAATACTACACCTTATTCTGCATCCCCTATTAATCTACAATATGCACCACTTTAATCCCCCTTTAACTCACACTCTGTGGTCCCTCTATTCCCCAATACTTCTTATTCTGCACCCCACATTACTCTACAATCTGCACCCCTTGCATCCCCTGCTACACCACATTCTGCAGCTCCTTGAACTCCTATTATCCCACACTCTGTAGTCCCTATATCCCCCAATGCTTCTTATTCTGTACCCCATGCATCCCCCATTATTCCAAAATCTGCACCCCTTCCATCCCTCCTTACTCCACATTCTGCATCTCTCATTATCCCACACGCTGCAGTCCCTAAACTTCTCATTACTCCTTATTCCACACCCCCCACATCCCATATTACTCAACAATCTGCACCCCTTGCATTCCTCATACCCCACATTCTGCACCTCTTTGAACCCCCAGTTATCTCACACTCTGAAGCCCCTATATCCCCCAATGCTTCTTATTCTGTACCCTCTACATCCCTCATTACTCCACATTCTGCATCTCCCATTATCCCACACTCTGTAGTCCCTACATTTCCCATTACTCCTTATTCTACACCCCCCCCCCCCCCCCCCCCACATCCCATATTACTCAACAATCTGCACCCCACACCTTCTTCCCTCATTATCTCACATTCTGCAGTTTCTATATCCCCCCCCCCCCCATACTCCTTATTCGGCACCCCCAATGCATCCCCATTTCTCTATAAACCTGCACCCCTTGCATTCCTCATACCCCACATTCTGCATCTCTTTGAACCCCCTGTTATCTCACACTCTGAAGCCCCTATATCCCCCAATGCTCCTTATTCTGTACCCTCTACATCCTTCATTACCCCACATTCTGCACCCCATACATCCCACGTTACCTCACATTTTGCATCAACTTGAATCCCCAGTTACCCCACAATCTGCAGCTCCTATATCCCCCCAATATTCCTAATTCTACACCCCCCACTACACTCTACACCCCTTCCATCCCTCATTATCTCACATCGCGCAGCTCCTATATCCCCCAATACTCCTTATTCGACACCCCCCACTACACCCCTTCCATCCCTCATTATCTCACATTGTGCAGCTCCTATATCCCCCAATACTCCTTATTCTACAATATGGGGAGCTGCAAAGCCAGGAAAAGCGGGGGGCATAAACTCGCTTTTAGAAGCTTTTTGCCCTGACGTTAATGCACGTTTAGCCGCGTTTCTCCACCTCTTCTATTTTCCACTCCCAAATACAAATACTACAGAGCACAAATCGCATGGCATCTCAAAACCAATGGTTCCCTATGAGAGTCGTCTCAACTGATTTCCAGCCCATTGATTTGAATGGATCCGACTCGTGGCATGTGACTTGTGCTCTGAGGGTCTTGAAGGGGAACCCCACGCCAACATTTAAACACATGGGGTTCTTCCCCCCCCCCCCCCGGACCCCCCTGGACCATACCAGGCCACATGCCCCATGAGGGGGCGGGAGCTTTGGGGCAGGGAAGGCCCTCTTCATGACAACCCTGGGCGGTGGTTGTGGGGGTGTGCGGGCAGGGGGCTTATCGAAATCTGAAAGCCCCCAGATCCCAGAGCCCCCCTCCCCCCATGAGTATGGGGTACATTGTTCCCCTACCCCAAAAAGAGGTAGTGTAAATAAAAACAAGAGACGGTTTTGACAAGTCCTTTATTAAAAAATGAAGAATGCCCCCCCCGTCGTAGCTTCAATGTGTCTTCTTCCTCCAGTCTTCTCTGCTGCCGACCCTGTCACGTGACGTCACAAGGGGAGGAGTCCCGTGGTAACGTCACTGGGTGGCCACGCCCCATGGCTATATAAAAACTGTCCGAGAACGGAGCTGGCACAATGATGGGAGCCAGCGTTGGAGGAGGACCCGATCGGCGGCGGAGAAGACCGGAGGAAGAACAGATCACCGGATGGAGAAGACATGTTGGAGCTATGATGGGGGACGTTCTTCATTTTTAATAAAAGGACTTGTCAAAACCATCTCTTGTTTTTATTTACACTACCCTGCCTTTTTGTGGGGTAAATGGGTAGGAGTACAATGTACCCCATACTCATTCAGATGGGGGGGCAGGATCTGGGGGCCCCCTTATTAAAAAGGGGGCTTCCAGACACCGATAAGCCCCCCCGCCCGCAGACCCCCGACAACCACCGCCCAGGGTTGTCAGGAAGAGGCCCTTGTCTCCATCAACAAGGGGACAGAGTGCTCTAGGGTGGGAGGAGGAGAAATCTCTCTCCTCCTCCAGTCACTACACTCCCCCCCCAGTTAGAAACACATTTAACCCCCTGATCGCTCCCTAGTGTTAACCCCTTCCCTGTCATTTATACAGTAATCAGTGCATTTTTATACCACTGATCAATGTAAAAATGTCACTAGTCCTGCAAAAAAAAAAAAAAAATATTATTATTATTATTGCAGATCACCACCATTACTAGTAAAAAATAAATAATAAAAATGCCATAAATCAACTTTTGCGCAAACCAATCAACATACGCTTATTGTGATTTTTTTTTACCAAAAATACGTAGAAGAATTCATATTTACCTAAACTGAAGAAGAAATTTGTGGGTTTTTTTTTTGTTTTTGTTTTTATTGATATATAACAAAAAGTAAATTTAATTTGTTTAAAGCGCAAAAGATAAAAAAAAAAATGCAGAGGTGATCAAATACCACCAAAAGTAGACTCTACTTGTGGGGAAAAAAAGGACATAATAAATTTTATTTGCGTACAGTGTCGCACGACCGCGCAATTGTCAATTCAAGCGACACAGTGCCGTATCACCAAAAAAAATGGCCTGGTCATTAAGGGGGAAAAATCTTTCGGTCTGTAAGTGGTTAAGCTGCAAAAAAAAAAAAAAAATCTGACGCTGGTAAAAGCGGCTGTAAAAAAAAAAAAAAAAAAAAAAAAAAAACGCCCTGTGTGACGAAAACACGTATAAAACTCGCCGCACTGTACGTCGTGCCAACATGCAGACATGTGAGCGCAGCCCCATAACCCCACAGGGCTGGTTTGCGCTACATACATCGTGTGCATTCTGTTGCAGCGCAGTCAAAAAAAAAAAAATACGCTCCTCCAATCAAATTTAGCGGCGTCGGCTTACTGCGCTACGGCAGTCGAGGAAAAAAAAAAACTGCCGCAAAGGAGGCGTGTGACCCCAAATTTTCCCATTGGGGGGCAAATGAATGAAAGGAGGGGGGGGTTTAAAAAATACAGGACTGCACGGCGGCAGGCGCACCTGGGGGCAAGACGCCCCTCAGGTCCCTGGTGACAGGGGCTCTTTAAATGGGTCACTGAGAGCAGTGCAGGTCCCCCCCAGTGACACCACAGAGAGCTCCTGACACCTGCAGCAGTTCACAGGGGCTGGAAGTGCCCTTTAACCCCCCACAGCACCTACTTAGCTACCTCCTCCCCCACCTTGCACCCACCTACCCCTTCCCCTCCCCCCACCACAGCCTGCACTCACCTCTGCCCAGCTGCAGCTGATCAGCTCCACTTCCTGCTTTCCCTGTACACGTGTCTGAGATACAGCCGGCGGCCCGCCCCTCCTGCACGCCACTGGCTGCCTGACCAAAGGCGCCGCCCCCTTCTCCCCTTCTACTGGCCGAGCGGCGTGTCACTCGCAGCTCGTGTTCATTTTGTAGGTTATTGTTTGTGCTTCCCGCACAAGACAGAGGCGGGAGGGCGAGAAACAAAGACAAGAGTAGAGCAGAGGACACAAGAAGGGGGGGGGGGGGTTGTTATGGAAAGTAAAATAAGCTGTCAGGGGTCCCTCTGATCTGCTGCCGTGTAAATGTTTACATCATGTTTTTATAAACATAGACTTTATTTTGACCCAAAATGTAAAAAAAAAAAAAAAAAAAAAAAAGCAGAATTGTTTTAACATAATAAAGTAGAGCTAAATGCAATTTTATTTATTTATTTATTAGATAGAATAAGAGATGATTATAACCCTTGTCAGGTTTTCTCCCCCATCTGTGTCCCCTTGGGGGAGATTTCTCTTCATTTCCTGTCCCAAACCCACAACAGGAAATGAGAGGAAATCCCTACAAAGTAAGGGAATCCCCGGTTGTCACCAGAACTGGCGTCCCCAGTTGAAGATTTTTCTTCACTTCCTTTTCCATAGCCACAGCAGGAAGTGGGAAAATCCCTCAAAATGAGAGGAAATCCCTCCAAAGTGAGGAAATCCTCGGTTGTCACCAGAACTGGCGTCCCCATTGGAAGATTTTCCCCTCTGTTCCTGTTCTGGTGACAACCCCAAAATGTGGGATTGTCTATCACTTACACTCTCTGTGAAAAGTGCATATATGACAAAATAGAGAGGGAGAATCTCTCTATCAGGGATGCAGACAGCAATAAAAACCTTATGGAGGGTCTAATCCTTCTCCACTATAAAATTTTAAAAAAAGCTAAAAAAAAAAAAAAAGTTTTGTTTTTTGATAAACTTTTTTTTTCTTTGTTTACATGTTTAAAAAATAATTTTAGGCCTAAATATTATGTAAACCCCCCAAAACAAAATATATTTTCTGAAAGCAGACACCCTGAAGACTAAAATGTAGGAGGTGCACAGTGAGCTGCAATGGAGGACTCGGGGGTGCGTGATACGGGGTACTGAGGGATGCAAGATGAGGTGAAATGGGGGTATGTGGAATGCACGGGGTACCAAGTACAGGTGATGGAATAAAGTGTGGTGCTGCGCTAATCCTAATGAGATAGGCGCATAAAGGCTCTGTGCTCGTAAGCGTCTTAAAGTGCATCAAAATAGGCTTTGCAAATGTAACAGAGCAATAGCGAGATGACCTAATATGGCAATAGTGTCCTTATGTGCTAATAGTGTATATGGTCAAGAAAATCATAATAAAAATACACAATAAATAATAATCAATATAACGTGCAAAGTGATTGGTGCTTAAACATCACAATAGCAAACATAAAAGTATGAGTGAATATAGCTTGGATAGAAATATAGCTTGGATAAAAATAACAGCTGGCTAAGACTATCATCAATCGCCAACTGGCTAAAAACAATATAAATCAACACATTCGTAGGTGCGTATATAACCAAAGTGCATCCAGTGCAAGTTAAAATGTGATTAGGTGCTTAAGAGTCCATAAACATGCATGCAGATCTGCGTGCAAAATATTCTCAGGTGCAATGTTCCTTGCGGCGAAAAACAATCAATCGCAAGTCCATAAAACATGTATTGACTTCCGTGCTAAACACAGGTGACAGTAGTGGTCAGTCTTCATGCAGCAGTGTGCACATTGGTGGGCAGTGGCCCCTTACCTGAAGGTAATGGGGTAAACACGTTTAGCCAATCAGAGGCATGGCAGCCTATGTAGAGATCCTGGGTCTAGTCTGCAGTGGAGGATGGTGGAAATATGGTCCTATCCTGATCGCTTCTATTGTAGGGGCGTCTGGTCCTTCCAAGTAGTGTCCCGGGGTCACCCAGATAGATTAAGAAAGGAAGCCCACAATAGTGTAGTATTGCATGGAAGCGTATCAGTTTTATTACAGCATAAACTACAGTACTTACATAAAAAGTTAAAAACCGGATGGAGATCCGACGAGCGGCGAGCTCGTAATACCAATAACAGTCAGCGAGTGCCTGTCCCGTCCCTACGCGTGACGTCACGGTCCCCTGAAGAAGTCACGTGACCGTGACGTCACGCGTAGGGACGGGACAGGCACTCGCTGACTGTTATTGGTATTACGAGCTCGCCACTCCTCGGATCTCCATCCGGTTTTTAACTTTTTATGTAAGTACTGTAGTTTATGCTGTAATAAAACTGATACGCTTCCATGCAATACTACACTATTGTGGGCTTCCTTTCTTAATCTATCTGGGTGACCCCGGGACACTACTTGGAAGGACCAGACGCCCCTACAATAGAAGCGATCAGGATAGGACCATATTTCCACCATCCTCCACTGCAGACTAGACCCAGGATCTCTACATAGGCTGCCATGCCTCTGATTGGCTAAACGTGTTTACCCCATTACCTTCAGGTAAGGGGCCACTGCCCACCAATGTGCACACTGCTGCATGAAGACTGACCACTACTGTCACCTGTGTTTAGCACGGAAGTCAATACATGTTTTATGGACTTGCGATTGATTGTTTTTCGCCGCAAGGAACACTGCACCTGAGAATATTTTGCACGCAGATCTGCATGCATGTTTATGGACTCTTAAGCACCTAATCACATTTTAACTTGCACTGGATGCACTTTGGTTATATACGCACCTACGAATGTGTTGATTTATATTGTTTTTAGAAAGGCCCCGGGCCCAGACGGTCTAACTGTGCAGTACTATAAAACCCTCCTACCATCCTTAGGGACCCACATGGTGGAGCTGTTTAATAGTCACACAGAGGGGGGCGGGTTTCATGACTCCTCCTTGCAAGCCCAGATCTCGGTCATCCCTAAGGAGGGGAAGGACCCGACCCAGTGTGGTAGCTACCGGCCAATCTCCCTGCTCAACACGGATATCAAATTATTTACTAAGATCATAGCATCCAGACTACAGCTACACCTCCCGTACCTAATACACTTAGACCAGGTGGGCTTCGTGCCCACTAGAGAGGCGAGGGACAACACCACTAAGGTGTTGAACTTAATTCACACAGCCAACCGCACAAAAACACCGAGTGTCTTCGTCAGTACAGACGCGGAAAAGGCATTCGACCGTGTAAACTGGGCCTTTATGTTCGAAACACTCAGACACGTAGGGGTTGGGAGGAAGATGCTAAGATGGATCATGGCAGTTTACACGTCACCATCCGCCAGAGTCAGAGCTAAATGGGATACTGTCTGACCCGTTTTCGATCACCAACGGAACGAGACAGGGCTGCCCACTTTCCCCCCTCCTCTTTGCCCTATCTCTCGAACCCTTTCTATGCCACGTAAGATTGAACCCCAACATTAAGGGGGTGGAATTAAACCAAACCCAATACAAGGTATCCGCCTTTGCGGACGATCTCATGTTTTCACTTACAAACCCAACCATTTCCCTACCTAATCTACTGAGAGAGTTCGAACTATACGGCAGTCTCACCAATTTAAAGATAAACTTCGCCAAATCAGAAGCTATGGGAGTTAGAATACCACATCCACAGCTGGTGCACCTTCAATCCAGTATTCACTTGAAATGGAATAACAAGTCCCTAAAATATTTGGGCACACAAATCCCCCATAACCTATCACAGCTTTACGCACTAAATTTCCCGCCACTGCTTAAAACGACAAGGGAACTCCTGAACAAATGGGGCGCGGGTTTGCACTCCTGGGTGGGAAGGTGCAACATACTAAAAATGTCCATCCTCCCCAAATTCCTCTATCTTATGCAAGCGCTACCGGTGAACATTCCTGCACCTTATTTCAAAAAAATACAATCGATGTTCTCGGAATTTGTTTGGGCTAAACAGAAACCGAGACTGGCTCACAAAATTTTAGTCCTCCCCAAGCAGTATGGTGGCCTAGCACTACCAGACGTTCGCGCCTACTACCAGGCGGTCCATTTGAGCAGACTGATTGACTGGTGTCGACACCAAGAGACCAAGCTCTGGACTAGCTTGGAACAAAACCAAAGCCAAGTCCCGCTCCGAAGAGCTCCTTGGTGCCATTCAGCCATACCAGCAGAGATTAAGAGACACCTATTAATAGGGAACACCATACTGGTTTGTGCTAGACTGCTTACAAGGACAAACCTGTCATCACTGAATTCCCCTTTATACCCAATACTAGGGAACCCGCTGTTCACACCGGGGCTGCAGGATCAGGTGTTTGGAAACCTGACCAGGTTGGACCTTTACCAAGCATCCCACTTTAGTGCGGGTGGGCGCTGGAAAACGACCGCAGAACTCACTGATCCTGCAGGCACCTACAGACTAGACTTCCTGAGGGCACTCCAGCTGAGTCATTTCCTCCAAACCATTCAACCCCCAACGAACGAACAGATACTCACCGAATTCGAAGACATATGCTCAACCCAGGGGGTCATACCACACACACTCTCCCTGACCTACAACATCCTTAACACTCCCCAAACAGATTTTGTCCCACCAGGACTGATCAAATGGGAAAAAGAACTGAACTTAACATTCAGCCTAGCCAAGAAACAACAGATTCTAAAATTCACACACAAATCTTCTATATGCGCCAAAACTCAAGAGACGAACTATAAAATTTTATCACACTGGTACAGAACCCCAACACAATTAAGCAGATTCTTCCCAACGACATCTGACCTGTGCTGGCGATGCCAAACGGAAAAAGGAACACTATTACACATCTTTTGGTCTTGTCCAGGTCTGACAGCTTTCTGGCAAACAGTAAAACAGACCATACAAAAATTTACAGAATATAATATAACTGATGACCCGGCCTTCTTCCTCCTGCATGCGGCAAACATTCCCATGAAAACATATAAAAAGTCAGTCCTGCGACATCTTTTAGACGCAGCTAAGGCCTGTATCCCACTATATTGGAAATCCACAACTCCACCACCCATAACATTATGGATTAAAAAAGTAGAGGAAATCAAACGTATGGAAGATCTCATCCATACAGCGCAAAACAGACAAGAGAAATTTTCCAAAATGTGGCAGTTGTGGAACATGTTTATATTCTCCAAAGAAGGACAGGCTTTACAAACAACTATGCCAATTTAAACTGATTTGCCGCGTGCTGGATGGAGTGGGCTCAGTGCTGCTGCTACATTACATCAAATTCGATCCATGATCCTGGGGATTCTTCCCCCCCCCCACCTCTGCCTTCCCCCCATATCTCCCTACTCAATATCTCTTCTTTTCTTCTTCTCCTTGCTACCCCTTTCTTCTCCTGCTCGCAGGACCCTTCTATAACTTTTTGGAAAAAGGGAAAAAAGTAGGAGAGGGAGAACACATGGGACTATACTAATTAATCCACCAAGATTCCACAAACATATCTGTCTTGAATGTACTGTATTAAGTAGAAAGTCAGTGATGGAGATGTATTGTTGGATGTACTGTTTGGTCCGTGTGGACTCGCTCTGCCTGTGTTCATAAATAAAAAATTTAAATATATTGTTTTTAGCCAGTTGGCGATTGATGATAGTCTTAGCCAGCTGTTATTTTTATCCAAGCTATATTTCTATCCAAGCTATATTCACTCATACTTTTATGTTTGCTATTGTGATGTTTAAGCACCAATCACTTTGCACGTTATATTGATTATTATTTATTGTGTATTTTTATTATGATTTTCTTGACCATATACACTATTAGCACATAAGGACACTATTGCCATATTAGGTCATCTCGCTATTGCTCTGTTACATTTGCAAAGCCTATTTTGATGCACTTTAAGACGCTTACGAGCACAGAGCCTTTATGCGCCTATCTCATTAGGATTAGCGCAGCACCACACTTTATTCCATTCTTGTTTTAACCGGGGACAGGCTGTACCCCATTCGGTGTATGCTGCTTGTCCTTGCCTTTATTGAGATTGGGTGTCCACTCTCTCCTCTCTCTCCAACCCCGATCACGATAGCGCAGGAATACCCCATAATTATCTCTCAAGTACAGGTGATGCAGGGGGTGCAGAGTGAAGTGCAAATTGATAGGTGGTGAGGGGATACAGAGTGCAGGTATTGGCATGGGGTACAGATTGTGGGGTAGTTGGGGTGCAGAGGGTACAGGGTGGGGTGTAATGAGAGAGTAGTTGGGAATGCAGAGGGTGCAGAATAAGGTGTAATGGGACACGTAGGGTTTGCAGAATGTGGGGGAATGGGGGATGCACAGTGAGCGGTAATAGACAGGGGATGAAGGGGGTTCAGAATTTGGGGTAGTGTGGAATGCAGGGGGTGCATAGTTTGTAGTAGGGGGGAATGAAGGGGGTGCAGAATTTGGGGTTGTGGGGAATGCAGGGGGTGCAGAATTTTGCCATTGTGGGGAATACAGGAGGTGCAGAATGTGTAGTAGTGGGTAATGAAGGGAGTGCAGAATAAGGTGTAATGGGACATGCAGGGTTTGCAGAATGTGGGGGAATGGGGGATGCAGGGGATGCACAGTGAGTGGTAATAGATAGGGGATGCATGGGGTGCAGAATTTGGGGTTGTGGGGAATACAGGAGTTGCAAAATTTGTAGTAGTGGGGAATGCAGGGGGTGCAGAATTTGGTTTTGGGTGGAATGCAGTGGGTGCAGAATGTGGAGTAGTGGGGTATGCAGGGGGTGCAAAATGTGGACTAGTGGGGTATGTAGGGGTGCAGAATGTGGAGCAGTGTGGTATGCAGGGGTTGCAGAATGTGGAGCAGTGGGGTATGTAGGGGGTGCAGAATGTGGAGTAGTGTGGTATGCAGGGGTTGCAGAATGTGGAGTAATGGGGTATGCAGGAGATGCAGAATGTGGAGTAGTGAGGTATGCAGGGGGTGCAGAATGTGGTAGTAGTGTGGTATGCAGGGGTTGCAGAATGTGGAGTAATGGGGTATGCAGGAGATGCAGAATGTGGAGTAGAGGGGTATGCAGGGGGTGCAGAATGTGGAGTAGTGGGGTATGTAGGGGGTGCAGAATGTGGAGTAGTGTGGTATGCAGGGGTTGCAGAACGTGGAGTAGTGGGGTATGTAGGGGGTGCAGAATGTGGAGTAGAAGGGTATGCAGGGGGTGCAGAATGTGGAGTAGTGGGGTATGTAGGGGGTGCAGAATGTGGAGTAGTGTGGTATGCAGGGGTTGCAGAATGTGGAGTAGTGGGGTATGTAGGGGGTGCAGAATGTGGAGTAGTGTGGTATGCAGGGGTTGCAGAATGTGGAGTAATGGGGTATGCAGGAGATGCAGAATGTGGAGTAGTGGGGTATGCAGGGGGTGCAGAATGTGGTAGTAGTGTGATATGCAGGGGGTGCAGAATGTGGAGTAGTGGGGTATGTAGGGGGTGCAGAATGTGGAGTAGTGGGGTATGTAGGGGGTGCAGAATGTGGAGTAGTGTGGTATGCAGGGGTTGCAGAATGTGGAGTAATGTGGTATGCAGGAGGTGCAGAATGTGGAGTAGTGTGGTATGCAGGGGGTGCAGAATGTTGAGTAGTGGGGTATGTAGGGGGTGCAGAATGTGGAGTAGTGTGGTATGCAGGAGGTGCAGAATGTGGGGTAATGGGGTATGCAGGGGGTGCAGAATGTGGGGTAGTGGGGTATACAGGGGGTACAGAATGTGGGGTAGTGTGGTATGCAGGAGGTGCAGAATGTGGGGTAGTGGGGTATGCAGGGAGTACAGAATGTGGGGTATGCAGGGAATGAAGAATGTGGGGTAGTGGAGTATACAGGGGGTACAGAATGTGGGGTATGCAGGGGGTACAGAATGTGGGGTATGCAGGGGGTGAGGAATGTGGTGTAGTGGGGTATACAGGGGGTACAGAATGTGGGGTAGTGGGGTATACAGGGGGTACAGAATGTGGGGTAGTGGGGTATGCAGGGGGAGACGAATGTGGGGTAGTGGGGTATGCAGGGGGTGAGGAATGTGGGGTTTACGGGTAATGCAGGGGGTGCAGAATGTGGGTAGTGGGGGGTATACAGGGGGTACAGAATGTGGGGTAGTGGGGAATGCAGGGGGGTGCAGAATGTGAGGTAGTGGGGTATGACTATGCAGGGGGTACAGAATGTGGGGTAGTGGGGTATGCAGGGGGTGAGGAATGTGGGGTAGTGGGGAATGCAGGGGGTGCAGAATGTGGGGTAGTGGGGTATAAAGGGGGTACAGAATGTGGGGTAGTGGGGTATGCAGGGGGTGAGGAATGTGGGGTAGTGGGGTATGCAGAGGGTGCAGAATGTGGGGTAGTGGGGAATGCAGGGGGTGCAGAACGTGGGGGTGCAGGGTGGGGTGTAATCAGAGTACAGACATTGTACAGCTAAAACTATTCTTTAGCTTTGGATAGAGTGGAGAAGGGTTGGGACCCCGGACGGTTTATTTTTTGCTGTTTGGGTACCTTTGGGAAGTTTTCCATTCACTTCCTGTCCCGGAGACACAATAGAAAGTTAGAGGAAATCTCCCAAAGTGAGGGAAATTCCCCTCTTAGGCTTTGTCTACACTGGTGGTCAGGGGGGTGGTAAAAAAAAATAGGCAGTTGTGCCGCGTCTTTTCTTTTCCCCCAACCACATCACCCTAAGCAGCAAAGGCAGCCAGATGGGGCTGTACATGTGCCACGCCACACACCATACCACGCATGCGGTTGGAGGGTGGCTGTGGCGGGGCCCCATTCACTTAAATGCTTTAAATTCAGAGGTGGTACTGCCAACCCGAATGCCACCCATTCAAGTACATCAGATTGTGTTCCGATCTGTGCACCGGACAGGCATACTGTAGATGTACATTCTGGGATTTGCTTGGAGTTTCAGGCAGTGCCGGCACCAAGGGCAAAGATGCCAAACTGCGCCCCCCACCCCTATTTATGATGTGCAAGCTTAGGGGACCCTACGCCCAGCAGTGACTCGTTTGTCAAAATCACTACCGCTATCACTGCTCCTGTCTGCCTTGTAGCAGAAGGAAGGTGCCTTCCCATCCCTACAGTAAACCATTGCGCCCGGGGCACCCGTCCGTCCTGCCCACCCTTGTCCCGGCCCTGCATGCAGGTCTGTGCAGCCAGATGCCAATGTCATTGATTTCAGCAGGCTGCTTGCACAGATCTCTGGTCACCCTGTGTGGGTGAAGAGTGCCCTGCACACGGGTGTATGGATCAGTCAATTAGGCCATCAGTGGCGGCCCGCAGGGGTGCCCCCCTATCCATGCATCCAGACTCCTAATCTACATGCGGGGCGTTGGACGCATAGATTCCAATTTTTTTTTTTTAAGCATGTGATTAGAGCCTGAGGCTCTAATTGGCTTAAAAAAGGGGTGGGCTCGGGGCGCAGAGCACTACGCCCCAAGCGCACCCACTTGTGTGACAATAATGAATGAAAACTCGCTATTGTCTTCCTGATTCTCCTCCCAGGCCAATCAGGAAGCAGGTCCTGGGACCCATCACCCGATTGGCCCGCACAGTGAGGCGATCCGATTGGCCACCTAGGAGGAGGAGGAGGGAGGAGACTCACAGCGCACAGAGGAGAGGAGGGAGGAGAGGCACGGCATGATGCAGGGAAGGAGGACACGCAGGGGAAGCCGTCACCCTCAGGAGCGATGCCCGCGACCTAGATGGGGTTAGTGCGGGGCCGACCGACCGCGGGGGGTGATGGGAGGTGCGGGTGACCTGACTGACTCCCCCCCAAATAATATACCACCAGCCGCCACTGTGTATTCTGTACGCCCTCTTGCAGCTGTGTGCATGAAGCCTCAGTACTCTGACCGCGTCTAAAGGCATGCATAGACACGTAAAGGTAGGTAAATTTAAGCACAGGAGAACTGATCTGGAAAGCCCCTTAATCTGCCCCCGGACGCACCGATTTCTATTTTCTCTAAACATAAGTAACCAGAACGTGCCTAAATGCAAGTGCGAATTATACGATTTATAATGCATTTAGAGATGTCCTATAAACGCATGGATGTCCCTGCCTGTGTGAATGAGGCCTTAGTCCTCCTCCTGTATGCACACACACACACGCCCGCCTCATCTCCTCCTGGCAATTAAACGCCAATTATCGGCTCGTAAGCGGGCCCCTCCCTGTTATCAGGAGAGAGCCCTTTCCAAATTGCTTGCTTATCTGCGGCGCTCTCTGTACGAGGAGGAACGGGACGCCACCACTTAACACGCAACGTGCTGCTAATTGCCGGGACTTTATCTTCTTACGCCACATTTTCTGGAGGTCTCAGCCTGAATTTCCTGCGTCTTCTCGGAGTGACGGTGCATAACCCGCCACGCGGCAAATCCCATTAACTGGAGATGAGTTTAGGTCTTTGTGGAAACTTTCGCGGCTTCATTTGCGGTAACAATAATGCCGGCGCTTAGAAATGTAGGATGCTGTCAAATGTGAAGCGTTGCGTCACGGCAAGACTGGCTGAGATAACACCAAATTTACTTTCGCTGCTGAAATGATGCCGCCCGTCATAGAGAATTTGGCAGATGAAAGTCAGACGTCTCTTTTTATTTAAAGCAGAAGTCCAAAATTTATGCAACTAAATAAAACTGTTGCATTGTTACATAGTGTGTGTGTTTATGTTGCTACCAAGTTCCATATCCCTGTACATTGTGTTCACTGAGAAACAGATTTTATGAACTTATCTACACTCCCCACTGACACCAACTGTGGTAGGGAGTTCCACATCCTTACCTACACTCCCCACTGACACCACCAACTGTGAAAGGGGGTTCCACATCCTTACCGCTTTAACAGTAAAGAATCCATGACACATTATAAGATCGAACCGCTTCTCATCCTTCATTGTGTGGCCGCATGTCTTCTTTAGAGACCCTATGATAAATAGTTTCCTCCCAATGATACATTCACGATTTAAAGATTTGTATATCGTAAATGTATCCCCTCTTGCGTATCTCTTCTCCGTGGAGAATAAGTTTAATGTTTGTAGTCGTTCCTCATAACTGAGGTCTTTCATCCCCCCATAACTGAGGTCCTCCATTCCCCAAAACTGAGGTTCTCCATACCCCATAACTGAGGTCCTCCAGCTCCTATAACTCAGGTACTCCATCCCCTATAACTGACTTCCTCCATCCCCCATAACTGCTCCTACATCCCCATACCTGAGATTCTCCACCCCCCCCCACCCCCATAACTGTGGTCCTCCACCCCCCAAAACTGAGCTCCTTCATCACCCATAACTAAGCTCCTCCATCCCCTCATTGCTGAGCTCCTCCATCCCCCATAACTAAGCTCCTCCATCCCCTCATTGCTGAACTCCTGCATCCCCTCATTGCTGAGCGCCTCCATCCCCCATAACTAAGCTCCTCCATCCCTTCATTGCTGAGCTCTTTCATGCCCCATAACTGAGGTCCCCCATAACTGAAATCCTCCACCCCCCCATAACTGTGGTCCTCCATCCCCCATAACTGAGCTCTTTCATCCCTCATAACTAAGCTCCTCCATCCCTTCATTGCTGAGGTCCTCCATTCCCCGTAACTGGGGTCCTCCATTCCTCCTTCATCTCCCATAACTATGCTCCGCCATCCCTTCATTGCTGAGCTCTTCCATGCCCCATAACTGAGGTTTTCCGTCCCCCATAACTGAGGTCCTCCATCCCCCCCAAAACTGTGTTCCTCCATCCCTTCATTGCTGAGCTCCCTCATCCCCCTAACTAAGCTCCTCCATCCCTTCATTGCTGAGCTCTTCCATGCCCCATAACTGAGGTCCCCCTATAACTGAGATCCCCCCCCCATAACTGTGGTCCTCCATCCCCGATAACTGAGCTCCTTCATCCCCCATAAATAAGCTCCTCCATCCCTTTATTGCTGAGGTCCTTCATTCCCCGTAATGAGCTCTTCCATGCCCCATAACTGAGGTTTTCCATCCCCCATAACTGAGATCCTCCACCTCCCACCCCCCAATAACTGTGGTCCTTAATCCCCCACAACTGAGCTCCTTCATCCCCCATAAGTGATCTCCTCCATCCCCTCATAACTGAGGTCCTCTATTCCCTGTAACTGAGGTGTTCCATTCCCCATAACTGAGGTCCTCCATTCCCCATGACTGAAGTCCTCAATCCCCCCAACTTAGGTCCTCCAGCTCCTTTAATTGAGGTCCTCCATCCCCAAAACTGAGGTCCTCCATCCCCCATATTGGAGCTACTCCATCCCCCATAACTGAGCTACTCCATCCCCCATAACTGAGGTCCTCCAGCTCCTTTAATTGAGGTCTTCCATGCCCCATAACTGAGGTCCTCCATCCACCCTAACTGAGGTCCTCTATCCCCAGTAACCGAGGTAGCCCATCCCCCACAATTGGGCTCCTCCATAATTTAATTAATTTATTTGAGCTTCTCCTCATTCCCTATAACTGAGGTCCTCAATCCCCTTTAACTGAGGTCCTTCTTACACCATAATTAAGCTCCTCCATCCCCCATGACTGAGCTCCTCCATCCCCCATAAATGAAGTTCTCCATCCCTATAACTGAGCTCCTCCATCCCCCATAACTGAGCCCCTACATCTTCCATAACTAAGCTCATCCAGACCCCTTATTAGCTCTGTTGTCCTTCTCTGGACACTCCAGTTCCAGTACATCCTTCCTTTGGACTGGTGACCAGAACTGGATGGCATACTCAGGATGTGACTGAATAATTGTTTTGTAAAGTGGTAGAGGTATAGTTTTATCTCTGGAGTATGTCCCCTTTTTAATGCATGGTAATAGTCTCCTGGCCTGGCTTGCTGCATTGGCGTTGCATTCTATTACTGAGTCTATGGTCTCCTATCTATGATCTACATAACATAGATGAATCCTGTACGGTGCCCATGGCTCTCTTCTATCAAGGACATTGGAAAGTCCCCGGGAGACAACGACTTGGTGCATCATCTCCCCTGTCTCTCCTAAGATAGAACTGTTCATTCGGCCATTTATGATGCTCCATGACCATGCTATGAACTTATCACCTCAGTCGGGTACCAGAACAGGGAGAAAAGTGTCTTCTAGAGACTGGAACTGCCCAAAAGTGCCATAGTTTTGGTTTCTCTAGCTACTATACACAGTACTGGTGCTGGCGGATGAAACCACATCGCCCAGTGGCACACCAGTCATCCATCACGCTCAGCAGTTTTTGGATGCTGTGGCCACTGTAGTTCTTAGAAGGGGCAAAAAGCAATAGTGCAGACAATAGTGAGCCAGGTAAGTATTACCGGTAATTCTATTTTTTTTTTTTTACAGGTGTTTTTCTTAAAGTGGAGGTCCACCCTAAAAAAAAAAAAAAAATGCCCCAAAAAATACCTAAAAAAATGGAGGAAAAGAAAAAAAAAATTTTTTTTACTTACATGAAATGGCTGTTGCTAGGCAGTCTTCCTAATCTGCCTCTTCCTACACCGCTGTGATCTTCAGTCTTCTGGTCCGCGCATTGTCTTCTGGGGAATGGGGTGTGGTGTGTTATGGGAACTGTGTGTGTCCCACAACACATCGTGTCCCATTCACAAAGCGCCGTGCCGCTTGCCGCTCGAATGGTATTAAGCTACTTTTGTTCTGATGTATGCTGACAACCATTGACGGTTTAGGGCCCATCCATTAGGGGTGCACAGGCACCGCCCCCCCCCCCCCGTTCATGCGCCTGGGCCCCTAATCTACATGCAGAGCACCGGATGCATGAATTACAATGGGGGGGGGGGACTTTGAAGCACGTGATTAGAGCGAGAAGCTCTAATAGGCTTCAAAAAAGGGTGGGCTTGGGGCGCAGAGCACTGCGCCCCGAGCCCACCCAGTTGTGAGACAATAGTAAATTAATGTTCACTATTGTCACACTGATCCTCCTCATGGCCAATCACTGATCCTCCTCCCCGCCCGTAGAAGCGCTGTCCGCCGGCAACCTAGATGGGGTAAGTGCGGGGCTGGATGACCGACCACGACACACCAGCCGCCACTGGCCTCTACAACTTGTTTACTTACGTGATCTGGCATCTCCCTCTCTCCTCCCCCCCTGTTTAGTGCTAGTTGGTTCAGTCCTAGCTTGGCATTCTCTGTTGATTCCATGTTCACTTAGTACATAAAAAAGGGAAGTTGGGACTTTGTGTGAGGCAAGTGACAACTGAATAAGGTAAAACGTATATAGTGACTAAATTATTTATTGTTATAAAGAGGGTATAGAATCGCACTCAATATGAAGTACATTAAGAGCCACTACATATGATAATAATAAATAAAGTACAGTTTATAAACAAAAAGAGAATTAGAAGATATAGATACATATTCCAAACAGTTCATATACAGTATGTACAACCTTAAGGAGGGGGACAACTCTCCTCCCTTATCATGCTTAGCGTGACGCTGGAGACTACCTGTGGGTGGGCTAGACGCTCTTAAAGCACTTCCTACTGCTAATGTCTTCACCTGCACCATTGGTCATGCCACATTTTCTGCCTAACATGTCGTTCGATATATTTACACATGAGAACTCCTCCGGAGCCTCACCCTATGTTACCACTTACACCATATGGAGAATCCAATTTCCTGGGGATCTTGTGCTTGGGCGTTCGCCCCTTGCGCGGCGTGGCTTCCTCAGCTCCCGGGCCAGGCGACCCATCCCATCGGTTCCTTCCAATTGCAGCATTACATTCCCCTGTTTCCCAGTCCCATACTAGTGGATGCATCCGCTCCTGATGAAGTGATTTTATTAACATGAAATGCGTCGAGCATCGACAGGATGCAACCATGTTGTAGCCAATCATTATTGTATTCCTTTCCACCTGATGCTGGCTGCTGGGAGGATATTTAGGTCCTCTCCTGCTTCTCGCTCCAATTTGTTGTGTGCTGATGTTTGGATGGATTTTGGTTTACTGTAAATAAATCTTACTATTAAATTCTTATGGTCTGGTTTCCTGTGTGTAGCTACGCAGATAGGGCCACCCGGTGCTGTTTCCTGACAATGGGACATTTTGCCAGTCTTTAGTGAGGTTGTTATTATGTTAATTTTCCATACTGTCAGGGCTGGGCTCAGCCCTTCCTTCTCAGAGCTGTCGGCTAATTGCCAGCTCCTATCTCTCTCCACAGTTACTCAGCTGTTGATGATATCCTGCTCATCAGTCCTGCCTACTTAAGCCGTCCAGTCCAGAGGATCTCTGCCTTCGCCTTGGTCAACATCACAGAAACTCCTGCAATCCTGTTCAAGACTTGCTTTGCTGACATCCCTTCTGGCTCCAGATCCTGCTTGCTGTTCCACTACATTGATCCCTGACTTCTGGCTTGGCTGACTATCCATTCCGGTTACTGAACTTTGGTTATGTTTTGACTACTTTTATTTCTTTTTACTTTTATTATTAAACAAGTGCGATTGAACTGTACTTCTGTCTCGGCCTGATTTCATGGTTTCTGACACATACATCTGGTTGCTGTTGTATTGCATTTTTGTCTAACCCACCCTTTACAGTGCTTTTGCCCAATGAAAGGTTCCAGGTGTGTTGTTGGTCAATTAGGTCCAGGGTAGGTCATAACTGGCGCAGGGCAGGAGGACTCAAACAATCCAGTGATACACATGCTTTCTTTCATCATTTAGCCTAAATTTAATGACCCCTGGATCTCCAATGTCAACCTGCAGGAGATACTTAGACACCATCCTCAGCGACCAGCATCATACCCCCACCTCATTCTGATTCGAAACGTTGGACCAGAACAGCACCTAGCACTGAAATAGTTACTATTCCTCATTGTCTTCTCTCGGCCTCTCAGGCTGTCCCTGTTCCATGTCCCAGTTTCACCAGAACGTTGAGACGCTGTCGCTGCACATCCTCAGACTAGGGTTGTCGGGCCGTGCTGCATTAATTAGCGCTCCTAAATCTCCTTCTTAGGGAAGAAAAAGAGCGAGGGGACAGGCAGAGATTAATTGGGGCCTGCAGGGCTGCTCAGACTGATAGGGTCAAGATTAGGTTAGTTTGAAATCCCCCCCCCCGTGAGAGAGAACAGCAAAAATAAGGAAATCATAAGACTGGAAAAAGAACAATAGATGAAGTGGAAAACATTTGAGGGGATGAAACAGAATGGGCTCTGTTGAACTCATCGCTTACGTCTGATCAGTAGGGGTAAACAATGGCAGAAGGCAAATTGGAGGTCATTAATGAAAGGGCAGACGGGATAAAATACTGCACTGGGAGGCTAAAAAGAACCTGGAACCACAGAAATATGGGAGGGGGCTGGCATTGCTGACTTGTTTTTGAAGAATACATATGCTTTACTCCGGTCATGCTGGTCTGGCTTACCTCAGGGCTGACTTAATAGCATCATGGGCCCCTTGGCAAAGTAATGCACTTGGTCCCTACCAGTATGCCCAAATGTATGCACCTATTCTCATAGTTGATAAAGTTATTGTTAAACATTTATTTATTTAACAATACAAAAAGCATTCCATAAATCAAAGACTAATATAATCACAAAGGGCACAGTACAGGGATAGAGGCAGAAGGGCACAGTACATGGGTGGAGGTAGAACGGCACAGTACAGGGGGGTCAGGAGGGCACAGTACAGGTTCCAGGATGCTGCTCAAGACAAGGCCATCCTGGGACAGCTTAGTAAAAAGCGTGACTGGCCCGGCAAATCCTGGGACAGTTGGCAAGTATGATATAATGCAAGACTATCATGGGGCCCCCCTGCACCTGGGGCCCCTGGGCAGTGCCCAGGGGTGCCCATGCATTAAGACAGCCCTGGCTTACCTGCCAGGTGATGCTGTAAGAACATGCATCTTCCAGGGCAGTGACTGGCCAGATATTAACCTCTTCCGGACCGCCCTCCGCACATTTACTGCGGCAAGGTGGCCCGGCTGCGTGATGCGACGTACCTGTACGTCGCTTCGTGCAGTAGCCTCTGAGGGTGTGTGCGCACGCTAATTGGTCATTGGGGGAGCCAATCAGCAGGTCCGGCGGACGCGATGTCCACCGGCCACCCGCGATCGTTCCCCAGAGAGGCAGAACGGCAATCTGCCTACAAGGCAGATCGCAGTTCCGACAGGGGAGAACCTCCCTGTGTTATCCCGTTCGGCATGGAGGAGTGAAGATGTACCTGCCTTGGGCTCCCGGACCGCGGCTCCTAGACAGCTCACCCGCTCAGAATTACCACTCATTCTAGCTTCTCAGCTCTGCCCAAACAGCCAGGGAGGTGATTCTACCGAACCGCAATCTCTGAGACCTGTGTGAAACGGTTCTTGGTACCGTTACAGCCAGCGGCTTCCACTCCAGGCCCAGCTAAGATGGCGCCTACACCAGCCACGAGGAAGGAGCCCGGATCGCCTTCAGGAGGAGTGGAGAGACATGAACGCGGTAATGATATGCTCCAGTTCTCCCCATCCAGCGATCGCATGACGAGATAGCAGACCAGATCGCACAATTGCATCTATTAATGGATGATCTGGAAAATCGTAACCGTAGGCACAATATCAGAATTCGTGGTCTGCCAGAGGCCACCCGACAGTATGACCTTAAGATGACCGTGACCGCCATATTTAACGACTGCCTGGAGCCTGGTCCACCAGAGACACCTATTGCAATCGACTCTTGGCCCCAGAGGTTCCACAGAAAACAGACCCAGGCAGGGGCGGACTGACCATTGAGCCACTCGGGCACTGCCCGATGGCCCTGGGCCACTAGGGGGCCCCATCAGGGTTGCCAGCCTCAGTAAAACCAGGGACAGTATGTATAAATCTGTGGGGGGTTTTTTACATCTGTCTGTGTATACTGTGTGTACATGTATGTGTATACTGTGTGATTGTATACTGTGTTTGTGTATACTGTGTGTCCCCATAATCTCTGATTGCCTGGGGGCCCCATGAGTTATCAGTCCGCCCCTGGACCCAGGGATGTCCTTTGCTGCCTGCACAATTATTCGGTCAAGGAGGATATTCTCCAACGGGCCTGGCACAGAGGGAACATTGACTTCGATTACTCTCCTACCAGACGTGTCCCGCAGGACCCTCCAGATACGCCGCTGCATGAGGCCCCTGCTTGAGATATTTAACGAACAGGGAATCACCTACAAGTGGGCTCACCCTTTCCACCTGATTGTTCGCAAGGGAGGCCAAACGTATACTCTTCAACATCCCGCAGATGTCCCTACGGTAGCCCAAGGGACACCCTTGGGCTACCACCGATCTCGCTACCTAATTGGTTAGCTTTTGTCCTTCCTTCCAGCAACAAAAACCCTACAGCAGACACCACTAGCAGACCTCAACGATCCCAGCGCAGCCGCCGGTTCCAGCGCAGGAGGGCACAGGCTCCTCAGGACAACGAGTCATGAGCCTCGCTGATCCGAATTGCTCCTGGATAAAAGACTTCCCAGGACTTTGATGTCTCCCTTCACAAGTAAGTGTTGCATCTCAATACGCTGTACCAGCTGCCCCATATACCACTGACTTTTGGGCTTAGAGACTCTCGTTGGAGGTGGTCCTTAGTTCTCCTGGGCCGATTGCTGCGGGCCCCCCAGGATCGTCAGTTTTGGGGGGAATACCCCTTGATGTTTCTGCTGCTGACCTGAACTAATCAAAGAGGAGGAGTTGTACTGTAGATTTACCTGTAGGTCTCACAGAAGGGTTCGCACTGAAAGAGGTCAGACCCAATTGAACTTACCACTATAGACTGAACTTATTGCACCACATAGAAGCTCATTGGGTGGCCCCCTTCTCACTGGGACCCTATTTGCTATACAGGACTATACTACAGGGAGATAAACGTTTGATACACCCATCATTGCTGGCATACATTACTGGCGTGGGGGTAGACGCTATGGGGAGGTTCATAACTTTTGCTCAGCAGCAGGCTGGATATAGACTGCAGTTCCTCTGCAATTGATATGATTTTGGCTCCCCAAGTGTCTCTCCCAGCCTGCCTGTGGTTCTAGTATATTGGCTTTTACATGTTTGTCAAGTTATAATTCTGTATAGTGAAGTTGATGTATAGTGGGGTACAGGGGCGGACTGACAACTCATGGGGCCCCCGGGCAATAGGAGATTATGGGGCCCCCAGGCAATCAGAGATTATGGGGCCACATAGTATACACACACACACAGTATACACATACATGTACACAGAGTATACACAGACATGTTTCTATTGGCTGTCCCTGGTCCATACTGTCTATTGGCTGTCCATGGTCCATACTGTCCCTGGTTTTACTGAGGCTGGCAACCCTGATGGAGCCCCCTTTTTCAGTGACCAGAACCCATGTGGCAGTTGGGTCATTATTTTTTTTTTTTTTTTTTTTTTATTATATATGCACGCCCCGGGTAGGGGCCCAAAGGTTGTCCCAGACGGGAACTAATTCATATAGCAATATAGGTCTAAGGTTGAAGTATTGATTGTATTATATTGTTTTAATTGTTTTTTTTTTTTTTTTTTATACATGTATGCCCCGGGTAGGGGCAAAAGGGTTGTCCCAGACGAGAACTAATCTTTATAGCAATACAGGTCTAAGGCTGAAGTTTTGATTGTGTTATATTGTTATGTGTAATGATTGCACTTTTGACACTCTTGGAAGTTTAATTTCTATTTCATATTTTCCTTTTTTGAACTACCTCTTAACAGAGAAGCTTTACATGATAAAGCAGCTCCCATTTGGACCGCCTTTAGTGGGGGGTTGTTAGGGAGGGAGGTCCTGTGCTTTTGGGGCCCAACCTCTGAGGTGCCCTTACCTTTTTCTATCCTTCCCTTTTCTGATCTCCTTTTGTCTTCTTTCTCTCCTCTTCTCCTCAACCCCCTCTACTTTGCCCCCCTCCTCCCCATGCTACTTACCGATCTGGGTTCTGGCGGGTTCCGGCGACCCGACCCCACTCCACCAAACATGCCATTAAAATTTGTGTTCTGGACTGTAAAGGACTTAAATGTTCCAGAAAAATGCTCCAGTTGTCTCGTTTAACCCCGAAGGCAAAGACCTCAGGTGGCATTCTTAGAAAGAAACTCATTTCCGAACAGACAAGATCCCAAAACTTTACAGTAAACATTTCCCAATAGCGTACCACAGTGTGTCGCCCACTACAAAATCAAAGAGCACGTGTATTCTCCTGGCCAAAACTGTACCCTGGCAGCTGATAGATCTTCATACTGATCAAAAAGGTAGATACCTTTTTGTTAAAGGCACGCTCCATTCGCAAACATTCACCCTGGCTAACCTGTATCTGCCGAATGTGGATCAGCTCTCGGTACTCGAGACATGCCTTTCTCCCCTGGGTTCATTCACTGATGGAACCCTGGTGTTAGGTGGGGACCTTAATCTCACCATTGACCCTCGCAAGGATTCGTCGACGGGCTCCTCAGCCTTGTCCCTGAGAGCTCAAAACCAAATCAGGGATCTGTTGCACTCTCACCGTTTGGTTGACATTTGGTGGATCCTCCATCCGCTAGAGAGAGACTACACGTTTTTCTCGTTGGTACATGGCTCGTATTCCAGGATAGATCTTTTCCTAGTCTCCCATGCCACAATCCCTATGGTCTCTAGTGACCAGATTGGTCACATTGCACTTTTGGATCATGCCCCTATCTCCATTACATTAGTCTCACAACACTCGACGCCTAGAGCAGCTACACGGCGACTAAATGAATCCCTTATCCAAGATCCTGAGGTTACATCTTGTGTGAATTGGGATTTTTCTTTGAGAACAACAAAGATTCAGTCCCTAACCCTCTAACTATTTGGGCTGCACATAAGTGATACATTAGAGGAATATTCATTAAACATGGTCAAAGACTTAAGGTGGCCAGAGCGAAAACGCTGTCCGAGTTGCTAGCAAAGCTTCACGACTGTGAAAAACGCCATAAAACTCACCCAGACAGGTCATTAGGAGCAGAAGTAACTAGCCTTCGAGAAACAAATCCGGGAACACTCCCTATTCCAAGCCAAGAACAGACCACTGAGGGTACGCAGATCCTTTTACGAACACGGGGACAAATGTAGCAGAGCCATACGAACCCAGCGCAACTTATCCTACATCCCTGCTCTATGCACCTCCGCAGGAACCAGAATTCATGATTCCATGGAAATGGCGGAATCCTTCCGGGCTTTCTATGAAGCTCTTTATAATTTGCATTCCCCTCATTCGGGAGGCAATAGAGAACTACTTTGAAGCGGCAAACCTGCCCTCGCTAAATGAGGAGGAGGTGGAATTGCTCTCACAGCCTATAACAGCAGATGAACTCACGAATGCCCTGGCGGGGTCACCGAGGGGGGAAAGCGCCTGGCCCCGAGGGCTTTACGATCTCCTATTACAAAACTCTCCAAGCCCAATTAACAACCCATTTTGTTACTGCCTTCAACGCAATACTAGACAATCACGCCATGCCTCCAGACCTTTTGCAAGCAAGTATTTCCGTTATCCCTAAGCCTGAGAAGGATCTGCTTCTTTGTGCAAGCTGTAGGCCTATCTCTTTACTCAATTGTGACCTAAAGTTGTTCACATAAATATTGGCCGAACGACTAGGTTCTGTCCTCCAACGCATAATCCCCCTGGACCAAGTAGGACCGCAACAGAGAGGCACGGGATAACACAATAAGGACGATAGGCGTGATAGCAAGGGCCAGGCGCCTTAATATCCGTTCATCCTGCTGTCCACAGACGCTAAAAAGGCGTTCGACAGGGTGGACTGGACTTTCCTCCTAGCCACCCTGCGACGCCTTGGAATGCCGACCTCCATTCTGTCCTGGATATCTGCCATTTATTCTTCCCCTACTGCGTCGGTTAGGGTAAACGGAGTAGCTTCCAACCCCTTCAAGATAAGTAAGGGCACGAGACAGGGGTGTCCACTTTCCTCGCTCCTCTTTATACTTACCCTAGAACCCCTATTGCAACACATTAGACTTAACCCTGACAGTAGAGGACTGGAAACAAGCTCATACCACCATTAAATTGCGGCTTACGCAGACGACCTGCTTTTTTATATCTCAGAACTGCATACCTCTCTCCCGATCCTTTTATCGGCTATTCGCCAATATGGGGTGATTTATCAAATTTTGAAATTAACCTGCAAAAGTCAGAGGCACTTAACGTTTCTCTTACTCCTAGCGTACAGACTCGCCTTTATGGCAACTTTCCCTTCCAATGGACCCCTCGGGCCATTCAATATTTAGGCACCAAGATTTCTTCGAAACTACATCTAATCTACCAACTTAACTTCCAGCCCCTCCTCGGTATTTTTTCCTCTGATTTTGGACAGATGGAAGAACTTGGCGGTTTCATGGTTTGGTAGATGCAACGTCTTAAATATGAGTATTATGCCAAGGTTGCTGTACCTCTTACAAGCTCTGCCGGTCAGGATACCACAGACCTTCTTCCGTAAATTACGGACGATCTTCATTAACTATGTTTGCATACCTCCCAACATTTTGAGATGGGAATGAGGGACACCTACTAGCAAATGTATATAGGCATAGGACACGCCTCCTGCCACACCCCCTTAAAGGAGAATTAAATAAAAGTTATTTAAATCCACAAGGGTTTTTTTTTTTACCACTACCATTCCTTTATATTGGCTTTTAAAATTTACAAATGCAGCCATTTAGAATTTGGATGAAAGGTTTAGCACTGGAAAACACTTTTTGAAAGATAAAAAGTGCATTTTATATACAACTATATAGATCAGACCAAAATGAGGGACAAATGAGGGGGAAAGAGGGACAGAGAGACATTGCTCCAAATCAGGGACAGCCCCTCGAAATCAGGGACAGTTGGGAGCTATGTGTTTGACAGGGTAAACCTGCGTGACTTAAAAGATCCCTATGACAGCGACCAAAACCCAGAGGATGGGTGGGCCTCCCGGACCCAGCCTTGTACTATACGGCTGTTCACATGAATAGAGTGGTGGATTGGTGCAGACACTTACCCCATAAGTTATGGGTCTGTCTAGAACGGGAAACAGTGCCATTTCCCCTTGAGGGTCTGCCCTGGAGTGGGACTCGATTTTCTAGATGCTCCTCTCCACACCCACTTATTGAGCCCACCTTGCAGGAGCTTAATAGATATTTAAAGATGGCGAGAATGCCCTGCTTTCCCTCTCGCTTAACGCCTATCAATTGGTCACCCGGACTTTCTACCGGGTATCTCTGATAGATTCTTCCGGCTCCACCCAGAGCAAAGTTTAGTTAGAGCCTCCTCTTTTAGTGAACCTTCTGGATGGAGTGACCCCTCAAGCATATACCCTAGCTCTGGCTCCTCCATCTTGGGCAGATGGGGGATTTTGCAACTTTCACATTTCCTCAGATCCCTCCCGGAAGCCTTTGGTTTCTGCAGACAACCGACGCCCTTTGAAGACTTATGCCGCGTACACACGAGCGGACTTTACGGCAGACTTTGCCCGGCGGACGGGATTTCGTCGGACAATTTGATCGTGTGTGGGCTCCAGCGGACTTTGTTTGCTCAAAAGTTGGACGGACTTAGATTTGAAACATGTTTTAAATCAATCCGTCTAAATCGAGTCCGGTCGAAAAGTCCGCTCGTCTGTATGCTAGTTCGACGGACAAAAAGCCATGCTAGGGCAGCTATTGGCTACTGGCTATGAACTTCCTTGTTTTAGTCCGGTCGTACGTTATCACGTACAAATTCAACAGACTTTGGTGGATTGTGTGTAGGCAAGTCCGTTCATTCAGAAAGTCCATCGTAAAGTCTGTCGAAAAGTCCGCCGAGCAAAGTCTGCCGTAAAGTCCGCTCGTGTGTACGTGGCATTATGCCCCGTACACACGGTCGGACTTTGTTCGGACATTCCGACAACAAAATCCTAGGATTTTTTCCGACGGATGTTGGCTCAAACTTGTCTTGCATACACACGGTCACACAAAGTTGTCGGAAAATCCGATCGTTCTGAAAGCGGTGACGTAAGGCACGTACGTCGGGACTATAAACGGGGCAGTGGCCAATAGCTTTCATCTCTTTATTTATTCTGAGCATGCGTGGCACTTTGTCCGTCGGATTTGTGTACACACGATCGGAATTTCCGACAACGGATTTTGTTGTCGGAAAATTTTATAGCCTGCTCTCAAACTTTGTGTGTCGGAAAATCCAATGGAAAATGTGTGATGGAGCCTACACACGGTCGGAATTTCCGACAACAAGGTCCTATCACACATTTTCCATCGGAAAATCCGACCGTGTGTACGTGGCATTATGCCTGGGAGATGAGCCTGTACGGAAATCCCTTTCAAGTCCCAATAACATTTTACTCGCACGTATATCCCAACATGGCCCCCCCCCATCTGGGGAAGTGGGAGAGGGATCTTAATGCCACGTTCACGGAAGATCAAAAGAATCGTATACTCCTTTTCGCACATAAGTCCTCCTTATGTAGCAAATACCAGGAAATCACATACAAGATCCTGACGCGCTGGTACAGGACGCCCTCCGTACTAGCGTCCATATTCCCAGGACACAGTCCTCTGTGTTGGAGATGTGGTACGCAGATTGGCACATTATTACACATCTTCTGGGAATGCCCAGTTCTGACCCTTTTCTGGAGACAAGTGTTACAGATCATTCATAAGCTTACTGACTTTGCTCTCCAAGATAACCCGGCAGCAATACTTCTAAATCTGACTCCCATGTCCTGTAAGCAGGGCTTTTTTTCAGCGGGAACGTGGGGGGAACGCAGTTCCTCCACCTCCAGCACTGAATGTGTGCAGTGACAAGAGTTGTTGGGGTGTGATGGAGGGTCTATTGATGCTGGCTGCTGGGGGATTTATTGTTGCTGGAGGGGATCTATTTTTGTGTGGCGGTTTATTGTTAATGGTGGGGGGATCTTTTGTTGATGGGGGGGGGTCAATTGTTGCTGGAAGGGATCTACTGTTGATTAAGGGGTCTATTGTTGCTGGCTGCTGGAGAGTCTATTGGTGTTGGATGCTGGGAGATTTGTTGTTGCTGCTGGGGGCCTATTGTTGCTGGGGTGGTATTTTGTTGTTGGGTTCCATTGTTGCTGGGGGTGGGGGTCTATTGCTGCTGGCTGTGCGGGATCTGTTTTATTGCTGTTCCTGTTATTATCACCAAGTCCCTACAAATTACTTAGCACGACATAATGATACTTGTCTCTATTCTAAAGGGGTCCTACTGGGAGGTGGTGGAACCAAGGGTAGTGCTTGGAGTTGGGTAAGGGATGGAGACGCAAAATGAGTTCCTGCACCTATTCTCTGAGAAAAAAAAACTCTGCCTGTAAGCGTTATTGAATATCTCTTTTGAAACACCTCTTGAATGCAGCCAGGGCGTGTGTCTCCAGCATGGGGAAGCAGCAAACCCCACCGACAGTGTCGCAGTGGTTCGCTAGGGTTTGCGATATCCAGCGGATGGAACATCTTACAGCTGCTTTAGGGGAAAAGGAGGAGGAGCACAACACCCGTTGGACACATTGGAACTTGTTCCGATTTTCAGACGAGTACAAGTCCTACATTTGAGTAGCTTGACTTAAGATAATTTGGGGTTTCGGGTCGTCGGCCTTGCCGGAACTCCACATCTCTCCACCCTCCCCTCTTACTTCCCCTCTATTGTCCCTCCTTTACTCTTTTCCTTTTTTTTCCCCCCTATTGACACCTTTGGTGCCACCCACCCTCTTTTCCTATAAAGGAAAAAAATCCCCCTGGTGTGCGGTTATATTTTAATACCATTCCTGCTAATCAAGGACTAAGAGCTATATGTAATATAAAGAATAAGCTCAGTCCTCTAAAATATAAGGGCTCGGTACCTGATCAATAGAGTTAAGCTTGCTTTACTTTCCAGATGGTATCCCTCCTCCCTACTAATTTTACTCAATGGACTGCACATGTTTATTACAACTATGTTTTATGTTTGTTGAGAGGTTTCCTCTACGGTTCCAGTCAGGGGCGGACTGACCATTGAGCCACTCGGGCACTGCCCGAGGGCCCCGGGCCACTAGGGGGCCCCTTCAGGGTTGCCAGCCTCAGTAAAACCAGGGACAGTATGTAAAAATCTGTGTTTTTTTTTTACATCTGTCTCTGAAATGTCCCTTACCGACATCCTTTTGGTCTAAAAATCCCGAGATTATAGCTGCCCCACCTCTCCAGTACCATCTCAGCCAATAGAAACATGTCTGTGTATACTGTGTGTACATATAGGTGTATACTGTGTGGTTGTATACTGTGTGGTTGTATACTGTGTGTACATGTATGTGTATACTGTGTGATTGTATACTGTGTGTACATATAGGTGTATACTGTGTGATTGTATACTGTGTGTGTGTATACTGTGTGGCCCCATAATCTCTGATTGCCTGGGGGCCCCATAATCTCCTATTGCCCGGGGGCCCCATGAGTTGTCAGTCCGCCCCTGGTTCCAGTTAATCTGCAGCATAGGTGTGTGCAGCCTATTGTATTAGGGTGTGCACCCTAAAGCTCAAACACGTGTGCATGCGCGCATGTATGTATCTGTAATATATATACACACACACACACACTCTTATAAATAAATGTAAAAAAAACATTTAAAATGTATTAAAACATGGACGCATTAGTAGGGCAGAGGTTGGTGTCAGTAGTTATTTAATATTCTATTTTTGTATTATTTTTTACAATTTTTTTTTAGGAGCCCCACTGGGTGGTTTTGGTGAAACATCAGCAGGGGGAATCTGTGCCGCACGGGGTGATTAGGGTGTGCCTGGGCACACCCGGCACACCCCCTGCGCACGCCTATGATCTGCAGAGTGTAACTGTTGCGGAGTCTTTAGACCACAGTTTTACGTTTTATTATAATGAGGTAATGGAACCAGGATTGTTTTCTCACTAATGTACAAAGTCCTGACTGAAAAGTTTCTATCGTTATTCAATAATGGAAATGGTTGGTTGACGTGTTTGATTTCTTATTCTTTTGTAAAAGCCGCATTCCTTAAATAAAAATTAAAAAAAAAAAAAAAAAAGCAACCACTAGGCACACACTTAACCCTTTGATCGCCCCTGGTGTTAACCCATTCCCTGCCAGTGTGATTAATACAGTGACAGTGCATATTTTTTAGCACTGATCACTATATTAGTGTCACTGGTCCCCGAAAAAGTGTCAAAAGTGTCAGTTAGGTGTCCGATTTGTTCGCCGCAATGTCCCGCTAAAAATTGCTGATCGCCGCCATTACTAGTAAGAAAAAAAAAAAATAGGAATTCCATAAAAATATTCCATCATTTGTAGACGCTATAACTTTTGCGCAAACCAATCAATATACACTTACTGGGATTTCTTTTACCAAAAACATGTAGCAGAATACATAATGGCCTAAATTGGTGAAGAAATTCGATTTTTTTACATTTTTTTAATTGGATATGTATTATAGCAGAAAGTAAAAAATATTGTTTGTTTTTTTTCAAAATTGTCGCTCTTTTTTTGTTTATAGTGCAAAAAATAAAAACCGCAGAGGTGATCAAATACCACCAAATGAAAAAAAAAGAACAAAAAAAAAAAGAACATCAATTATATTTGGGTAGAGCGTCACACGGCCACGCAATTGTCAGATTACAGTAACACAGTGCCGTATCGCAAAAAATGGCCTGGTCATGAAGGGAGTACAACCTTCTGGGGCTGAAGTGGTTAAAGGAAGGATGGGTTTATAACCCTGGAACATCCACCTTCAAAAGTTTAAAGTGCACCTGTCATTTAGCTGCACAGCAGATAATGAGTAATGATGGGATGTGTTGTCCAGAGCACCTGGGGTGCCATCTGGGTTCCTGTGGGGTTCCATGAGCGCTGGAGCCAGTCTTCCTTTCAGGGGTCAGTGTCAAGAGTTGGCATGGTGCAGGCCAGCACCAAAGCAATCAGTGACACTGGTTAATTCTTGGAGGGGAAGGGCAGAATTTTCTTTTTTTTTTCACGATAAAAACTAAAATCAAAAAGCAAAAATGGCATGCTGCAGGCACCCGCTGTGCACAGTGTAAAAATCAGTTTCAGCACCATGGATAGCAATTGTTGGCAAACAAATAAATGGGCTCTTGGTTTATAGATTTAGCCAAATGATTGTCACAAAGATTCAGCCAAAGCCACTCCTGCACTATCAAGCTTCACCATGGCAAGATTTGATCCAACAAGATTTGCCCAGTGATTGCTACCTAATACATAGATGTAGCACCCTCTAGTGTGCTAGATGCGATATGGCTAGGGTTTTGGTAGAGTAGATACATTTCCAGGCTTGGCTGGCAGCCAAGTCTGGGTGTGTTTGGATCTGGGTCTGGGAGTGAGTCAGGGCAGAGCTGGGCGACTCACAGGCAGCATCACCAAGACCTCCCACCTCTTTCCTGAAATTTTTAGAATCTTCTGGAAAGGAAGGAGGAGAGGAGAGGTGGAGCTACCTGGGGTGTTCTAAGGATCCCTGACCAATCCCCACCCTGGATTGGCAGGGATCAGGCTTCCTTAAACACTCAGGGTCAGCCCAGCTGGGGAGGAGTTGTTCAGGTGGAAACTGGAGGTTGAGTGCTATGGTTGTGGTGAACTTTGAAGGAGCTCCCCAGTCTGGGGGGGGGGGGGGGCAACCTTGGCTTGGGCCTGGGCTCAGGTGCGGACAGGACCTTCCAAGAACATGTGGAGGTGTCCTGGACAGGAGGCACGTGAGCAAGGTGAGGGTAGCAGGAGAACACTGCCAGGCAGGTCTCCAGGAGGAGCCGCAAGTCGCAACCAGGAGGGCTGGTGAGTGTGATATAGTTGGGAAGTCTGGGAGGCACGCCTAAGAGGACTGAGAGATTGCAGTCTGGGATGGGTGCAGAGCCATTGGAGTGGACTGTGATGGCATGGGCAGTGGAGAGAGAGGCAGCTCCATCCAGGAGGGCTGGCAGAGCCTGAAGATGGGGTACAGGGCTCAGTAGCAACGAGAACAGCTAGCACCAGGACTACTTACATATTTTTTGCAGCACCAAAGGGGCCCGCGGTCCCTGCCTGTAAAGGGAAACTGCTTTAGGCTTGGCTGAGCCAGGGTCAGGCCTATCTATCAGTGCTAGCTAGTCCTGAAGAGTGAGATAAAGAGCAAAGTAAAGTGCTGGTGACTGAGTTGAAGAGTTGTGCTGGAGCTGGAAGTAAAGAGGTTGTGTATACCGGAGGTGTATATAGTTGGTCCCATATATTTTTCTGCAATCAGTTGGGCATCTCATGAATATCCTATCAACACCCCATACAAGTTAAATTCCCTCAATAAAAATACAAACAAAGTTCAAGGACTGGTTTTCTGCCTGAGGGTGAATGAGAACTGTGTGCCTGGCTGGGCAGGGTGACGGACGGACCACAACACTCAGCAGCCCTTGCGAGGGTACCGCTACATTGACATACCTCCCAACAGTCCCAGATTGTGCGGGACTGTCCCGTCTTCTCAACTCACTGCTGCTGTCTGTATACAGGGGCTTTGCCCCACAATGGCTCTGCCCCTGTACATTGTGCCCACAGTGCATTCATATAGAAATTGTTGCACAGACTGTACTGGCGGGGCTGGGTTGGGAAGGTGTTCTGTACTGGACGGGTCTGTATTGAGGGGGTGGGCTGGGAGAGGGGATCTGCAGGGGGGAACTGAACTGGGTGGGGAATTGGGGCTGTTGGGGAAGATTTGTATTCTGAGGCATATGGGATTGGAGGGGAGTGTACTAGGAGGAGGGGTCAATTTTGGTTGTGCTCTGTACACTAGCCTGTGTGTTCCATGTTTATACCCTTGCACTCTGCGCTCCATACTCCTGGCCCCTTCCCTCTGTGCTTCATGCAGTCCTGTCCCCTGTACTCCAGACACCTGCACTCTGTGTAGTATGCACTCCTGAGCATTGCGGTCTGTGTGTTATGCATTCTAGACCTCTGATCTCTCTGTGGTTCTGAACCCTGCACTACAGACGCTGTGTTGTACATTTTATACTCCTGACCAACTGCACTCTGTATGCTGGGCTTTATATGACATACACCTAACCACTGCACTCTATCTACATTATATACTCTGACCACTGCACTCTATGTACATTATATACTCCTGAACACTGCACTTTGTATTACATAGTCATGAGTCCTGCAGCCGTTGCGTTATACACTCCAGACACCTGCACTCTGTGCAGTATGCACTCCTGAACCTTGTGGTCTGTGTGTTATGCATTCAAGACCTCTGATCTCTTTGTGGTTCTGAACCCTGCACTACAGATGCACTCTATGTACATTATATACTCCTGACCACTGCACTCTGTGTACATTACATACTCCTGACCACTGAACTCTGTATGCTTTATATGATATACTCCTAGCCCCTGCACTCTGTATGACATACTCCTTAGCCCTGCAACCTGGCATTATACACTCCAGGCACCTACACTTTGTGCAGTATGCACGCCTGAGTCTTGCAGTCTGTGTGTTATGCACTCTAGATCTCTGATCTCTCTGTGCTTCTGAACCCTGCACTATAGACACTGTGCTGTACATTTCATACTCCTGACCACTGCACTCTGTATGCTGAGCTTTATATGACATACTCCTGACCACTGCACTCTGTATGCTGGGCTTTATATGGCATACTCTTGACTACTGCACTCTATCTCCATTATATACTCCTGATCACTACACTCTGTATGTTGGGCTTTATATGATATAATCCTGACCACTGCACTCCATGTACATTATATCAGGGGCGGCTCATCCATTAAGGGCGCACGGGTGCCACTCCCCCTATCCATGCGTCCGGCCCCTAGCAGAAAGCCAAATGCATGGATTACAATAGTTTTTTTGAAGCACCTGATTAGAGCCAGAGGCTCTAATAAGCTTCATAATAGGGTGGGCTCGGGGAGCAGAGCACTGCGCTACAAGCCCACCCAGGTGTGTTACAATAGCAAATGAACATTAGCTATTGTAACACTGATCCTCCCCCGGGCCAATCAGGAAGTGGGTCTTGAGACCCGTCACCCCATTGGCTGAAAGGACAGGCGATCCTATTGGATGCCTAGGAGGAGGGGAGGAACCGCACGGTGGAAGACGCCGCGATGGAGGAGAGGACACAGGAGCCACTGCCTGCTGCCGATGCCCGCCGCCCACTACCTAGATTGTTTAAGTGGCGGACCAACCCCGGCAGACAGCAAGCGGGGGAGGAGGTGCTTTGGGGGAGGTTGTTTGCCGTCCCTCCCCAAAAAAAAACACCAGCCGCCACTGCATTATATACTCCTGTCCACTGCACTCAATATGTTGGGCTTTATATGGCATACACCTGACCAATGCACTCTATCTACATTTTATACTCCTGACTAGGGATGAGCTTCGACTCGAACATTGGCTGTTCGCAAGTTCGCCGAACAGCGAACAATTTGGGGTGTTCGTGGCAAATTCGAATGTCGCGAAACACCCTTAAAAAGTCTATGGGAGAAATCAAAAGTGCTAATTTTAAAGGCTTATATGCAAGTTATTGTCATAAAAAGTGTTTGGGGACCTGGGTCCTGCCCCAGGGGACATGGATCAATGCAAAAAAAAGTTTTAAAAATGGACGTTTTTTCAGGAGCAGTGATTTTAATAATGCTTAAAGTCAAATAATAAAAGTGTAATATCCCTTTAAATTTCGTACCGGGGGTGGCCCCGCCCCCGTTATTTAAGAACCGTCAGACGAGGAGACGCCGTCACACAGCGGGAGCCTCCCTCCATACCAGCATGGATGCGGAGCTGCCCGGAGAAGAAGATGAAGAAGAGAAGAAGAGAAGAAGAGAAGAAAAGAAGAAGATGAAGAAGATGATGAAGAAGAGAAGAAGATGAAGAGAAGAGCGGGAGCCTCCCCCCATGCCATGGGTGCGGAGCGGCCCGAGGAGAAGAAGATAGAAGACGCCGCAGAGGAGATGCTGGATGAGAACGCCGGAGGAAGAACCAGAAGAGCCAGAAGAACCAGAAGAAGAAGAAGAAGATGAAGGAAGATAGAAGAAAGAAGAAAGAAGAAGCATTTAAAGGAATTGTCAAAAACTGTCTCTTGTCATTTTTAACATTTTTTAAAGTTTTTTAGTGAAATGGCAGGGGTACTTTTGCACCCCCTTACCATTTCACAAAGGAGGGAGGGCCGATATCTGGGGGTCCCCTTGTTAAAGGGGGCTTCCAGATTCCGCCCGCAGACCCCCACAACCACCGGCCAGGGTTGTGGGGATGAGGCCCTTGTCCTCATCAACATGGGGACAAGGTGTTTTGGGGGCTACCCCAAAGCACCCTCCCAATGTTGAGGGCATGTGGCCTGGTACGGTTCAGGAGGGGGGGGGCGCTCTCTCGTCCCCCCCTCTTTTCCTGCGGCCTGCCAGGTTGCGTGCTCAGACAAGGGTCTGGTATGGATTTTTGGGGGGACCCCACGCCGTTTTTTTTTTTTTTTGGCGCGGGGTTCCCCTTAAAATCCATACCAGACCTAAAGGGTCTGGTATGGAATTTAGGGGGACCCCCACGTAATTTTTTAAAAAAATTTTGGCCGGGGTTCCCCTTAATATCCATACCAGACCTGAAGGGCCTGGTATGGAATTTAGGGGGACCCCCACGTCATTTTTTTTTTTAAATTTTGGTTCGGGGTTCCCCTGTGGGGAATTCCCATGCCGTTTTTATCAATGAACTTTTATGTGTATCGTCGGACCGGCAATGCAATAGCCGCGAGTAGTTTTAAATGGCTTTTTTCCTTTGAAATGTCATTTTGCTGTCAGACTGTTCTAAACATGGGAAACATGCGCCCCTTTACAGGCATACTATAGACACCCCCCCCAGCTACGAAATTTAAAGGGATATTACACTTTTATTGCTTGACTTTAAGCATTATTAAAATCACTGCTCCCGAAAAAACGTCAGTTTTTAAAAGTTGTTTTTGCATTGATCCATGTCCCCTGGGGCAGGACCCGGGTCCCCAAACACTTTTTATGACAATAACTTGCATATAAGCCTTTAAAATTAGCACCTTTGATTATTCATGTTCGTGTCCCATAGACTTTAACGGTGTTCGCGTGTTCGAACAAACTTTTTTCCTGTTCGCATGTTCTGGTGCGAACCGAACAGGGGGGTGTTCGGCTCATCCCTACTCCTGACCACTACACTCTGTATGTTGGGCTTTATGTGATATACTCCTGACCACTGCACTCTACATACTCTATATACACCTGAATTTCTTCTTTACAGCGCGCTGTTTGTAGAAAAGCCTATGTAATGGGAGATTTTATTTTTATAATAGCAATGTTCTGAGGTTTGTGTGTGTCTGTTAGACTTTGGCTTATGTCGAAAAACAAAGGTAATGGGAGATTTTCATTTTTATAATAGGAGTGTTCTGAGGTTTGTGTGTGTCTGTTAGACTTTGTCTTCAGTAGGAAAAGCATACGTAATAGGAGATTTTCATTTTTATAATAGGAGTTTTCTGAAGTTTATGTGTGTCTGTTAGACTTTGGGTTCAGTAGGAAAAGCATATGTAATGGGAGATTTTCATTTTTAGAATAGGAGTGTTCTGAGGTTTGTGCGTGTCTGTCTGTTACACATTCAGAAAGCATATATTGTGGGTAGGACAGTGGCATACTGTAAGTGTAATATACAGTGAGTAGGCTCAACTGTATTCTCTACAACAGCTTTGGGTCACACCCACTTCCTACTGGTCACACCCACGTTTTGTGCAGTGCATTCCACCCGTTTGCAAATCGTCCCTCTTCGTCAAGTCCATAGGGTGGGAGGTATGCATAGAGAAAATCTTGCCAGGAAAATTGTGAGAATCCCGCCAAAACCTTTACTTATGAGCTGACCATTCCACTGACACCACGCATTTTACCACCATTATCAATGATTCCCACCAGTGATTGGCTATCCACATTTCCCATAATGCCTCTGCTTGCTGCATGCAATGGGTGCACTTTCTCCCTCCTTCACCATCTTGTGGCGATTCGTTGTCTGATTGTAGACTCCGCTCTTCCCTCATTTCTTCGGCTGTCTGCGATGTTCTGCTGAACCTGTAACAGGAGATAAATATGTACAAATAGCCACTTTAAGGACGATCGTATAGGAAAGAGCCAATTACACTAATAGGAAGCAGCCTGACCAGCTAAAAGCACTGAACCTTTTACCAGGAGCGTCCCGGGAGACGTGCGCGCCGAGCCTTAGCATGCTAAGGAACTGAGTGGAGGATGAATGGCCTCATCTAAAACAACCGGATACAAATGATGATGGAGAGGCATTACCGGGGAATGAGGAACGATCCGAGTTGGGCAAACCTCTACCGTGCTATGTCCCATTTACCTGACCTGCACACACACCTGTATTACTGCACCAAAATCTGTGTAATGTTATAGGCCAACGCCAGCCAAAACATTTGTCAGGTCATGAATAAGGCCAGTTTGGCTGAAACGCGTCGACATTTGTGGCTGTCATTTGTTACCGGCCAATAAACACAGGGGTTGCAGTGTATACACAGGAGTGCCGGCTTTTCTTTGCTTATAAGGATCGTGTGGGTGGGGAGTCAGCTGCCTCTGCCAGAGCACCGCTAATAAAGCTGCATTATAACACTGGGAGGTAGCAGCACCGACTTTCATGCATTAAAACATTTGTTAGGTTTTAAATCTGAAATCCAGGATAATAAATCCATTCAGCATGTGTATTTCTTCCAGATCTGTGCAGTATTCCAGTGTGAGACTTCCTGTAATAAAGACCGCTCACTGCTGACCTCTATCCTTGTGCAGGGGGACTGGTCTGGTCTCTGCCCCCTCCTGTCATTTCCTGTCTTGGGAGGAGCCTGCTGGGCCCCACCCACAGCTCTGCTCTCTCTCCTTGTGCAGGGGGACTAGTCTTGTCTCCGCCCCCTCCTGTCATTTCCTGTAGTGGTTGGAGCCTGCTGGGCCCCTCCCACAGCTCTGCTCTCTCTCCTTGTGCAGGGGGACTGGTCTTGTCTCCACTCCTCCTGTAGTTTTCTGTAGTGAGTGGAGCCTGCTGGGCCCCTCCCACAGCTCTGCTCTCTCTCCTTGTGCAGGGGGACTGGTCTTGTCTCCGCCCCCTCCTGTAGTTTTATGTAGTGGGTGGAGCCTGCTGGGCCCCCCCCCCACAGCTCTGCTCTCTCTCCTTGTGCAGGGGGACTGGTCTTGTCTCCGCCCCCTCCTGTAGTTTTATGCAGTGGGTGGAGCCTGCTGGGCCCCGCCCACAGCTCTGCTCTCTCTCCTTGTGTAAGCGTGAATGGTCTTGTGTCCGCCCCCTCCTGTAGTTTTATGTAGTGGGTGGAGCCTGCTGGGCCCCTCCCACAGCTCTGCTCTCTCTCCTTGTGCAGGGTGACTGGTCTTGTCTCCGCCCCCCTCCTGTAGATTTCTGCAGGCAGCCTGTGGTGGATGTAACCTTCCAGTGATATTGGTGATCCTACCAGTCCTCCTGCTTTCCTATTTTAAACTGACCATGCTAGGCATGGAAGCACATCCATCCCAGCATGGTCAGTTTTCTTCTTAGCATACTACTTGGGAGCTCAGCCTGCTTGTACTTCATTGGTCAGACTTCTGCTCACACGCCCACCCCCCCCCCCCCCTTCACAGATTTTCACTGAGAGGGTCAGTGTACTGCTGTTTTTCTCTGTCTCCTGCTGACACACCTCCCTGATCAGTGTACTGCTCTCCCACTATGCCTCCTGCTGACACCAATGAAATCACTTGCAGGCAGCCGGAATGGACAGATGGCCAAATGCCGGCTGCTGCAGTGTCCGTTGGCACACACAAGGAGATGCGGGAGAAGCCCAGAGCCAGGACAGGGAGGAGCACCACGCAAGTTTGGCTTTGGAGGGGCACAAGTAAAATCTGGGGGGGGGGCATAGCAGACCCCAGCACCCCCCTAGATCAGAAGGGCTTATAAGATGACAAGAAAGTGAATCCCAAATCCCAAAAAAAAAAAAAAAAAAGAAACTGTGAGGCTAAAAGTGGATGTGAAGACTTATGCCCCGTACACACGGTCGGATTTTCCGACGGAAAATGTGTGATAGGGCCTTGTTGTCGGAAATTCCGACCGTGTGTGGGCTCCATCAGACATTTTCCATCGGATTTTCCGACACACAAAGTTTGAGAGCAGGATATAAAATTTTCCGACAACAAAATCCATCATCGGAAATTCCGATCGTGTGTACACAAATCCGACGGACAAAGTGCCACGCATGCTCAGAATAAATAAAGAGATGAAAGCTATTGGCCACTGCCCCGTTTATAGTCCCGACGTACGTGTTTTATGTCACCGCGTTTAGAACGATCGGATTTTCCGACAACTTTGTGTGACCGTGTGTATGCAAGACAAGTTTGAGCCAACATCCGTCGGAAAAAATCCATGGATTTTGTTGTCGGAATGTCCGAACAAAGTCCGACCGTGTGTACGGGGCATTATTCTTCTCCCCTTTTGGTCTCCTAAAGTTGAAGTTTAATCTGCTTACATTTCGCCTTCCCTGGTTCCTCCTCCCCCAGTCATCAGCATGTTAGTGACATTTTTTTTTTTATTGCATTACGGGTGCATGGGCACCGCCCCCTATCCATGCGTCCGGCCCCCTGATCTACATGCAGAGTGCCGGATGCATAGATTCCAATGAGTGGGGGGTGGGGGTGGGGGGGGGGTTTGAAGCACGTGATTAGAACCAGAGGCTCTAATAGGCTTAAAAAAAGGGGTGGTCTCGGGGCGCACAGCACTGCGCTCGAAGCCCACCCAGTTGTGTGACATTAGCAAATTAATATTCGCTGTTGTAACACTAAATCTCCTCCCGGCCAATCAGGAAGCGGGTCATGAGACCCGTCACCCAATTGGTCGAAAGGAGATCCGATCAGATTGGCCGGAAGGAGGAGGGGGGGAGGGGAGGCACGGTGCATGGAGGAGAGAGAAGTCACACGCAGGGGAACCGAGCAAACAAGCAGCCCGGAGAGCAGCCGCCACTGCCTGCGAGATGGGGTAAGTTCGGGGCTCCTGAGGTGACTGATCGACCCGGGGGGGGGGGGGGGTGGATTGTTTGCCTTCCCCCTAAAAAAAAAAAAAAAAAAAAAAAAACATCACTGGGTGTCATCACCGGGTCTCAGTGCTCCTCTATGCAATGCAGGCAGATTAAGGATGGTGGGAGGGGCTAGCAAGGTACATACCTTCCTGAAAATATCACAGCACCGTGTACTCTCAGTACTCCTCTCAAGAGCCCACCTAGGAGGAGTTATGCAAATACTCACACATCTGGAGGAATAGATGTTCCTAGGCAGGCTGTATTTGTAGCACCCACATGTGATGCTGAGCCTCCATGATTGAAGAACTGAAAACCAATGAATGAAAGAGGAGGGGTCAGGATAAATCAGGTTGGGGGGGGAAGGACCTAGATGATGCCGGACGACACCTATGCAGGGAGAGGGACAGGTCAGGTCTCTTGTCAATGAGAGATTTGTATATCATGGAGGGTGAAAGGGGTAAAAAAAAAAAAACAGGGTGACCCCCTGTTAATATGGCTGTGTTTGGGGTCTAAGCCAAGCCTGGTCCTCCCTCTGCAGGCTCAGCAGTCGGCATCTCAGTCCAGGAAGTAGATGGTGACCCTGGGTGATGCCTGAACAAAGATGGTGCCGTCCTTCAGGAGAGAAAATCAGATGAAGGCTTAGGGGGAGTCCTGTGATCTCTGCGAGAGGTAATAAATACCTGGCAGTGTTACAATGACCAGTGGCGTCACTATGGGGGTGCAGAGCGCACCCGAGTGACATGCCCCAGAGGGGTGACGCCTGTTCCGCCATTTACAAGAGCCGCAGCACTGCTGTCATTCTCTTAGGCGGTAGCCATTTGCTCTCACCCTCTGTCCAGACTCGCTGTGTCTTCAGCCCTCTGGACTGTCTATGGATCGTAAGACAGGAGGAGGAGCAAATAGGGGGCAATGTGGGGGGGAGCCGAGGACAGTAATGGGGCACTGGGGGGGAAGCTGAGAACAGTAATGGGGCACTGGGGGGGGGGGGGCTGAGGACAGTAACGGGAGGCAGGGGGACCTGAGGACAGTAATAGGGCACTGGGGGGGGGGGACTGAGGACAGTAATGGGGCACTGGGGGGGGGGGGAGCTGGGAACAGTAATGGGGCACTGGGGGGGGAGCTGAGGACAGTAATGGGAGGCAGGGGGACTGAGGACAGTAATGGGGTCCAGGGGGGGGGGGGACCTGAGCAACAGTAATGGAGCGCGGGGGGGGGGGGGGGGCTGAAGACAGTAATGGGGCGCTGGGGTGGAACTGCGGACAGTAATGGGAGGCAGGGGGGAATTGAGGACAGTAATGGAACACTGGGGGGGGGGGGAACCTGAGCATAGTAATGGGGCACTGGGGGGTAGCTAAAGACAGTAACTGGGTGCTGGGGGGGAGCTGAGGACAGTAAAGGGGCGCTGGGGAGAAACCTGAAAACAGTAATGGGGCACTGGGGGGGGGGGACCTGAGCACAGTACTGGGGCGACGGGGGGGGGTAACCTGAGCATAGTAATGGGGCACTGAGGGGTAGCTGAAGACAGCTATTGGGCGCTGGGGGGGAGCTGAGGACAGTAATGGGGTGCTGGGGTGGAACTGCGGACAGTAATGGGAGGCAGGGGGGAACTGAAGACACTAATGGGAGGCGGGGGGGGGAACTGAGGACAGTAATGGGGCACTGGGGGGGGGGACCTAAGCATAGTAATGGGGCACTGGGGGGTAGCTAAAGTAACTGGTCGCTGGGGGGGAGCTGAGGACAGTAAAGGGGTGCTGGGGGGAAACCTAAAAACAGTAATGGGGCACTGGGGGGGGGGACCTGAGCACAGTACAGAGGCGACGGGGGGGTAACCTGAGCATAGTAATGGGGCACTGGGGGGTAGCTGAAGACAGCTATTGGGCGCTGGGGGGGAGCTGAGGACAGTAATGGGGCGCTGGGGGGGACCTGAGCAACAGTAATGGAGCTCTGGGGGCAGCTGAAGACAGTATTGGGGCTCTGGGGGGGAGCTGAGGACAGTAATGGGGTGCTGGGGGAACTGAGGACAGTAATGGGGCACTGGGGGGCAACCTGAGCACATTAATGGGGCGCTGGGGGGGGGAGTTTAAAACAGTAATGGGGCACTGGGGGGGAGCTGAAGACAGAAATGGGGTCGGGGGGGGGGGACACTGAGGACAGCATTGGGGAATTGGGGGGAGCTGAAGACAGTAATGAGGCTCTGGGGGGCAACCTGAGCACATTAATGGGGGCTGGGGGGGAGTTTAAGACAGTAAAGGGGCACTGGGGGGAGCTGAAAATGGGGTCGGGGGGACACTGAGGACAGCATTGGGGGGAGCTGAAGACAGAAATGGGGCGCTGGGGGGAACGGAGGACAGTAATGGGGCGCTGGGGGGGAGTTTAAGACAGTAATGGGGCACTGGGGGGAGCTGAAAATGGGGTCGGGGGGGACACTGAGGACAGCATTGGGGGGGAGCTGAAGACAAAAATGGGGCGCTGGGGGGAACGGAGGACAGTAATGGGGCGCTAGGGGGGGCAACCTGAGCACATTAATGGGGTGCTGGGGGGGAGTTTAAAACAGTAATGGGGCACTGGGGGGGAGCTGAAGACAGAAATGGATTCGGGGGGGGGGACACTGAGGACAGCTATGGGGAATTGGGGGGAGCTGAAGACAGTAATGAGGCGCTGGGGGGAACGGAGGACAGTAATGGGGCGCTGGGGGGGAGTTTAAGACAGTAATGGGGCACTGGGGGGAGCTGAAAATGGGGTCGGGGGGGACACTGAGGACAGCATTGGGGGGAGCTGAAGACAAAAATGGGGCGCTGGGGGGAACGGAGGACAGTAATGGGGCGCTGGGGGGCAACCTGAGCACATTAATGGGGCGCTGGGGGGGAGTTTAAGACAGTAATGGGGCACTGGGGGGGAGCTGAAAATGGGGTCGGGGGGGACACTGAGGACAACAATGGGGCATTGGGGGGAGCTGAAGACAGTAATGGGGCTCTGGGGGGCAACCTGAGCACATTATTGGGGCACTGGGGGGAGAATTTAAGACAGTAATGGGGCACTGGGGGGGGGGGAGCTGAAGACAGTAATGAGGCACTGGGGGGGAGCTGAAGACAGTAATGGGGGGCCGAGGCTCTCCACTCATTAATGTCCTTAGTCCCCTGCCAATAAAGTCCTCAGCAATCCCGTTATTGTCCTCAGCCCCCCCCCCATTAATATCCTCAGCGACCCAATTACTGTCCTCTGGCCCCCCCCCCCGAGCACAGTAATGGAGCGCTGAGGGGGAGCTGAAGACAGTAATGGGGTGCGGGAGGGGGGGTTTAAGACAGTAATGGGGCCGGAGGGGGGGGGAGCTGAGGACAGTAATGGGGTTACTGAGGACATTATTGGGGGGACTGAGGACAGAAATTGGGTCATTGGGGATATTAATGGGGTCACTGAGGACATTATTGGGGGGGGGGGGACAGAGGACATAATTGGGGGGACTAAGGACAGTAATAGGGGCCTGAGGACAGTAATTGGGTCGCTGAGGATATTAATGGGGGGGGGGGACTGAGGACAATAATGGGATTGCTGAGGACTTTATTGCTTTATTGGGGGGGGGGGGGGCTGAGGACAGTAATGGGGGCCTGAGGACAGTAATTGGGTTGCTGAGGATATTAATAGGAGGGGGACTGAGGACAATAATGGGATTGCTGAGGACTTTCTTCTTTATTGGGGGGGGGACTAAGGACAGTAATGAGGGGAGAGCCTCGCCGATATGCCAGCCTGCTCAGTGCTCTACTGCGGAAGGGGGGTGACAACATGTTTTACCGCACCGGGTGACACCAACCCTAGTGACACCTCTGACAATGACACATAAATTATGTATCCTTTATTCAATTACCAGGAATACATCCATCTACTGTAATCCTGGGTTCCCTTTAAATGATCTCCTGGCAGGCGAGAGGTTAATTTACACACATACATTCGTTTGCACTCAGGAGCCGAACATACACAGACACACAGACCACTAATGAACATAAATGCTTCACTAGCGCGGAACTCTAAAAATCCTATGCAGAGAATAAATGGTAATTGGTTACCATAGAAATTACCAGATGTGATTGCCGTGGGTTCGCTCCTGGAAATTTCCGGGATATTTCAGCTTCATTAATGGTAGGTGGGAGCACTTACCGCTATTTAACATCTTAAAGCAAACTTGTCATTAGCCCCAAACACATAGGCCTGCCATTGGCGACCTGCTTCTGGAAATGCCAGTTTGCCTGGCTGTCATGCTGATCCTCTGACTTCAGTACTTCCTTGGTCATTGACTTCAGGTCCGCATGAAATACACACCCACCGGCCACTTTATTATTATTACCTGTTCAATTACTTGGTAACACAAATTGCTAATCAGCCAATCACATGGCAGCAGCTCCATGCATTTAGACATCTAGACGCGGTGAAGGCGACTTGTTGAAGTTCAAACCGAGCATCAGAATGGGGTTTTAAGTGACTTTGTTGGTGCCAGACGGGCCGGTCTGAGTATTTCTGGGATTTTCACACACAGCCGTCTCTCGGGGTTTACAGAGAATGGTGGGGAAAATGAGAAAATATCCAGTGTGCGGCAGTTGTGTGGAGGAAAGACGCCAAGCTTTGACGAAACACGTAGAGGGAGCGGCGTGCTGATGTCACCGCGATCGTGGAATCCCGGAAGGACGGATGTTTTTTATATGTGCTGGCCGGCGCTTCTGTTTTAAGGCATTTTATACACTGAATTAATGTAAGTGAAACCTTGAATAACCTTTACAATAAAGTGGTAAAGTTTTTACACTACGTGGAGCTCTTTTTGTTCTGGGATGCCCCTATGACATCGTTGCCAGGAGGATTAATGTAGGTACCTAGGAGGATCCATAGACCTTTAAAGGCCACGGATGAGTATTAAGCCAAGGCGTGATTGACCTCCTGTAATACGAGGTCAACATTAGCTGATAAGTATTTTTGCACTTGGTGGTGGTGATAGCACAGAGGATCCTGTACTTACAGTGGTGGGTGCTGATGATATCCAATCAAAGATCTTTCTACTTCAGCACATGTGGACTTTACTCATTTTAATTTTGTTATTTTATTTTTGACAATTCATTTTGTTTCACTATGTAATAATATGGTGTCAGCGTGACTCAATAAGAACTAACTGTGTGGAGGGAAAGGCCTTACTGATGTCAGATTGAGGTCAGAGGAGAATGGGCAGACTGGTTCTAGATGATAGAAAGGCAACAGTGACTCAAATAACCACTCGTTACATCCAAGGTATGCAGAATACCATCTCTGAACGCACAACACCTCCAACCTTTAAGCAGATGGGCTACAGCAGCAGAAGAGCACACCAGGTGCCACTCCTGTCAGCAGGAAACTGAGGCTACAATTCACACAGGCTCACCAGAATTGAGAAGATTGGAAAAACGTTGCCTGGTGTGATGAGTCTGGATTTCAGCTGCGACATTCAGATGGTGGGGTCAGAATTTGGCGCATGGATCCATCCTGCCTTGTATGAATGGCTCAGGGTGCTGGTGGTGGGGGTGTAATGGTGGGGGGGAGATTTTCTTGGCACACTTTGGCCCCCCTTAGTACCAATTGAGCATGGTTTAAATTTCACGTCCTACCTGAGTATTGTTGCTGACCATGTCCATCCCTTTATGATTACAGTGTCCCCATCTTCTGATGGCTCCTTCCAGCAGGATAATGCACCATATCACAAAGCTCCAATCATCTCACCACTGGACAATGAGGTCCCTGTACTCCAATGGCCTCCACACTCACCACATCTCATCCAATAGAGGACCTTTGGGATGTGGTGGAATGGGAGATTCGGCATCATGGATGTGCAGCCGACAAATCTGCAGCAACTCTGTGATGCTATCATGTCACTATGGAGCAAAATCTCTGAGGAACGTTTCCAACACCTTGTTGTATCTATGCCACCAAGAATGAAGGCAAAAGGGGGTCCAACCCACTACTAGCAAGGTAGACCTAATAAGGTGAGTGTTTATCTATCAATACAAATATATGTACAGTATATCAATACGGCACTATATAAATAAATCATGCAATATTGTGCAAAAAAATCATTACTACATGTCCACCCCTCAGCCCAGCAGCAGTACTTATGGGTATCCTCTAATAACCCAAACAATATATGGCCAATAACCTAGTAATATATGTCACCACCCACTTTATGTAAACCAATAAAAGAATATGTTCCCCCAACATTTCATATTCCTTATATGTGTCTGTTGTATTAAAAATATCCTGTTCTCTTTGTATTGCTTCCTTTGTGTGCAATATCTGGTGATCCTGTCCTGTGCAAGCACCATTTTCAGTTCCAGGATACTGCACTGCATCCAAGCCCCCAACGCGTTTCGTCATCTTGACATCATCAGTGGCAACATTGAACAAGAATGAGGATTGGACGCTTTGACCTCACGCAAGCAAGGCTGCACTGGCTCTATGACCTGGGCAAGTGCCGCTCTCAGTTCCAGGATACTCTACTGCATCCAAGCCATATCCTGCGCATTTCATTATCTTGACGTCATCGTGGGAACTACAAAATACGAATGAGGAACAGAAGTTTTGACCTTTCCAGAGCAGAGCTACACCGGCTCTATGCCCTGTGCAAAGTGCTGCTCTGAGTTCTGGAATACTACACTGTGTCCAAGCCACTCCCTGCATGTTTCGTCAGCTTGATGTCATCAGGGGCGACACAGAACAAGAATGAGGACCAGGAGTTTTGACCCCTTCTGTGTGGTGCTGCATTGGCTCTATGCTGTTTGCAAAAGCCGCTCCAAGTTCAAGGATACTGCACTGTGTCCTCCAAGCCACACCCTACGTATTTTGTCATCTTTACGTCACACAGGGACAACACAGAACAAGAACGAGGATCTGAAGTTTTGACCTCTCCTGAAGAGGGCTGCACCGGCTCTATGCCCTATGCAAGCAATGCTCTCAGTTCCGGGATACTGCACTGCATCCAAGCCATTTCCTATGCATTTCGTTATCTTGACATCTTCAGGGAATTACAAAATAAGAATGAGGATCAAAAGTTTTGACCTTCCCTGAGCAGAGCTACACTGGCTCTATGCCCTGTGCAAATGCTGCTCTGAGTTCTGGGTTAATGCACCGTGTCCAAGCCACTCCCTGCATGTTTTGGAATCTTGACATCATCAGGGGAAACACAGAACAAGAATGCGGATCAGGAGTTTTGTCCCCTACCTGAGCAGTGCTGCATTGGTTCTATACCGTGTGCAAATGCTGCTCCCATTTCTAGGATACTTCACTTTGTCCAAGCCACACCCTACGTATTTTGTCATCTTGACAACATCAGGGGACAACAGAGAACAAGGATCAGGAATTTTGACCTTTTTCTGAGTGGGGGCTGCACCGGGTCTATGTCCTGCGCAAACGCCACTCATAGTTCTTGGATACTGACCTGCACCCAAGCCACGCCCTAAGCGTTTCATTATCTTAATGTCATCAAGGGACGACACAGAACAAGAATGAGGATCATATGTTTTGACCTCTCCTGAGGAGAGGTCCCCTGATCAGCTCTATGTCCTGTGCAAATACCATTCTCAGTTCATGGATACTGCCCCGCATCCAAGCCATCCTACGCGTTTAGTCATCTTAACGTCATCAAGGGACGACAAAGAATAAGAATGAGGATCAAGAGTTTTAATATATCTTGAGTGAGGCTACACTTGCTCTATACCCTGTGCAAGTGCCACTCTCAGTTCCAGGACACCGCACTGTGTCCAAGCCACACCCTATGTGTTTTGTCATCTTGATGTCACCAGGAGATGACACAAAATAAGAATGCAGATCGAACGTTTTGACCTCGCCTGAGCAGGGCTACACCAGCCCTATGTCCTGTTCAAGTTCAACTCTCAGTTCTGGGATGCTGAACTAAATTAACACCACATCCTATGCGTTTCGTCATATTACTATCATCAGGGAAGGACACAGAACAAGAATGAGAATCAGGAGTTTTGACCTCTCTTGAGCAGGACTACACCAGCTCTATGTTCTCAGTCATTGGATACTGCATTGCATCCAAGCCACCCCCTATGTGTTTTGTCATCTTGATGCCATCAGGGGATGACACAGAAAAAGAATGAAGATCAGGAGTTTTGACTTATCTTGAGTGGAGCTACACCTGCTCTATGCCCTGTGCAAGCGCCACTCTCAATTCCGGGATACTGCCTAGCATTCAAGCCACGCCCTACGAGTTTTGTCATCTTGATGTCATCAGGGGATGGCACAGAGCAAGAATGCGGATCTGAAGTTTTGACCTCACCTGAGTGGGGCTACACTGACTCTATGCCCTGTGCAAGCGCCACTCTCAGTTCCGGGTTACTGCACTTCATTAACGCCATGCCCTACGCGTTATGTCATGTTGATGTCATCAAGGGAGGACATGGAGCAAGAATTGTGACCTCTCCTGAGGTTTCTTTAAATGCAATTCTTTGGTGCATTTTTGGTGTGCAGGGAGGCCCATTCGAAATCACTGGCGCCACTCCAAAATTGCTCCACAAAAAAGTACTAAAACATGATGCGTTACCCTAGACTAGAAACCTTCAAAAAGCACCTTCAATTCTCCTTCCACCTTTGACTCTAATGTGCTTTTGCCGAATTGGTGTGAAAGCTCCAGATTTTCACCAGACTTTCAAGGAAATAAAAGCTCTCAGTGTTGATCTTTATCTTGATCTTTATTGATGAGTTCTCTGAGGACAACAGGAGTAAGGTAAAAAGTGGGAGGTTTTATTTGCAGACTTGCTTGACCAAAATAAATCTTTGTTCAGCATCCTCAGCGTATTGAACAGGATCCCAGGCACAACCCCCGGAGGATGGATCCTGATGATGCACACCGTTACACATTTCCTGAGTGAGATAAGACTCGGTGCGGTGGATGAAAAACTTTATCGTCCGTATCTGCCAGTCTAGGGAACAAAAATGGTTTTAGAAAGAATTTTTTTTTCTTTTCCTCTAAACTTTTGCAGCTCCTTCCATTTATGTGCAATTTTGAAGGCGCTCTCTGTTCCCGATAATATCCTTTTTTGAAGGATTTGTTTTAAAGCTCCACAATCTCGACTCCATTCATCGATTATTTTAATGGCTCCGAATTTGCTTTTCGTTCGTCGGCACTCGTTAACCGCTTTCAGGCGAGACCTGAAATTCCGCGCTGTGCCCTGTCTGTGGATCATTTCCTAGGCGATTGTCAAGGACCTTTGTAATGCTGATTGTTTGTATTGTTACATTGTTTCTTTAACAATTCTAAAAGCAAGGATAAAAGATTTCTATGTAACGGAATAGAAGGGAGAAGGCTGCAGTCTTTTTGGCTTCAAAAATTGGCAGACGCCTTCATTTCCAGTAGGGGGGGGGGGTCACTTGCTTAGAGTCGCCATGAATGGATGGCCCACCACTGATCATCCAGTCGATCTGCGATTCAAACAAAACAATCGAATCCGCTAAATATCGAATAGCCATAAATTTCCTTCTGATCGATCAGATTTGATCAAACTGAGTAAACTGACCAGGTTGGGGAATTATCAATCGTTTGGCGTCAATCAGCCGCACTGAGATAATTGTTCATCGATACAATCGTATTTTGATTGCTCGGAATATTGGATCACTTGGTGGAAACAGAGGAAACAATCAAAAACTTACAACTTTAATCTTATTTTATTTTTATTGATACCCAAAATCCAGGCATATCAATCGAATGGATTCTCGATTGTTCCAATAGAGAGAGATCGATCAGAAAAGAAATCAATCATTTATCAAAATGTGTATGGTCACCATATGTTGCGGCAGACCTTGTCACGTGTTTTTTTTTTGTTTTTTTTTTAAATACAAGCAGTATAAGTACCTGTTATCAGACTATTGAAGACCCTATACAGCAGCCTGGGAGAAGGAGACGCAGAACAAGGAGCCAATCAGTTCATGTGCTGACAAGAAGCATGCTGATAGAAGGAGAGAGCAGAGTGAGAGAGAGGTGAGTGCATTGCTGTGCTGCTTCTCTTTCCACTGTCCAATCACAGGCTGTGTGTGGGGGGGGGGGCAGGGTTAAGTGGGTTGAATGACGCTGGTCATCAAACTAAGGACATCTAGTGGCAGATACAAGCACTGCAGGGGAAAATCTCTGGACTGGAGTTGAATATTGCAGCAGTTTTTTTAATCTTTTAATAAGTTATTAATTTGTATCCTTTTCTGCTTTACATTCCTTCAGTCCTGACTAATGAATGAAGGGACGGGAGGGACGGGGGGGACGGGGGGGGGGGGGGGGGCGTAGGAGGGGACAGTGACTTTTTCTGGGACTGGGTATTGTCAGTGTAAGGACTCCCCTCCTCCGCTGGAAGAATATTCGGAAAATGCAGAAGAGATGTTGAGATTTCCCAGCAAATATCCGTTTTTTTTTCCATGTTACATTCTTCCCTCCGCTCACCGATCGTTTATATTCCTGAAGCCTCCTCTACTAATCGCTCTGATTGGAGAGATCTGGTTTGTCTGAACATTCCGCGTCTCCGTCATATTCCTCGTCCAAGGCGATTATTTATAGCGATCCGCCGAACACCGCCACACATGCAGCCTGCGATGAGCGAATATTCTTTAGAAAAATAAATAAATCCGAGGTTCTCTAATGATATGGAGTATGGACAGCAGGGGGCTCCGAACTGTGGGGGGCCACATTTTTGAAAGGCTGAAAAGAATCCCCATCAGAGTCCCCCCCCCTTATAAAAGGGTCCCCATTTGATTCCCTTTTACATCAGAAGCCCCTTCATATCAGAGTTCCCCTTTAAATCAAGGTCCCCATCACAGTTCACCCCTACATTAGAGTCCCCTTATATTGCATGTTTCTGAAGGTCCTCATCAGAGTCCCCTTCATATCAGAGCCCCCCCCCGCACCTTACATCGGTATCCCCTTTAGATTCCCCATTAGATCAGAGTCCCCTTTATACATCTGTCCTCCTTTAAATCAGCATGCCTATTAGATTTCCTTTTTCATCAGGGTCCCCATCGGAGTTCACCTTACATCAGTGTCCCCATTAGATTTCCTTTTATATCAGAGTCCCCCCTTACATCACAGTCCATTTTAGATTACATTTTATATCAGAGTCCGCATTAGAGTTCCCCCTCACATCGGAGTCCCCATCAAGGTTCCTCCTCATATCAGAGTCCCCCCTTACATCAGAGTTCCCCCTTCTATCAGAGTCCCCCCTTACATAAGAGTTCCCATCAGAGTTCCCCCTTCTATCAGAGTCCCCTCTTACATCAGAGTCCATTTTAGATTACATTTTACACCAGAGTCCACATTAGAGTTCCCCCTCACATCGGAATCCCCATCAAGGTTCCCCTTACATCAAAGTCCCCCCCCCACATCAGAGTCCCCCCTTACATCAGAGTCCCCCGTTACATCAGAGTCCCCCCTTCTATCAGAGTTCCCCCCTTCTATCAGAGTTCCCCCTTACATCACTGTCCTCCTTACATCAGAGCCCCCTCACCCCCCCTTACGTCAGGGTTCCCCCTTACATCAGTGCCCCCATCAGAGTTCCCCTTATATCAGCGTCTGCATTAGAGTCCGCCCTCACATCAGAGTCCATTTTAGATTACATTTTACACCAGCATTAGAGTTCCCCCTCACATCGGAATCCCCATCAAGGTTCCCTCTTACATCACAGTCCTCCTTACATCAGAGCCCCCCCACCCCCCTTACGTCAGGGTTCCCCCTTACATCAGAGTTCCCCGTACATCATTGTCCCAATCAGAGTTCCCCCCGCCCCCCCTTAGGTCAGGGTTCCCCCTTACATCAGAGTCCCCCCACCCCCCTAATGTCAGGGTTCCCCCTCACATTAGAGTTCCCCTTACATCAGTGTCCCCATCAGAGTTACCTCTTTTATCAGTGTCCCCATCAGAGTTACCCCTTCTATCAGAGTCCCCATCAGAGTTCCCCCTTACATCAGAGCCCCCCACCCCCCTTACGTCAGGGTTCCCCCTCACATCAGAGTTCCCCTTACATCAGAGTCACTCCCCTTACATCAGAGTCACTCCCCTTACATCAGTGTCCCTATCAGAGTTCCCCCTTACTTTAGAGTTCCCCCTTCTATCAGAGTTACCATCAGAGTTCCCCCTTACATCAGGTGTCCCCCCCCCCCACCCCACTTACGTTAGGGTTTCCTTTTACATCAGTGCCCCATCAGAGTTCCCATCAGAGTTCCCCCTTCTATCAGAGCTCCCTTTACATCAGAGTCCCCATCAGGGTTCCCCCTCATATCAGAGTTCCTCTTACATCAGAGTCACTCCCCTTATATCAGAGCCCCCCCATTAGATCCCCCTCTTGCTGAATCCGTGTCTCAGGGGATTGACTCACAGACAGCCCCTCCTGACCTTAATCCTTGGTTCTTGCACCACTGAGCATAGCTGAGGGCCAGATAAAATCTTATAGCGGGGCTGGATGTGGTCCCCCCGGGCCATAGTTTGGAGACCTTAGTCTTAGAGCATCGCTACGTCCACCACGTGGGCACATTACCGACCAATCACCGTGAAAAGCTCCGACACTGTAAATTGCCGCCTAATTGATCGATTCAGCGCGTCGGTTGTTGTTTTCACACGGTGAGAAATTGACGGACTTTTTTTCTCCTTTATTCCGGCCTGCCGCCATTCCTCGCCACCTCCTCCCTCCTTTTACCCGCCTCAATCATCGGCAAACCCCTCCGCTCCGTTCTCCCGGATAAATATTAATCTCCTCTTGGAAGATGAAAGACTCCGAGCTCATCTATGAATTTTTTAGCTGCCCTGAAATAAAGCCGTCTGTTCCACTAAGTGTCGTTATTTTATTGTTTCTGGAGAAAGCGAAGAATCGGAAATGAACGTTTTCCTCAGGTGCTGTTCCTGCAAGAAAGAAAGAAATCGTTTCTAGAAGTTTCTGAAAAAACCACTTCGCTGGATTCGGAGATTCTGAAGAGGAAAATGAGGACACAAAGCAGCTAAAGTCTTCATTCTGAGCACTACACCATGGAATATGTCGGTGCCATTGGGGAACTCTCCTGCACATTTAACCAGCAGACCTCTCAACTTTATTTATTATTGTAACCACCTGACCTCCGGAAGGTTTTACCCCCCCCATCATGACCAGGCCATTTTTTGCGATACGGCACTGCACTACTTTAACCACTTCCCTCCCCAAGGTTCGTCATATGACGTCCTGGACTTTCAGTGGTGGTATCTGAATGATGGGTGCAGCTACAGGCATCATCCAGATATCATCTTTTTTCAGCCAGCGATTCTGTGCACCGTAAGAACAATCATAGCGGCAAAAAGAGAAATAGTGGTTGGTATGTCCTTAATAGATAAGGCACCTCATCCCAAAAGTTGAATACAGTAGGGATCAGAGAGGAGGGGATTATTGAGGTGCCAAAAACAAATCAATGCAATATGATCAGAAGTAAAAAATATTAAATTTTTATTACAATTGATTAAAAAGAGGTTCATAAGAATCACATATAATGAGGGAGCATAATACAGTGTCTTGTTGACCAAAAAGATGGTGGTAAGAAACAGCAGGTCAATACATCCCTACTAGTTTCGCCAAGGCATTGGCTTCATCAGGGGAATAGAACATGACATAAAGCAGTTGTTGCTCTAAGAAGAAGGGAAACACAGGTAAACATTAATTATTAAAATAAAAACAACAACACTGTGTGCATCACTAGATGATTGTGCGGTAAGATAAGACAAGTCCGGTCCCTTCCCAAGCAAACGATCCCCCAGATGGAACGCCATAGGATGGAAACTTAGTTATGAACCTCTTTTTAATCAATTGTAATAAAAATGTAATATTTTTTACTTCTGATCATATTGTATTGATTGGTTTTTGGCACCTCAATAATCCCCTCCTCTCTGCTCCCTACTGTAATCATAGTGACAGTTCAGCTGATTCTTACAGGCAGCGGGAGGGGACGTCCCCCCTTCCCACCGTCCTCCGGGGCTTCTACCGGAAAATGAATCGGCCGCCGCCAGGAGTTGAGCATTGAGATTTCTGTGACCAGATGGCCCCCCCAGTCATCTCTATGACCCTTGGAGGCCCGGGTGCGACGTCATGACGTCACGTCCGGGCCGGCGGATGTAAACAATGCCGGGGACGCGGCTGGAAAGGGTTCAATATTGAGTTGGTCCACCCTGTGCAGCTATAACAGCTTCAACTCTTCTGGGAAGGCTGTCCACAGGGTTTAGGAGTGTGTCTATGGGAATGTTTAACCATTCCTCCAGAAGCACTATTGTGGGGTCAGGCACTGATGTTGGACGAGAAGGCCTGGCTCACAGTCTGCGCTCTAATTCATCCCAAAGGTGTTCTGTCGGGTTGAGGTCAGTCAAGTTTTTCCACCCCAAACTCGCTCATCCATGTCTTGATGGACCTTGCTTTGTGCACTGGTCCAAACCATTTGGTGGAGGGGAGATTATGGTGTGGGGTTGTTTTTCAGGGGTTGGGCTTGGCCCCTTAGTTCCAGTGAAGGGAACTCTTAAGGCGTCAGCATACCAAGTCATTTTGGACAATTTCATGCTCCCAACTTTGTGGGAACAGTTTGGGGACGGCCCCTTCCTGTTCCAACATGACTGCGCACCAGTGCACAAAGCAAAGACATGGATGAGCCAGTTTGGGGTGGAGGAACGAACAGAGGGCCTCTAACTAAAAGTCACCTGCTCTCTGCTTAGCGAGCAGGTGACTTTAAGTTAGAGGCTCTCTGTTCGGCCCACCCCACGCCTCTTGCTCACTGTAGCACTGGGCTGTGGAGGGGGCGGGAGCGGCCCGCTCTGGCTTTTAGAGGCTCGTTGAGAGGCTCAGTCTGGTGCCATAATCCCCCCCTCCACCAAGTGATTTGTATCAGTGCAAAAAGCAAGGTCCATAAAGACATGGATGAGCGAGTTTGGGGTGGAAAAACTTGACTGACCTCAACTCAAATAAATTAGACCGGAGACTTCGAGCCAGGCCTTCTCGTCCAACATCAGTGCCTGACCTCACAAATGCTCTTCTGGAAGAATGGTCAAAGATTCCCATAGACACCCTCCTAAACCTTGTGGACAGCCTTCCCAGAAGAGTTGAAGCTGTTATAACTGCAAAGGGTGGGCCAACTCAATATTGAATCCTATCGACTAAGACTGGGATGCCATTAAAGTGGTTGTAAACCCTTACAACACACTTTTTGCTACAGGTAAGCCTATAATAAGGCTTACCTGTAGCTACCCTGGATATCTCCTAAACCTGAACGGTTTAGGAGATATCCTCTATATTTGCATGTGCCGACGTTACCGGCGGCTCCCACGCGCATGCTAGGGTTGCCACCTCATCCCTTTAAAATCGGAATTTCGGCCCGCAAAAGACCGATGAGAGTTTTTAGTCGGAAAATGCGACCGTGTCTACGCTCCATCGGTCTTTTGCTGGCGGAATTCCAGCCAGCAAAAGATTGAGAGCATGCTCTCAATTTTTTCGGTCGGGAAAGGTTCCTATCCGAAAATGCGATCGTCTGTATGCAATTCCGACGCGCAAAATCCCTACGCATGCTCAGAAACAATTCGACGCATGCATGGAAGCACTTAACTTCATTTTCTCGGCTTGTCGTAGTGTTGTACGTCACCGCGTTCTTGACGGTCGTAATTTCAGCGAACTTTTGCGTGACCGCGTGTATGCAAGGCAAACTTGAGCGGAATCCCGTCGGAAAAGCCGTCATATCTTTTTCCGACGAGAAATCCGCTCGTGTGTACGCGGCATTAGTCTTGCAGGTTTTTTTGGGGGGGGTTTACAACCACTTTAACCACTTGAGGTCATAGCCGAATGACGGCCACAGCGCGGACCTCAATTTCCGGGAGGCCTCCCCTGTGCACGCGCGCTGTGATCACTGAGTCACGGAGACTCGGATGAACACAGATCCGAGTAAGGGGCCGATCCCGGCCCCTTACCATGTGATCAGCTGTCAGCCAATGACAACTGATCACATGATGTAAACAAAAGCTCGGTAATCGTTTTTTTCTCTCCTCACGCTGACAGCATGAGGAGAAATAAAGCCGATCACCGGCCTATGTTAAAGTGACATCGGTCCCGAAGAGGAAGGAGGCACATATGCCGCATCTGTGCCTGCCATTGCCACCTGCCAGTGCCCAGCAGTGCCACCTATCAATGCCCACAAATGCCACCTATCAATGCCCACAAGTGCCACCTATCAGTGCCCACAAGTGCCACCTATCAATGCCCACCAGTGGTGCCAATCAGTGCCACCCAGCAGTGCTGCCATCAGTGTAAGCAATCGGTGCCCATTATTGCCACCCATCAGTGCCCATCACTGCCACCCATCAGTGTCCATCACTGCCACCTATCGGTGCCCATCAGTGCCACCTCATCAGCGTATATCAATGAAGAAGAAAAATTACCTGTTTGCAAAATTTTATAACAAAATATAAAAAAAAATATACATTTTTTTTTTTTAAATTCGGTCTTTTTCAATTTTTTTTAACAAAAAACAAAAGCCACAGAGGTGATCAAATACCACCAAAAAAAAAGCACTACTTGCGGGAAAAAAATGATAAAAATTTCATTTGAGTACAGTGTTGTATGACCGCGCAATTGTCATTCAAAGTGCGACAGCGCTAAAAGCTGAAAATTGGTCTGGACAGGAGGGGGGGTTTAAGTGCCCTGTAAGCAAGTGGTTAAAGTTCATGTGCGTGTAAAGGCAGGCGTCCCAATACTTTTGACAATATAGTGTACTTTAGGCACTGGGGTTAGAAGCTTAAAGAAGGCAGAACTTTCTTTATAGTCCAATAAGTAGAAGGAGTGTGGGGAGGTGATATGCGCGTCTTCAAGCAGTTTGCTCGTATACAATGATTGATGATTAAATCACAGGAGCAGCCGCTCAGAATTACAGGCAATTTGGCAGGTAATTGCTGCAATCTCTGTATTCCGGCTGATTCCGGAGCCCGCGTTCGTTTACAACGATGACTTTTTATTTTTTAAATTTTTTTAAAGTTGTTACAAGTTTTCATCCGGCGTTGAGATTTTCAGAGGCGGCTGACAGGCGGACATGTGAGCGAGCTTCACAAGGCTTCATCTTGCTGCATAATTTCTGCCGTGGTGTGGAAGATAATTGTCATCCAGCAGCCAGAAGAGGAGCAGCGGCTGAATCACGAGTGATGCAACCCAACAACAAAAAAAAAAAAAAAGAAGAATATTATGAAATGTTGGAATGCAAATGTTCCCTCTCCATCCAAACTTTCATAGGAAGCAGCGGGGAGTCAGAGGCAAAAAATCAAGGCTGAAGAATCGCTGAAATACTTCAAATTTGTATTTCCTATGATGGGGGGAAGCAGCTGAATCGCAGAAAGAAAAACCGCTGGGCTCACTTTGAATGACAATTGCGCAGTTCACAAACTATGGGATGCACAATATATATGGAAATCGATCAATCCTGATGTGATGACGGCCAATCTTATTTCTTGAGGCCTGAAAACGCCAGGACGGTACAAATACCCCCCCCCCAAATTACCCCTTTTTTTGGAAAGTAGACAATCCAAGGTATTTAGTAGGAGGCATAGCAAGTTTTTTTAACCACTTGCCTACCGGGCACTTTCACCCCCTTCCTGCCCAAGCCAATTTTCAGCTTTCAGCGCTGTCACACTTTGAATGACAATTGCGCGGTCATGCAACATTGTACCCAAATGAAATTTTTAGCATTTTTTTTTCAAATAGAGCTTTCTTTTGGTGGTATTTAATCACCACTGGGGTTTATTTTTTGTTTTTTTTTGCTAGAGAAACAAAAAAAGACCGAAAATTTTGAAAAAAAATGAGGCTACACTGATGGGCACTGGTTGGCTGCACTGATGGGCGCTGATGAGGTGGCAATGATGAGGCGGCAATGATGAGGAGGCACTGGTACGTGGCACTGAAGGGCACTGAGAGGTGGCACTGATAGGTGGCACTGATAGGAAATGATAGGTGGCACTGATGGGCACTGATAGGCACTGGTAGGTGACACTAAGGATGAGGCACTGATTGCCAGCACTGATAGGTGGCACCGATGGGCACCAATTGGCAGCACCGATGGCACTATAAGGTGGCACGGGTGGGCACTGATTGGCACTGAAAGTTGACACTGGTGGGCACTGATTGGCACTGAAAGGTGGCAATGGTGGGCACTGATAGATGGCACTCGTCTGCACTGTTTAGCAGCACTTGTGGGCACTGATAGGTGGCACAGATCGGGACTGATGTCCCTGTAACAGAAGCTGATTACCGGCTTTACTCTTTTCTCCCCACGCTGATCGTGGCGGCGCGCGAGCAGAGCGATCACGGGAGGACGTCTATTGAAGCCCTCCCCACACTGGAAGCCCACGCTGTAGCCATCATTCGGATATGTAGTAAGTGGTTAAGTTGTATTTTTTTTGTCAAAATTTTTTGGAAAGTTAAGAATTTTTTTAAATACTGTCACCAGTCCAGTACAGCATCGTCATATAACTAGAGTGGCGGTGATCAGGGACACTGACTGGTGACAGTATGTTAAAAAAAACAAAAACATTTTAATCATTTTTTTTTAAGTTTTTTATTTTCTTTATTTTTTATTACATTTTTTAAAACTTTTTCTTTAGGTTTTTTTTTTTTTAACACACAGTGACAAGAGCAATATAATGCTAGCATAGTAACACTGTACTACCCTTGGGAAATTATTATTATTATTTTTTTTACACATTATGATTGCTTATAGCAGTAAATTTCATTGCTATAAGCAAGCATTTTACTGACTGAAATCAATTCATTCAGGTGTTTTGTTGTGGTTAGCTGTGATTGGCCCTGTCTGTACCATGTGATCACTGTGACCAATCACAGCTAGCAACACAATTGTAACAATGGATTGCATGAAAGGAAGCCATTCATTATTTACAACTGTCATGTGACCTGCTGTGATTGGTCAATTGGCAGTGACAAGCCCCCATAGCAGATTGTGGATTTGGTAGTTTACAGGAGGAAGGTAACATTGTTTGCGCCTTCAGTTTTGCTCATAGGAAGTGACCAGGATGTAACATTTCTGGCAGGAGCAACATGAATTGCATGTGTTCTGCGAAAAATGTTCTTAGCCTGAAAAAAGAAAACAAATGCAGCCATCTAATCTAAGGACGGGTAAGCTGCAATAAAATGCTGTTTTTGGTTTACAATGTCCTTTAAAGTAAACTTTATCAAAATGACATTTACTTTACTAAGTATTACCAATTTACATTCCTGTTTACAAGCTCTCCAGCAATGGCCACATGGCATTTCTCAGGGCGGATTATACAATGTATCTCTCTGATACTAGTTTTTGACCTTTTAACCACTCGAAAATAATTTATTGTTGCAAATTCTGAGAGCCTGGCATACATGGACTGGAATAAATAAATCAGTACCCAGAATCATTAAAGCAGAATGCCAGTTATGATATTTTATTTTTTTTATTATTATTATTTTTTTGTACATATTTTTATTGAAATTTTCGTCATAGAAATGTATTAAGGTTTACAAAAAGAAGAAAAAGTACACAATTAACAACATTACAAAATGTACAATAAAGACCATAGAGGATATAAGTATATTTAAGGATCTACCCATGGAAATGAACATAGGTTACCGTAAAAAAAATATTAAGATTAATTTACAAGTATACATTAGGGATTGAGCATTAATAACCAAAATTAAATATGAGAAAGAAAAGAAAAAAAAAGAAAAAGAACAAAAAAAAATTGTTTTTGACTTTTTCACCACTCGAAAATAATTTATTGTTGCAAATTCTGAGAGCCTGGAATACATGGACTGGAATAAAGAGATGTTTTATTCCATCAGTACCCAGAATCATTAAAGCAGGATGCCAGTTATGATTTTTTTTTATTGTTTTTTAAGAATTTCATGTATGAATATTTATATATAATATAAAAATTCTATCTATCTATCTATCTATCTATCTATCTATCTATCTATCTATCTATCTATCTATCTATCTATCTATCTATCTATCTATCTATCTATCTATCTATCTATCTATCTATCTATCTATCTATATATATATATAATTTGACATAATTGAGACATGTTACTTTGGTGATACCTGTCCTTTAAAATGGACAAATATTGACGTTTGATCAATTTCGACTTTCTTTCCTTAACTACTTAAAGACCGCCCACCTCATCTATACTGCGGCAAGGTGGCTCTATTGCGCGAAAACGATGTACCTGTACGTCATTTCGTGCAATAGATGCTGTGGGCGCGCGCTGCTGATTGGCCAGAGGGGGAGCCAATCAGCGGGTCCGGCGGATGCGATGTCCGCCAGGATCCACCGATCGTTCCCCAGAGAGGCAGATCGGTGATGTAAACAAGGCAGATCGCTGTTCTGACAGGGAAGTACACAGTAATCTTCTGTTCCTGCTAATCAGCAGGAACACGGATCTCTGTGTTCTTCCGGTCAGCCCATCCCCCACACAGTTAAAAAGCACCCCCTAGGGACACATTTAACCCTTTGATCGCCCCTGGGGTTAACCACTTCCTTGCCAGTGTCATTAGTACAGTGGCAGTGAATTTTTTTTTTAGTAATGATCACTGTAATATTGTCACTGGTTCCCAAAAAAGTGTCAAAAATGTTAGGTGTCCGATTTGTCTGCTGCAATGTCGCAGTCCCGCTAAAAATCGCTGATCGCCGCCATTACTAATTTAAAAAAAAATGCCATAAAAATATCCCATCGTTTGTAGACGCTATACCTTTTTCACAAACCAATCAATATACGCTTATTGGGAATTTTTTTTTACCAAAAATATCTAGCAGAATACATATTGGCCTAAATTGATGAAGAAATTAGATTTTTTTTTTTAAATTTTATTGGATGTGTTTTATAACAGAAAGTAAAAAATATTGTTTTTTTTTTCAAAATTATCGGTCTTTTTTTGTTTATAGCACAAAAAATAAAAACCACAGATGTGTTTAAATACCACCAAAAGAAAGCTCTATTTGTGGGAAAAAAAGGACATCAGTTTTATTTGGGTACAGCGTCGGACGACCGCGCAATTGTCATTTAAACTAACGTGGGGCCGTATCGCAAAAAATGGCCTGGTCAGGAAGGGGGGTAAAACCTTCTGGGGCTGAAGTGGTTAATTTAAAGTCAGTAAACTATTTTTTATTTTTTATATTTAAGTTTTTATTTTTTTTTTCGTTTGATAAATAAATGTTTAACTTTAGGCAAATCAATGAAATGAAATTGTTTTTTTTTGTTATTTTAATCTCTATTTATAAATATGTGTAATATATGTACAGTTCCTGTAAATGGCGGGGGGGACACCAGTGAGGAGGCGCGGACGGGAATACGGGGATATGAATGGCGGGCAGAGGAGTGAAGCTCCATGAAATCACAGACAGCGATCCCAGGAAACGCTTGGCTCAGAATAATATTCTCTCTCTCTTTTTTCTGATGCGTTTAACATTTCACCCGTCGGTTTCCGTAACGATGGCTCTTGTTTATTCAGTCCCTATAGGCCGGTAATCCGTGTTGTGAGGTTATTACTCTGTTCCATAATCAGGTGGAACTGGCATGTCATTAATATGCAGAGAGGACACATTAGTCAGGCCTAAAGACGAGCTCAGTGACACCTTCGCTGCCTCCTGGATGTCTCATTCATGGTAGACTGGCTATTGGATTAAAGACGGGCTGCTGGACTGGAGATGGGTTACTGGACTGGAGATGGGCTACTAGACTGGAGATGAGTTACTGAACTGGAGACTGGTTACTGGACTGCAGACAGGCTACTGGACTGGAGACGGGTTACTGGACTAGAGATGGGCTACTGGACTGGTGACGGGTTACTGGACTAGAGATGGGCTACTGGACTGGAGACGGGTTACTGGACTAGAGATGGGCTACTGGACTGGAGACGGGTTACTGGACTGGAGATGGGTTACTGGACTGGAGACTGGCTACTGGACTGGAGACGGGTTACTGAACTGGAGACGGGTTACTGAACTGGAGACGGATTACTGGACTGGAGATGGGTTACTGGACTAGAGATGGGCTACTGGACTGGAGATGGGTTACTGGACTGGAGACGGGCTACTGGACTAGAGATGGGTTACTGGACTGGAGATGGGTTACCCGACTGAAGACGGGCTACTGGACTTGAGATGCATTACTGGACTGGAGACAGGTTACTGGACCGGAGACGGGTTACTGGACTGGAGACGGGCTACTGGACTGAAGATGGGTTACTGGACTGGAGACGGGTTACTGGACTAGAGACGGGTTACTGGACTAGAGACGGGTTACTGGACTAGAGACGGGTTACTGGACTAGAGATGGGTTACCGGACTGGAGATCGGTTACTGATCTGGAGACGGGCTACTGGACTGGAGACGGGCTACTGGACTGGAGACGGGTTACTGGACTAGAGACGGGTTACTGGACTGGAGACGGGTTACTGGACTGGAGACGGGTTACTGGACTAGAGACGGGTTACTGGACTGGAGACGGGTTACTGGACTGGAGACGGGTTACTGGACTGGAGACGGGTTACTGGACTGGAGACGGGTTACTGGACTGGAGACCGGTTACTGGACTGGGAATAGGTTACTGGGCTGGAGACGGGTTACTGGACTGGGGATGGGTTACTGGACTAGGGATTGGTTACTGGACTGGAGATGGGTTACTAGACTAGAGACGGGTTACTGGACTGGAGATGGGTTACTGGACTGGAGATGGTGTAGCCATGTGCGGTCACATCTCAGAAAAATGTAACAAAGTATTAGTGTGCAGGATTCCGATACTGAGCCTCAGTATCCCTGGCCTTACAGTTGACACCAATGCTGGGGGTTATTACTGCATCCACTGACACCATTACTAAGGGTTATTATTGCGTCCACCGACATCAATGCTGGAGTTATGATTGCATCCACTGACACCAATGTTGGAGTTATGATTGCATCCACTGACACCAATGCTGGAGTTATGATTGCATCCACTGACACCATTGCTGGGGGTTTTCATTACATCCATTGACACCATTACTAAGGGGTATTATTGCGTCCACTGACACTAGTGCTGGGGGGTATCACTGCATCCACTGACACCAATGTTGGAGTTATCATTGTATCCATTGATACCAAATTGGCGGTTATCGTTGGATCCACTGACACCAACACTAGGGATTATTATTGAGCCAGCTGACACCACTGCCGAGGGTTATTATTGTGTACACTGGCACCAATTCAGGGGGTTACCATTGCATCCACTAACACCAGTGCTGGGGGTTATCATTGCATCCACAAAATGGAAAGACACTAGAGAGGAAAACAGGGATTTGCTGCTCACCCCTTGGAAACTGAAAACAAAAGAGAGGTTCCCCCAAGGTGGGGTTTTTAGGCAGCACAATGATAAAGGGAGTCGGATTCAATATCAAAAATATAACAAATTTATTGAGGTGTATCATAAAAGTTAAAACAATGAGCTCCAGTAGGGGGTACTTGAGATAAAATTACATGTTATATGAGCTGAACATATATTGGCAGACACATATTCACAACAACACTGGGTAGCATGAATATTTTGACCTGACGCGTTTCAACCCCTGTACTTGGGGTCTTCTTCAGAGGAATAGTCTGCTGAAAAATATACATAGATGAAATTGATACATGTGAGTAAATTACATTGATATAGTAGTAGTTACATTCACCATATAGAGTATGAATACAATAATAATAATTACCCAATAATGTATGTTCAGCAGAGAGAGGGGCAAGGCCTCCCATATGGAGATCCCTTAGAGAGACCGTCCTCCCGTCCTCCCCGGAGGAAGAGCACCGGGCACCCCTACCGCCAACGCGGTTCAGACCAGGGTAGTGAGAACAGCGACGTGGCTTGCGAGAGGTCACACTCTTGGGCACCACCCACCAGACTAGCAGTCAACCAGGGAGCACAGAGAGTTACACCTGTGATAGTAATCAAAGAATTCCTCATGATGAATTCAGTCATTTACACAGTATTGGTCATGTGTCCAAAAGGGGACGTCGGAGAACAACTGTCTCCAGCGCTTACCCAGGGCACAGACACAAGAACAGTGTGCAAATTATATACATATATATATATGATATTCTTCATAGGCAGTATAAAGTGTAGGCAGCCCCTCAGTATGTGCTCAATGTGACAGTGATCCAAGTGAGAATGTGAAGAAGCTAAGGTAAATTGGAAGGGTGAAAAATAGGTAATGAATGGTGGAGACTGAGTATGGGGATGTGATAAAATAAAAGTGATTACACCGAAAGTGCTAGGAGTGAAACAGATATGGAGGGGGAAAGAAGGGAAGTAGGAAAGATGGGAGGGGGGGGAGGGAGAGAAAGGATGGGGAGGGGGGGGGGAAGGAGGGGGAGAAAAGAGAAGATTGCACAAAAGTGATTGATTAAGGTTGGATTAATTACCTCAAGGGGTACTAAAAGACATGTGTTTTAGCACTATGTTGCCCCATACATACAAGACTGTTGCCTGTCAGCCAACCCGGGATTGGTCATAAGCTATAGCGGGCTCGGTGGATTGGTATCCCACACTGAGTCCACCAGTCTAAAAGTAAGTAAACACAAAAGTATAAGTTGTAGAGAACGGATGGTGGCCAAGCCATTATACAGCAGGGCCACTATAAATAAATGGGGGTCAATGCGGAGTCAAGTAGTATTCGCACGGACCCCCATTATATAGGGCAAAAAAGTAGTGCCTAAACAAAGAAAAAACACAGAATAATGGAAGTGGTACTTACTTAGTGAAAAATGAAAAGAACCTGCTGTTCACCAGAGAGGAAGGGAGACTGAGGGTATGCTGCAGATATTGCTTTTATACTGCCTAATGGGGGTGTGTACTTACTTGTGATTAATCCAGGTGTGTGTGCTAACCCTGGTCGCTCCACGGTGGGCGGCATGGCCGCCATTAAGGCAGTCGAGCGTGGCTTCCCCGGCGTTCCGGAAGAGCTAGGCTCCGACTCAGCGTCACTCTCGCCGAAATCTCGCGATGCCAGTGACGTCACGCCGCACGCGCGGGGCCCCGCGCGTGCGCAGCGGCGAAAGACATCCGAGAGTGTTCCGGAATGCCGCCGGCAAGGAGGAAGTGATCCCCAATGTAACGCCCGGTGGCCATCCGGGCATCCAATGGGGAGAACATGGGGGGGAGGAGCCACCTGGAACAGGCCGGCTCGTCCCCCCCCCACCTTGCCGGGAAGCCAGATCGCGAATCACCCCTGATCCTGAGGTGAGGGCGGAGGAAACACCACAGGACCCCCTCAATCAGGAGGGGAGGGGGGGCAGTCCCAAGGGAAAAAATATACAAAAGAAGATTAAAAAAAATTGTACATAACATATATCTGTTGGTTCATAACAATGCCATTCCTACTATACATTGGCATATATATCTATATATAAAGAGCATCAGTACAGAAAGAAAATTTCAAATGCATATGTTGACATCTATATAGCATCCCGATAAAAGAATGATGAGTAACAGTGGATAAAATGAATATATATATTAATAATACATACTAGTATAATAAAATATCCGATTATTAAGAAAAATAACCAGGGAATGAAGAGCATAGGAAAGAAGGAAGGGGAACAGAACTTTTTATCACGGATTTTGTGAACTGTGTATAGTTTCATTGGAAATTAGCTATTGTGTTTTTCCGGAAACAAAACCCTTTAAAAAAGGGGCAAATGAGATAGCCTCATTAAGTCCTGGGAACGAGGTGGAATTTAGCTTAAAGATCCACCTCTGCTCATGTTGCAACAAAATTTTGTTCCAATCGCCGCCTCGCATGGGTATGTGAACTCGATCGAGTGCGGCGAAGGATACTTTTGGGCATTACAGAGTTGTGGATTTCCATTACATGACGCCCAAGGGGTAAATATGGATTACTAATTTGCATATGGTAGATATGTTTTGATATCCGCTGATGGAATTCTTGCTTGGTCTTACCCACATAATGCGCTCCACACTCACAGGACATAAGATATACCACCCCTCTTGTTTGGCAGTTGGTAAAATGCCTGGGTTTAAAAATTGACCCATTTGGAAGATGAAAAACCTTTTCACGTCTAATGTATTGGCAATACGAGCAGTGCCCACAGGGAAAGGATCCCAGAACAGAACAGTGTTTCCGTCTTTTTTGTGCGTTTCTGAACTCACTCTGAACCAGTTTATCCTTCAGTGATGTAGCTCGTCTGTAAGTAATGGAGGGGGTATTTGAAATAAACCTACTGACTTTCGGGTCATCTAAAAGTATAGACCAGTGCTTGCGGATGATGTTACTTATCTCATTGTGCTGTTTCGAGAAGCGTAAAATCACCCTGGTGGTAGCCATGTCCTGGTCACGTTTCACTCTCTCTTTGAACAACAATGTATGCCTCGGCTGTGTGACCACTCTGTTATATGCCTTACGTAGGCATGAGCGGCTATAGCCTCGCGCTAAAAGCCTCGTTTGTAGTTTTTGTGCTTCTTGTTTGAAAGATACCTCGTTGGAACAATTCCTATGAACACATAGATACTGTCCATAAGGGATCGAATTTTTTAAGCGTGTAGGATGAAAGCTATCCGCGTGAAGGATGGTATTTCCTGCGGTGCTTTTTCGAAAGAGTGTGCTAGAGATTGTATCCTCAGAGGTACGTCTCAGCTGTACATCCAAGAATGTGATCTGGTCGCGATCGTAGGACATAGTAAATTTTAAATTAAATTCATTTGCGTTGATTTGATCAAAGAACTTTAGTAATAGCTCTTCCGGGCCATCCCAGATGAGGAGGACATCATCAATGTATCGTCGCCACATATATATGTGGCTCCTATACCTGGCAATGTCCTCCCCATCATCAAGCACTTTCTCCCACTCCCCCAGGTACAGATTGGCGTAGGCCGGGGCACAACAAGTGCCCATGGCCACGCCCTGCACCTGGAGGTAGTGGGAGTTGTCAAAGATGAAAAAATTATGATTGAGGATGTACTCGAGTCCATTGATAATGAACTCGTTTACTGCCCCATCGTATCTCAGATGTCTTGACAGGAGTGCCCGTATAGTCTCGATCCCCTTGTCATGGGGTATCGAGCTATACAGGGCCTCGACGTCAATAGCCACAAGGATGGAATTAGGTGGAAGTGATATTCCCTGGATAAGTTGAAGTAAGTGCATAGTGTCCTTTACAAACGAGGGCATACAGATGACAAGGGGTTGCAAGAGCGAATCAATCACTTTGCTGAGATTTTCTGAAATCCCCCCATTACCGGAGACAATTGGTCGTCCAGGGAGTTTTGTTTGGCTTTTATGAATTTTGGGCAAACTATAAAACGTGGCCATACGTGGATATTTGACTCGGATAAATTCGTATTGGTCTCTGGTGATGACTCCTTTGTCAAGAGCAGACTGAATTAAGTCATAAAATTGGGTGTAGGATTTTTGTATGGTTTTAGTTGGGATGGTTTTGTACCATTCACCATTGTCTAGAATATCTAGACACATGCGTACGTAGTCCTGATTGTCCATCAGGACCAGGTTGCCTCCTTTATCAGAAGGTTTTATTGTGATCTCAACATTGTTGCACAGAGAGTCGATAGCCATCGATTCCTCAGTTGTTAGATTTTGAGGTAGTGTTTTTTTGTTTTTGTGTGAGAGTTTGGCAATATCCCTAAGTGTTTGTTTTACAAAAATCTCTATACTGGGATTCAGACTGAGTGACGGAAATTTTCCAGACGGTTTTTTAAAATTTGTTAACGGATTCAGAGTGGGTTCATTCACACCTTCAAGAAGGGTTTCCAGATCAATTTGGTCTATAAGGTCTATGGTGTTGTTCTCTTGGAACAAAAGGGTCAAATCGCGTAAAGCTTTTAACTCCTTTATACTGAAGGTGTCCCCTTGGGTCACATCCGTGTCAATGTCAATTTTTGCATGGAGGCTCTTCAAGAGTAGCCGGCGTGCAAATAATTGTAAGTCAGTTACAACTTCGAATAGATCGAAGTCCCCTTGTGGACAAAAGGTAAGCCCGCGTGACAGTACATTAGTTTCAGCTGGGGACAAAGGGTGTGATGATAAGTTGATCACACTAAAGGATTCTGTTGAATCCGCGTAACGTACGCATCCAGATTCCCCACTCCCCTGTTTGATTGGGACGGAGAGGATCCCCATGTTTGGTTTAAAGGGGTCTGTGATCCAAGTTTTTGACATCCTGATGGTGAATTTACAGGCATTTTATTTCCTACTGAGTTGGGTGGAATTATAGTTTCATTTGTGACTAGATTTAATGTATCAGATTTGGATCCTGTGGTCATTGCATCCACTGACACCAATACTGGGGGTTACTATTGTGCCAACTGACACCACTGCTGAGGGTTATTATTGTGTACACTGGCACCATGGCTGAGGGGTTATTATTGTGTACACTGGCACCAATGCTGGGGGTTATCATTGCATCCACTGACACCAGTGCTAGGGGTTATCATTGCATCCTTTGACACTAACACTGGGGGTTATTGTTGTGCCAACTCACACCACTGCCAATGGTTATTATTGTGTACACTGGCACCAATGCTGGGGATTATCATTGCATCCACTGACACCAATGCTGGGGGTTATCATTGCATCCACTCACAGCAATGTGGGGGGGTTACCATTTCATTCACTGAAACCAATGCTTGGGGTTACAACTGCATTCACTGACACCAACACTGGGGGCTATTATTGCATCCACTGACACCATTACTAAAAGTTATTATTATGTCCACTAACACCAATGCTGAAGTTATCATTGCATCCACTGACACCAGTGCTGGGGGTTATCATTGCATCCACTGGCACTAACTCTAGGGGGTTACTATTGTTCCACTTGACACCACTGCTGAGGGTTATTATTGTATACACCGGCACCAATGCTGAGGGGTTATTATTGTGTACACTGGCACCAATGCTGGGGGTTATCATTTCATCCACTGACACCAATGCTGGGGGTTAATGATTGCAACCACTGACACCAATGCTGGGCGTTATTATTGTGTACACTGACACCAGTGCTGGGGGGTTATGGTACTTCAAGTTCTTCTCTGTGTTATGTGATACACTGCAATAAAATGCATCCTGTACGGGTGAGCAAATCTAGTCTCACAGGAAGAGACAATGAACAGCAGCAGCCTGTAATGCAGGGTGCAGGGGCGCTGCCCCCCTAATCCATGCATCTGGCCCCCTAATCTATATGTGGGGCACCAGACGCATGGATTCCAATGGGGTTTTTTTTTTTTTTTGAAGAGCCTTTTTTTTTTTTTTTTGGAGCCAGAGGATCTAATTGGCTTCAAAAAAGGGTGGGCTCGGGGCGCAGAGCACTGCCTGGAGGAAGCTCTGCCCGATAGATGGGGTAAGTGCAGGGCTGGTGACCGACCGAACAAAGGAGGGGGAGACGGGGTGCGGGTGACCCGACTGATCGAGGGGGGGTGGCTGTGGGTGCATTGTTTGCCCCCCCAAAAAATATACCACCAGCTGCCACTGACATACAGTTTCATGTGTGACATACGGAGAATAACGTGTAGCGTAGGGATGAGCTTGTGTGTTCGGTCGTTCACCGAATTGCGAACGTTATGGGCCATTCGCACCAAATTCGAGTGGCGCGTCACGGCCCATAATTCACTGCATCATCGCAGTGCATTGCTGGCTGATGATTGGCCAAGCATGCACTAAGACCCGCATGCTTGGCCAATCACAGCTCTGTCTGTACAGAGAGCCGTAATTGGCCAAAGCCATGGTGGCTTTGGCCAATTATGGCTCAAGGGGTTTAGTACACGCCCCACAATATATAAAGCCGCCTGCACGGCGGCCCTGTGTAGTGTGTCCGGCGTTGAGAGAGAGATAGACAGAGAGACAGTGTCATTTGATTTAAGTTAGATAGAGTAGGCAGGTCGAGTCAGTTAGCTGCACTTACAGTGTATTGTGTATATATATGCATCCCAGGTGTTGTATATGTGTGTGTATATATATATATATATATATATATATATATATATATATATATATATATATATATATATATATATATATATATATATACACTGTATTCAGTTTAGCTAGATCCTGTTCTTCTCTTCCTAATATACTGACAGGCAGGCAGGTGTTTTTACAGTATTTCCAGTTACTGTACTGTGTACTCTGCACAGTTGCACCTACAGTATAGCTACCTGAAGCCAGGTGCTTGTGTAGGCTCTTGACGTATTTCCAGTTACTGTACTGTGTACCCTGCACAGTTGCACCTACAGTATAGATACCTGAAGCCAGGTGCTTGTGTAGGCTCCTAAAGTATTTCCAGTTACTGTACTGTGTACTCTGCACAGTTGAACCTACAGTATAGCTACCTGAAGACAAGTGCAGGTGTTCTCATACTAATAATACTACAGGCAGGCAGTTGATTCTGCTAGCTGCAGTATAATCGGTATATATATACATCCCAGTTTTGTGCGGCTACATCTCACTGCAGGCCAAGGAGAGGCAGACAGTCACAAGCCATTAAAAGAGGGCAAGCAGGCTTCATGTCTAGAGGCAACAGTGCTAGTTGTGGACATGGTGCATCCTCATCAACACGTGGCCGTGGGACACGCTTGGCCTTTTTTTCGGCAGCTGGCCATGTTGAGCCGCAACATGCGGAAGACTTGGTCGAGTGGATGACCAAGCCGTCCTCATCCTCTTCATCCTCTCTCACCCAGGCTCAGGGTACTTTGTCTGGCAAACCAGCTGCCAACGCGGCCTCTTCCCTCGGCTCAATGGCATCAGTGACTTCTTCCCTAGCCCCACCATGTCCTCCTGTGGAGTCCCCCGAACTGTTTGTCCACAGTGTTGGGTACATGCTCCAGGAGGATGTCCAGCGTTTTGAAGGCTCCAATGATGGTACTCAGCTAGAGAAAGGCAGTAACGTGAGCCCAGACAGAGGGGGTGCCCAAGAAGGACAGCAATCTGCCAGTCATGTTCCCCCTGCTGCAGCATACTGCCAGGTTTGCTCCAGTGATAAGGAGGGAGGGGATGATGAGGTCACTGACTCCACATGGGTGCCTGATAGGAGAGAGGAGGAGGAGGCACATCACCAACGAGGCAGGATGCCCTCCAGGGGCCAGCCCAAGGGCAGCACACTGACTGCATCACACCGCAGAGCTCCGCATGTGCAGGGCGCTGCTGTCTCTGCGCGTTATTCCAAAAGTTCTTTGGTGTGGGCCTTTTTTGAGACGAGTGCATCAGATCGCACCGCTGCTATTTGCAACATATGTCTCAAGCGTATTTCGCGTGGCCAAAACATCTCCCACTTGGGCACCACATGCTTGACCAGACATATGTTGACTTGCCATGCAGTTCGTTGGCAAGCGTACCTAAAAGACCCACACCAAAGAACAAAGAGGACCTCTCCTTGCTCCTCATCAGCTGGGATCTCCAACCCCACTATACCTTCAGTCCTCTCTGAGACCTGCACTGAGAGGAATGAAGGTGTAGAATTAGGTGTGTCACAGCCAAGTACTTGCGGGCAATCTGCTATCGGTACACCGACGTCAGATTGTACCAGGCAAATTTCCCTGCCCCAGCTGCTGCACCGCAGAAAGCAGTTCGCTCCCAGCCATCCACATGCCCAGCGGTTGAATGCTAGCTTGGCTAAATTGCTAGCACTTCAACTGCTACCTTTTCAGTTGGTAGAATCTGCCCCCTTCCGTGAGTTTGTGGAATGTGCGGTTCCTCAGTGGCAGGTTCCCAAACGCCACTTTTTCTCACGGAAGGTGATTCCGGCAATGTCTTGGCCTCGCTGGACAGGGCGGCCAGTGGTAAGGTGCATATTACCGCTGACTCATGGTCCAGCAGGCATGAACAGGGATGTGACCTAAGTTTCACGGCGCATTGGGTGACTCTGCTGGCAGCTGGGAAGGATGCAGGACAAGGTGCAGTAGTGTTGGAGGTTGTTCCGCCACCACGCTTCCAAAATGCCAGTACTAGGGATTCTGACACAACCTCTCTCCTCCACCCCCTCCTTTTCTTCTTCCTCCATGGCCTCTTCCTGTGCTCGGAACCAGCGGTGCTCCGTAAGCGTTCAAGGGGCTACGCAAGTACGCAGACCAAAAGATGACATGCGGTGCTTGAGCTGGTGTGCTTTAGGGACAGGAGCCACACTGGGGCAGAGATTCTGTCAGCTCTGCAGGGGCAGGTTCAGAGGTGGTTGACGCCACGCCAACTTAAGGCAGGAATGGTTGTTTGCGACAATGGCACCAACCTCCTCTCCGCCCTCCGACAGGGACAACTGACCCATGTGCCCTGTTTGGCTCACGTCCTTAACTTGGTGGTGCAGCGGTTCTTGGGCAGGTACCCGGGCTTACATGATGTCCTGAGGCAGGCCATGAAAGTCTGTGTGCATTTCCGCCGGTCATATAATGCCAGAGCTCGGCTGGCAGACCTCCAAAAGGAATTTAACCTGCCCAAGAACCGCCTAATCTGTGACATGCCCACCAGGTGTAACTCAACGTTGGCCATGCTGCAGTGGCTGCACACGCAGCAGAGGGCCATCAATGAGTACCTGTGCGACTATGGCACCAGGACAGGGTCAGGGGAGCTTGTTTTTTTTTCCCCACGCCAGTGGGCCATGATCAGGGATGCATGCACTGTCCTGTCATCATTTGAGGAGGCCACGAGGATGGTGAGCAGTGACAGTGCATGCATCAGTGACACTGTCCCTCTTGTCCACCTGTTGGAGCACACGCTGCGTGGAATAATGGACAGGGCACTTGAGGCAGAACAAAGGCAGGAAGAGGAGGACTTCCTTAGCTCTCAAGGCCCCCTTTATCCAGACAGTGTTCCTGCGTGCCTGCCGATCACACAGGAAGAGGACGAGAAGGAGGAGGATTGTATCAGCATGGAGGTGGAGCCTGGCACTCAGCATCAGCAGCAGTCTTTAAGGGATCAGTTACAGTCCCAAGAAACCCATGGACTTGTACGTGGCTGGGAGGAGGTGGCTGCGGATCATGTCGTCCTTAGTGACCCAGAGGACTCCGGACTGAATGCCTCAGCAAACCTATGCTTCATGGCCTCCCTGACCCTGCAAAGCCTGCGGAAGGATCCTCGTATTCGTGGTATCAAGGAGGGGGATCATTACTGGCTGGCAACCCTCCTTGATCCACGTTACTAGGGTAAGGTTGCGGACCTAATCTTGCCGTCGCAGAGGGAGCAGAGGATGAAACATCTTCGGGAGGCCTTGCAGAAAGGTCTGTGCAACGCGTTCCCAGAGACTGGGAGGTTACAAACTCCTGTTCCTGGACAACGTGTTGCTGAGGCTTCGGTCAGTCAAAGAAGGAGCGGTGGAGAAGGTGGCCATCTGACCGATGCGTTCAGACAATTTTTTAGTCCGCAGCCCCAAGGTATGATCGGTTCTAGCAACCATCGCCAGCGTCTGTTTTACATGGTGCAGGAATACCTAGGGGCAAGATCTGACTTGGACACCTTTCCCGATGAAAATCCTCTGGGTTACTGGGTCTTGAGGATGGATCACTGGCCAGAGCTTGCACAGTATGCAATTGAGCTACTGGCCTGTCCTGCATCCAGCATTCTTTCGGAACACACATTCAGTGCTGCTGGAGGCTTGTAACCGATCACAGGGTGCGCCTGTCCACCGACTCGGTCGATCGACTGACCTTCATAAAAATGAATCAGTCTTGGATCACCACCAGATACCAAGCACCTGATGCTGATGTAACTGAATAATTTTTTTGGAAATGTCAGATCCCTTCAAGACTGCCTATGCTGATGCTGAGTAACTATCCTGTTATGCTGAGTGCTTATCCTCTTCCTCCTCAATGATCATGTTGATAGCTTGGAAGAATATTTTTGTTTCTGGGCGCCGCCACCAGTGGCTAAGGCCCAATTTTTCAGCCCCTGTTTAACAGGGGCGTGTAATTACAATTTTTGATGCAGTTCTTTGCAGCAGGGCTCGTTCCTGCGCTCCAACTAGAGTATCTGTGAGGGGTTGCAGTGTTGTGGCACCAGTGCCTAAGGCTCAATTTTTCTGCCCCTGTTCAACAGGGACATGTAATTACAATTCTTGATCTAATATTTCATAGCAGGGCCCGTTCCAGTGCCCACCAAGAGTAACTGTGAGGACTTACAGTGTTGTGGCACCAGCACCACCACCATCACCAAAGGCCCAATTTTTCTGCCCCTGTTCAACAGGGGCATGTAATTACAATTCCTGATCTAATATTTCACAGCAGGGCCCTGTGAGGGCTTACAGTGTTTTAACACTGTTGTAACACCTAAGACCCCAATTTCTGCAGAGTATATAGGGTAGGCCCCTACTTTCAAACATCCAACTTACAAATGACTCCTACTTGCAAACGGAAGGAGACAACAGGAAGTGAGATGAAATCTACCCCTAGGAAGGGAAATTCTCTCCTGTAAGAGTTAATATGGGAAAAACGTGTCTCCTCTCCACTGATTTATCATCAATCCTTGTTTCACCAAAAAACCCAAATTTTCTAAAAACATTTGTCATTGGGACAGAAAGTGAGGTGAAATCTTCTGAAGAGGAGCACAGACAGCAAAACAAATGTCGCAGGGGTGATAACCCTTCCCTATCTTTTCCAAAAAGCTTAAAATAGATTTTTTGGCTGGAGCTAAACACTTTAAAAATGTACCAGTTCAAAATTACAAACAGATTCTACTTAACAACAAACCTACAGTCCCTGTCTTGTTTGCACCGCCTGTATACTGCTGTTCAGAGGGCCTGGGGCCCCACACCTTTCCTTTTTTAATTTGAGTGCGGGGTTCCCCTTAATATCCATACAAGACCCAAAGGGCCTGGTAATGGACTGGGGGGGGGGGTACCCATGCCATTTGTCTCACTGATTTTCATCCATATTACCAGGACCCGACATTACATTAAAGCCATAAGCAGTTTTTTTTTTAATAATTCATTCTTTATTAAACATTTTTCTCTTATTACAATAAACATTTACATGGCTCATCTCCCCAAGACAGAGGACAATATTCAATATCCTGGTTTATATATACACGCCAACAACAGGGATAAAACTTTTTCGCAGAAGAGAGTTTAATAAGACTCGTGGCCACTCATTACAATTAGAAGAAAAGAGGTTTAACCTTAAACTACGTAGAGGGTTCTTTACTGTAAGAGCGGCAAGGATGTGGAATTCCCTTCCACAGGCGGTGGTCTCAGCGGGGAGCATTGATAGCTTCAAGAAACTATTAGATAATCACCTGAATGACCGCAATATACAGGGATATGTAATGTAATACTGACACATAATCACACACATAGGTTGGACTTGATGGACTTGTGTCTTTTTTCAACCTCACCTACTATGTAACTATGTAACTATGTAGGGATGGCTCCCTGTACACCCCCTCCCCCATACCCTAAAAAAAGAGAAGAAAAGAAAAAAAAAAAAAAAACCCAGTTTTATAAGAGTGCTATAAAAATAATTTAAGATCTTCCAATATTGTACTCTGTATACATTGTATACATTGTTGACTTAATACGTGTTAAAGGAGAGGCCATGCAAATTAGCCTTTAAAATTAGCACTTTTGATTTCGAACGTTCGAGTCCCATGGACTTCAATGGGTTTCTAACGTTCGTGCGAATTTTCGGTCCTTTCGCAGGTTCTGGTGCGAACCCGAACCAGGGGGGTGTTCGGCTTATCCCTAGTGTAGTGTGGTGTGTACGTAGCTTATGTGGTTTGTGATGGGTAGGTACATTTTGCACATAGGGGCCTCCAACCCGTTCCAATTAATCTCCCAGTCTGTGATAATTGTGTGCAATTTCCTAATTGCTGCCTTTTCTCGTCCCTCGACTCGTTTTGCATTCCCATGTACGCTGCGTTATAATTTCATCAGAGATTCTGGTTAATTGCTCCAACAAGGGCAGCGCTGATTGCTGCTCTCCTCGTAAAAACATTTGCGCAGTTTATTTCTGTTGCTTTTGTTTAGGCTGCTATTCATTTGGTGTTTTTTTAGAAGGAGCATCAAAATTAGACCAGAAACTGGCAGAAAAACCTAAATGAATGAAAGAGGCTTTCTGGTTTTGTTTTTATAATACACAACCCCATAGGGCCCGTACCTGCGCCCTGCATTACGGGCCGCCACTGCTGTATGTGTAGCGCTACCCCTGTAGGGCCCGCTGGTGAATGTGGTTCGTCTCCCACCCTGCACATCCAGGCACATGCATTTCCAGACACACCAAGTCAAGAAGCAATCTTTGCACTTTGTTTTTTTTTGTTTATTAGGGGAATAGAACTTTGATGGGTATAGGGTGCATATGGAATGCCCACTTGATTGAAGAAACTTGGTAGGGACTTAACTATATACAATCCAGTATATACAATCCCTTCTCCTCAACCCCATACAGTACACTTGCTTGCAGACTATCACTCCCAAGACCAGCTAGCACTGTTGTGGGAACCTGACACTGGCTCTGTCAGGCGAAAAGCAAACGCCCTTTGCAGGAAGGGACTGTGGGCCCCTATGGTGTAGAAAAATAAATGGTAGTCCTTAGTGCTAGCTGTCCTATATGTGGCTACTGCTCCAGGGGCGGATCCAGAGTCTATTCTCGGGAGGGGCACTGGCAGAAAAAAAGGTGTTGCTTACAGGGCCAGATTAAGAGCAACATGGGCCTGGTGCTAAGGATTTTAGTGGGCCTTTTTATGGAAATAAATAAAATGAAAATACAAACAATTTTTTGTTAAATTTAAATTAAAGAGAGAGAGGGGTGTGAGACAGTGGTTGAGAGAGGAGGGGGGGGGGGTGTGATAGCGAGATGGGGGGGGTTGAAAGAGAGGGGATGAAAGGGAGGGGGAAAGAGAGAGAAAGGGGGTGAATAAGAGAGAGAGAGGGGGTGAGAGAGAGGGGACGAGAGAGAGGGGGTGAGAAAAAGGGGAATAGAAAGAGGGTGAAAGAGAGAGGGTGGTAGGGGGTGAAGGGGGAGAGAGAGAGAGAACAGGGCGAAAGAGAGGGGATGAGAGAAAGAGGGGGTGAGGGGGGTGAAAGAGAGAGGGGGGTGGGATTGAGTGGGTGAGTCTGTGGGAGGCACAGCATAGTACATTACACGGGGGGGGGGGGAATAGCACAGTACATTACATGGTTGGCACAACACATTACATGGTGGATACATGGATACAGCACATTTAATGGTGGGCAAAGCACATTACACAGTTGGCACTGCCCAATACAGCACATTACAAGGTAGGCACAGTACATTATATGGTGGGCACAGCACATGACATGGTTGGTACTACACAACACAGCACATTGCATGATGGGCACAACACAGCACATGCACACGGTGGGCACAGGACCTTATATGATGGGCAAAGCACATGACATGGTGTCACAACACAGCACATGACATGGTGGGCACTGCATGGCACAGCACATTACATGGTGGATACAGCGCATTACATGGTGGGCACTGCATGGCACAGCACATGACGTGGTGGGCACAGCGCATTACATGGTGGGCACTGAATGGCACAGCACATTACATGGTGGGCACAAAACATTACATGGTGGGCACTGCATGGCATAGCACATTTCATTGTGGACAATGCAACTGCACATTACATGTTAGGAACTGCACATGACATGGTGGGCACTGCTGAACAGCACGGCACATTACACAGTGGGCACAACACACTACATGCTGGGCACAACACATGGCAGGGTGGGCACAGCACATGACATGGTGGGAACTGCACATGACATGGTGGGCACTGCATGGCACAGCGCATTACATGGTGGGCACTGCACATTACATGGTGGGATCACTGCATGGCACAGCACATGACATGGTGGACACTGCAAATTACATAGCGGGCATTGCAAGGCACAGCACATGACATGGTGGGCACTGCACATTACATGGCGGACACTGAATGGCACAGCCCATGACATGGTGGGCATTGCACATGACATGGTGGGCACTGGATGGCACATCACATGACATGGTGTGCACTGCACATTACATGGCGGGCACAGTGCATGACATGGCGGGCACTGCATGGCACATGACATGGTGGGCACTGCACATGACATGGTGGGCACTGGATGGCACATCACATGACATGGTGTGCACTGCACATTACATGGCGGGCACAGTGCATGACATGGCGGGCACTGCATGGCACATGACATGGTGGGCACTGCACATTACATGGTGGGCACTGAATGGCACATCACATGACATGGTGGGCACTGCACATTACATGGTAGACACTGCAAGGCACAGCACATGACATGGTGGGCACTTCACATTACATGGTGGGCACTGCAAGGCACAGCACAACATAGGGGGCACTGCACATCACATGAAGGGCAATGCAATGCACAGAACATGACATGGTCGGCACAGCACATTACATGGGGGCACTGCAATGCACATGACATTACATGGTGGGCACAGCACATTACATGGGGGCACTGCAAGGCACAGCACAACATAGTGGGCACTGCAATGCACAGCACATGACATGGTGGGCACAAGAGAGCACATTACATGGGGGGAAGCTGGCAGTCTGTCCCCTAGCACAATAATTACACAACATCCCCCCTAACAAATGTACTGACCTTATCATAACAGCATGTAAGATGTCCTCCTCCCGGGCTCCTGCTGGTTAGGAGAGCATCAGCGCCCCTCCCCCAGACAGCTCCCAGACACTGAGGAGGATCTGTGTCAGTGTAACAGATGCTGTGATAGGAGTCAGGCATTGGTAGGCATGCTGTTTGCAAAGTGGCATGCAAAGTGCATACAATCCTCTCACCTGCTACAGCCAAGGAAGTTCCCTTCCCTCACTCACTCACGCCACTCTGGAGCTGTCCTTGGAGAAGATAGAGGGAGGAGGTGGGTGGAGCCAACATTCACACACTAGGCGTGGAGGAGGAAGAAGTTAAATCCTCCGCTCCTCCGCTCCACTCTGAAAGCTGGGACCTCCCTCTCCTCCTCCTCGGCTCTGACATGACATCACTGGTTGCTACACGCCAGGCGGGCAGGCGTTAGCAACCAGTGAGAGTCCAGGCCAGAATCATGGCCGTTCAACAACACCGGCGCTGCTGCTGATTCTAAACATTGAGAGAGACACTCAGCAGTCAGTAATATTTCTCGGGGGGAGCAATTGCCCCGTTGCCCCCCCCCTGGATCCGCCCCTGTACTGCTCCCAGTACCACCTGTTCGGGCACTGCCAGCCCTCCTGGCTGCAGCTGCCCCTTTCCACTGCCTGTGCCACCACAGTCCTCCTCACTGGCTCTGCACCCATCCCAGACTGCTCCATCCCAGTCCTCTCAGGCGTGCCTCTTAGTCCTCTTGACCGTGTGTCACTCACCAGCCCTCTGGAGTTTTTGAGGGGGCATTTTTTTCCTTATCTACCTTTTTCAGATGTCTTCTGGCCAATTACAGGACATGCTGGGTCCTCTTCTGAATTTTAAAAGAGGTCCAACATAATTAATTGAAACCTGCTTAAAAAAAAGAGTTATAGTCCGTCTTATCCGCCTTATACAAGCATGCAGGCCAGGAAGGGGGGGGGGGGGACATGTGCTCCCCAAACATTTATTTTATTCTGGCCTGAAGGATTTATGCCAGTGATGTGGACTGGGAAAGGGGATAAATTCTAGAAGGAGCTTTCCCTCCCAGGCTTTGCATGGGGAAGATGATTTCTTGAAGGTGTCAGAGTTTAGCTCTGAGCCTGCAACCTCTGCTGTGTCTAACAGTAGTTCTTCTTCCTGAGCCACCTGAGTTGGTGGACAGCTCCCTGGACAATTCCTTGGACATCTTGCCTTGTACCTTGTTTCTGGTGAACCTTGAACTTTTTGCTGTACCCATGAACTTCCTGTTTTAGCCATGCCTTTGCATCTCCTGTTTGTCAGATTATTATGCTCTCTTCAGGCAAAATCTTGCTCTTGTCTCTCCTGCTGCCATCTTCACTACAACTTCTTACTGACCTTTGGCTTGTTCTTTAAATATGCTGCCGCTTGATCCCAACATAGAATTACTTGTTACTGATCTTTGGCTTGTTTTCTGACTACACTTCTGCTTGATACCTACCTGTTATATTTGCTACTGGACCCCGGCTTGCTCACCTCCTGGTGGGGCGATCCTAAAGGACCGCAAGCTGGTACTAACACGCAACAAAACTCCTCCCCACCATCAGGAGCTCTGGTGAACACTGATTAGTGCTTAGACCCCGCACCTCTGGTAAGCCTGCATCATCTGCCAGGGTGACCTGCTTGTATACTTATCCTGTTGATCAGTGGGAGTCTCTATACTGCTATACTGTAGCTACTGGTCTCCCAGCCTGACCCCTGACCATGATAGAAGGACTTTAGTGTTGGCTTAACATGCTGCCTGGGGATAGTGAGGGGGTCCAGAGGTCTTTTGCCTCCCTGTCCTGCTGCCAGGGAAGGTTATATTTCCAGAGAGGTCCAGTTCATGCTGCTCAGTCCTGCTGCAAGAGGAAGGAAGCTTAAGGTGACATTGCTTAGGCAATTGCTGGACCCAGCTTTAGGGTGCACAATTACAAACTGACAGTTTGGGCTCAAAAGTCAACAACTAGCCTTTGGAGGAGACTGAAGATACTTATGGAAATCTGTCGGTCTGCATTACCCTGTGGCAGAGGTTAAAGATACCACAAAATACTACTGAGCCCTTTTTTGTGCATTCTGTACCCCCAACTCTGTGGACCAGTGGTCTCCAAACTGCGGCCCAGGGGCCATATGTGGCCCTTTGTTGGCCTTTATCTGGCCCTTGAGGCACTATTTTCATCCACGGATACAAACAATGGGATATATTTTCCCCACTAACACCAATGAAGGGGTAGAATTCCTCCCAATGACACCAAAGATGGGGCACGATTTCTCCCAATGACTCCAGAGATGAGGCACAATTCCTCCCAATGACACAAACAATGGGGCCCAAGGACACCAATGATGGGGGCACAATGCCTCCCAATGACACCAACAATGGAGCAAAATTCCTCCCAATGACACCAACAAAGTGGGCCCAATGTCACAAATGATAGGGCACAATTAATCCCAATGACACACACTATTGGGCCCAATGACAGCAATGATGGGGGACAATTTCTCCCATAACAATAACAAAGGGACCCAATGACACCAACAATGGGGCACAATTCATCCCACTGACACCAACAATGGGACGCTGTTCCTCCCACTGACACCAAAGATGGGGCATTGTTTAGTCTCACTGACATCAGGACCTTTTCAATTCCCATTAGCCACAATCCAGCCCCCCTTAAGTCTGAAGGACAGTAAACTGGCCCTTCACTTAGAAAGTTTGGAGACCCCTACCCTAGACATTTGATCCAATCAAATAAAATAGTAAAAAAGAATATAGATGGAGTAGAAGTCTGGTTGGCTGTTGCTGTTGGTGGGTTCCATGAGTGTCTGGGTGCAGCTACAGGCCAACTTACCAGTAGAAGTCCTGAGAGGGCCTATAGAATCCAGCAGTTCCTTAGGTAATTATTGCTAAATTTGCAAGCTTATTTGGATAGTTGTGGTCAGCAGTCACGAAATAAAAATATGAACAACCTCTCATCTCTGAATTGCAAAATGAACATTTGCCTCTACCCAGGTGATCTTTGCCCTGTTTACATCATAACATCGCAAAATTACATTTCTGGGATTTTCCAGCAATAGACAGACGACAGTAATGGGCATGAAGTTGGCGTGAATTTTCTGTTGCGTAACTTTCTCCTTCACACACATTGGGATGGTAATTTTCACCTCTGAGTCATGCATGAAGCACATCGCTGCACACTCTGACTGCTACAGCCACTCAGCAAATCCAGAAGTGGGTCAGCGAATGCGGTCATCTGATTAGGTGCCAGACGTAAAAAGCCTTCAATGATGGTCCAGAGGTTGCTATTTTTGCCCTGGAGGAGTCAATAGAAGATGCTCATACTAGCACAGTAGCATTTCTAAAGAGGAACTGCACCCCCCCATTTTGTAACCCCCTTACCTTGTTCTATGGGTTATCCCAGAAACAACATACTCACATACAGTACCTAGCAATTCCAGTGATGTTCTGAGGAGATCTGCTGCTACACTGCTGCTCACCTGGTCCCATGTCATCCCATGTCACCATCTTCTCCTCTGTAAGGGTTGGTCCATTATAATAGATGGTCATTTATAATGGATGGTCCATGATAAGGGATGATTCATTATAAGGGATGGTCCATGAGAAGGGATAGTCTATGATAAGGGATGATTAATTATAAGGGATGGTCCGTAAGAAGGGATGGTCCATTGTAAGTAATAGTCCATGATAAAGGATGGTCCATGATAAGGGACAGTCCATGATATGGTATGGTAAATGATAAGGGATGATTCATTATAAGGAATGGCCCATGAGAAGGGTTGGTCCTTTACAAGGGATGGTTCATGAGAAAGGAATGGTCCATTATAAGTAATAGTCTATGATAAGGGATGGTCCATTAAAAGGGATGGTTCATGAGAAGGGATGGTCCATTGTAAGTAATAGTCTATGATAAAGGAGGGTCCATTCTAAGTAATAGTCTATAATAAAGAATGGCCCATGATAAGGGATGATCATGGACCATAATAAGGGATGGTCCATTACAGGTGATGGTTCATGAGAAGGGATGGTCCATTACAAGGGATGGTTCATGAGAAGGGATAGTCTATTAGAAGTGATATTCCAATATAAGGGATGGGTAATGAGAAGGGATGGTTTATTATAAGGGATGGTCCATGAAAAGGGATAGTCCATGAGAAGGGATGATTTTGCTATAAGTGATGGTCTATAATAAAGGATGGTCCATCAGAAGGGATGGTCCACTATAAGGGATGATCCATTAAAATGGGAAACTCCATGATAAGGGATGGTCTGTAAGTATTAGTCTATTATAAGGGATGATCCATGAAAAGGAATACTCCATGATAAGGGATGGTCCATAAATATTAGTCTATGATAAGGCATGGTGCATGATAAGGGAAGGTCCGTGATAAGGGATGGTCCATGTTCGGGGATGGTCCATTATAAGTAATAGTGTATGATAAGGGATAGTACATGATAAGGGATGGTCCATTAAAGGGGATGTCCCATAAGGGATGGTCTATTATAAGCAATGTTTCATTATAAAGAAATGTCTATGAAAAAGGATGGTCCATGATAAGGGAATGGTCCATTATAAGTAATAGTGTATGATAAGGGATAGTCCATGAAAAGGGGTAGTCCATTATGGGGGATGGTTCATAAGGGATGGTTTATAATAAGGAATGTTTCCTTATATTGAATAATAAAATAAAGGGATGATCCATGATAAGGGATGGTCCAAAATAAGTGATGGTCCATTATAAGGGCTAGACCAGGTACCCAAACCATCCAGTAGTGTTAGATTCTGATAATATTTCAGCCATTGTTAGCTCTGCAGCAGAGCCCCGATTGGCGGCACGTTGGCGTGACAAGTATTAACCTTTAAGACTTTTTTAAACGTTTTCATCTATAGACAAGAGCTGCTCTGATGTTACTTGGACATGACAGGTCCCCTTTGACATGAAGTCGGGTCAGTTTATTATTGTCATCGTACTTTGAAAGTGGCAAATGTCAATAAGTCTTCTTTAATAGAAAGCAGAAAAGCGGCATAACCTTCCCATCTGTATAATCAAAGGAAAACCGAGATAAATTATACTTTTTTTTTTCCAACAAAGACCATTTAGTTGCCATCACAGCAGAGTGAGCTGGCTCCAGGGAGCTGCAGCCTCACCATTTCTGCTCACCATTTCTGCTATTTAGCCACCTCACATCTGCGCCTACTTTTTTTAAATTATAATCAACTTTAATTAAGTTAAAAAAAAAAATACACTTGTTAAAATCTGTTCTTTTTGCTAAATAAAAAGCTTTCTAGATCCGCCAAGACATTATAGGCCCTGGAGAATAAAATGGTGGTAGTTGCTATTTTATGTCACACAATAGGTCAGAGGGGGGACCTCCGACGGGGATAGTCCATTATAAGTGATGGTCCATAATAAGGGATGATCCATGATAGTGGATAGTCCATTATAAGGGATGGTCTATGATAAGGGATAGTCCATTATAAGGGATGGTCCATGATAAGGGATATTCCATGATAAGGGATTGTCAATTATAAGAGATGGTCCATGCTAGTAGATAGTCCATTATAAGGGATATTCCATAATAAGGGATGGTCAATTATAAGGGATGGTCCATGCTAGTAGATAGTCCATTATAAGGGATGGTCCATGATAAGGGATGGTCCATGCTAGTAGATAGTCCATTATAAGGGATGGTCCATCATAAGGGATGGCCCATACAAAGAGATGGTCCATGATAAAGGATTTTCCACTATAAGCGATGGTCTATGAGAAGGGATTGTCCACAATAAGCGATGGTTCATTGTAAGAGATGGTCCAGGCTAAGGGATGGTTAATTATAAGGGATTGTTAATTATAAGGGATGGTCCATGTTAAGGAATGGTCCATAGCAGTGGGTGGTACATGATAAGGGATGGTAAATGATATACAAGGGATGGTCTATGATAAGACATGGTCCATTATAAGGGATGGTCCATGATAAGGGAAGAGATAGTCAATTATAAGGGATGGCCCATGATAAGGGATGGTCCTTGATAAGAGATGGTCTATGATAGTGGATAGTCCATTACAAGGGATGGTCTATGATAAGACATGGTCCATTATAAGGGATGGTCCATTATAAGGGATGGTCCATGATAAGGGATAGTCCATTTTAAGGAATGGTCCATGATAAGGGATGGTCAATTATAAGTGATGGTCCACGATAAGGGATGGTCAACTATAAGGCTTATAATTAAAAGATAAAAATGAATATCCCAATAAGAGAAAACCAGCTTTTGCTGCAATATTCAACTTCAGACCAGATATTTCCCCCACAGTATGTATCCCCTTCCCCTAGATGTCCTCAGTATAAAGGCCAACATTATTTAACCCATGTCTTCTGAGTCCAGGCCATCCCGGACGAGCCCCCAACTTGTGACTGGACAGTGAATAGAGAAGAAGCACAGTGATGATCTCATCTGTCTGAACACTCCTATCAGCAAGCTTGCTGTGAGCACATGAACTCATTGGCTTTTCACACTGCTTCCTCCTCTCACACTCCAGCTCTGCTGTCCCAGAACTGAAACAGGATCAAATACAGGTACTTAAGCATTTAAATTATACATCTAATGATCTATTGCTAGATGGAAAAAGTCCACCCTGTATATATATGGTTATATATAAGGTTATTGGGTTAACATGCACCTGTCCTGCCATCTGTACTACCAATCCTGTACAGCTAAGCTGGCTGAAAAAATCTTGAGAACTGGAATTGTGTGTCATAATCCATGGTCTCCGGCTAAGCACTGTGGTCTCTCCTGCCAGCCCCTATGTCACCAGTGTGAGGGACGAGACCACATCGGGGGGACCAGGTCCCCAACCCAACCAGTACTGTTGGATTCTGAGGATGTTTCAGCTATTCTTAGCTCTGTAGCAGAGCAGAGATCAGCGGAACATTGGCGTGACAAATAAAATATTAACCTTTAAGCCTTTTTTTTCAAACGTTCTCATCTATAGACAAGAGCTGCTCTGATGTTAGTTGGACATGACAGGTCCCCTTTGACATGAAGTTGGGTCAGTTTATTATTGTCATCGTACTTTGAAGGTGACAAATGTCAATAAGTCTTCTTTAATAGAAAAGCAGAAAAGCGGCATAACCTTCCCATCTCTATAACCAGAGGAAAACCGAGATAAATTATACTTCTTTTTTTTTCCCCAACAAAGAGCATTTAATTGCCATTACGGCGGGGTTGGGTGGCTCCACGGAGCTGCAGCCTCACCATTTATGTGCTGTTATTTAACCGCCCCGCATCCAAAGCAATTTTTTTTTTTTTTATTATAACAAAATGGAATTACGTTTCCAAAAAATAAAAAACATACACATGTTAAAATCAGCATTTTTTGCTAGAAAATTACTTAGAACCCCTAAAACATTGTATAGAACCTGGAGAATAAAATTGTGATAGTTGCTATTTTTTATGTTGTTTTTAGGCAGCATATTATCAGAAAAAAACACACTACAATGAATTGTAGTGAAGACAAACACAATATAATATCCCAATTTGGCAAAATATATAAGATGGTGCTGTAATGAGTAAATAGATACCAAAAGATTGCATGTGGCCATGAAATGGTGAAAAACTACAGTGCTTAAAATTTTTCATAGAAGCCTTCACAGGTTAACGGTTTAGAGTTAACCATGAATTATGGCTCTTGATATACTACTCTCACTCCGATTCCCCTGGGGTGTCAGGAGCACAGGACACAGACATGATGTGAGTTGAGCTCTCATGTACAGCGGGGACTCTGATGTGACGGGGGACCTCTGATGTGACGGGAGACCTCTGATGTGATGGAAGGACCTTTGATGTGATGTTGGACCTCTGATGTGATGGGGGAACCTCTGATGAGATGGGGAGGACCTCTGATGTGATAAAGGACCTCTGATGTGATGAAGAGGACCTCTGATGTGATGGATGACCTCTGATGTGATGGGGGGGGGGCGCTGATCTGATGGAGGACCTCTGATGTGATGGGGAACCCCTGATGTGATGGGGGACCTCTGATGTGATCAGGGGACCTGTGATGTGATGGGGGTCTCTAATGTGATGGAGAGGACCTCTGATGTGATGGGGGGACCTCTGATGTGATGGAAGGACCTTTGATGTGATGTTGGACCTCTGATGTGATGGGGGAACCTCTGATGAGATGGGGAGGACCTCTAATGTGATGGGGAGGACCTCTGATGTGATAAAGGACCTCTGATGTGATGAAGAGAACCTCTGATGTGATGGATGACCTCTGATGTGATGGGGGGGGCCGCTGATCTGATGGAGGACCTCTGATGTGATGGGGAACCCCTGATGTGATGGGGGACCTCTGATGTGATAAGGGGACCTGTGATGTGATGGGGGGTCTCTAATGTGATGGAGAGGACCTCTGATGTGATGCGGGGACCTCTGATGTGATAAAGGACCTCTGATGTGATAGAGGACCTCTGATGTGATGGAGAGGACCTCTGATGTGATGGGGGGACCGCTGATCTGATGGAGGACCTCTGATGTGATGGGGAACTCCTGATGTGATGGGAGGACCTCTGATATAATGCGGGACCTCTGATGTGATAAGGGGACCTGTGATGTGATGGGGGGCGTCTGATGTGATGGGAAGGACCTCTGATGTGATGGAGGAACCTCTGATGTGATGGGGGAACCTCTAATGTGATGGGGAGGACCTCTGATGTGATGCGGGGACCTCTGATGTGATAAAGGACCTCTGATGTGATGGAGAGGACCTCTCATGTGATTGAGGACCTCTATGGATGACCTCTGATGTGATGGGGGGACCGCTGATCTGATGGAGGACCTATGATGTGATGGGGAGGACCTCTGATGTGATGGGGGAACCTCTGATGTGATGGGGGGACTTCTGATGTGATTGGGGGACCTCTGATGTAATGGGAGGACCTCTGATAAAATGGGGGGCTTTTGATGTGATGAGGGGACCTCTGATGTGATGAGGGGACCTCTGATATGATGGGGGGACCTCTGATGTGATAAGGGGACCTGTGATGTGACGGGGGGCTCTGATGTGTTGGGAAGGACTTCTGATGTGATGGGGGGAGGGGCACCTCTGATGTGATGGAGGACCTCTGATGTGATGGGGAGGACCTCTGTGATGGAGGACCTTTGATGTGATGGGGGGAACCTCTGATGTGATGGGGAGGACCTCTGATGTGATGGGGAGGACCTCTGATGTGATGGGAAGGACCTCTGATGTCATGGGGAGGACCTCTGATGTCATGGGGAGGACCTCTGATGTAATGGGAGGACCTCTGCTGTGATGAGGGACCTCTGATGTGATGGGGGGGACCTCTGATGTGATAAGGGGACCTTTGATGTGATGGGGGGCTCTGATGTGATGGGGAGGACCTCTGATGTGATGGTTGACCTCTGATGTGATGGGAGACCTCTGATGTGATGGGGGGAACCTCTGATGTGATGGGGAGGACCTCTAATGTGATGGTATGGACCTCTGGTATGATGGGGGACCTCTGATGTGATGGGGGGACCTCTGATGTGATGGGGAGGACCTCTGATGTGATGGGGGACCTCTGCTGTGGAGAGGTGACTGTGTGTTTGGGGGGGGGGGGGGGGCGAGTTCTGCGATCAGGGGAATCCTGAAGTGATGGCGGGCTGTCATGTTTGGGGGGACTCTGACATGAAGGAGGGACCTCTGGCGTGATGGGGACTTTGATGTAAATTTAATTTCTACAGGGCAGTTATGTTCATTGTCCCAGGCTCAGGTTTTTACCTTTTAGATTGGAGTGCCTCAAGTTTTTCATACTTTTAAAGAGTGCTTTGACTGAAAAAGGATTGAGAAATGCTGGATTAGAGAATTCTGACTCAGCAGTGGAGGTGTTGGACGTCTGCAGAGAGACCACTGCTTCCACACGGAGAGCAGCATGCATCCATTAAGTCACCTTCTAATGTCATCATGGCTGAGAGACTGGTGCATATTTAGAAGTAGAGCACTACACCAAATGCATAGCATCCATTAAGCATTTTTTTTTCAATATTGAGTTGGCCCACCCTTTGCAGCTATAACAGCTTCAACTCTTCTGGGAAGGCCGTCCACAAGGTTTAGGAGTGTGTCTATGGGAATGTTTGGCCATTCTTCCAGAAGGGAATTTGTGAGGTCAGGCACTGATGTTGGGTAGGAAGGCCTGGCTCGCAGTCTCCTCTCTAATTTATCCCAAAGGTGTTCTATTGGGTTGAGGTCAGAACTCATCCATGTTTTTATGGACCTTGTAGAGAAGGAAAAGGTCCCTCAAGCTGCAAATCTACTAATAGAGAAGTATGTGGCAGTCTTAGCCTGGGCTCCGGCCCCCAATGTGTTTCCCTCTACCCCCCCTGAGCTCAATCATGGGGATGATTAGGTCAGACATGGCAGGCTCAATTTTCATCAACATGGGAAAAACGGTCGTAGACTCCACTCAAGCCATTGCAATGTTCATGCCGTTTCACGCGTTTCGGCACATTGCATGTTTATTTCAATGGCCTGCCCTACGCACAAGAAAAGCTCAAAAGACATCGCTGGTTTTGAAACTCAAAAGTCCCTCAAAGTCACACATCGCTGCAAATCCACCAGGCCATGCCACCAACGTGTTTCGCTTCGCCCCCCCCCCCCCCCCCCCCCCGGAGCTTTATCATGGGGATGAATAAGTCAGACATGACATACTTAATTTTTATCAACATGGGGAAAATGGCCTTAGGCTCTGCTCGCACCATTGAAGTATTTGTGCAGTTCCACGCGTTTCGGCGCGTTCCGTCTTTATTTCGATGGGCTGCCCTACGCGCAACAAAAGCTCAAAAGACGTCGCTGATTATTTTGAGAAATCACGTGGCACCATGTGTTTTGTTGTGCCCAAAAATGCATGTGTTGGCATTTGCATGGGAGCATCAATGGCACTGCGTGCATGTGCAAAAAGGGCGGCAGGTTTTTGTGCAGTGTGGGAAGAATGTGATTTTTGTGCATTTACCCACAATGCACAAATGTGAACGTAGCCTTCAGGATTAGCAATGGGAGGACAGGCCGCTGTGTGCGTATGACTGTCAGTTCCGATCGGGCCAAGAGAAGTCCGGCGGACATTTTTCCCCGGACTAATACGGCTCTTCCTGCGTGTGCAGCCCACGGCTCGCAGTATAGAGAAGGAAGAGGAAGGAATTCAATTGGGAAAATTCAAAATGTGTCACCGATACAAAATGTGAGATACCCCCCTGTGTTCTAAATGAACCTTTCCTCGGCTCGTGCCTTGACCCCACTTGACTCCTCCGACGCACGCCGCCTGTCAGATATCTGTCAGATAGTGAGATCTCTCCACTCCCCTCTCCGGCTCATTTCCTTCTGTTTCATCTCCTCACCGCTCGCCGGGCCTGACATCGGCTCCATGACTATTCCAACAATTCATTACCAGGCAGTCCGGCCTCCGATAGAGAAGAGGCTGAAATAACAGCAAAGAAATCCCCCCCCCCCCAGTGATCAGACTGTACATTGTAACTTTGTAGAAGGAGGAGGAAGCATTTCCTCAGTCTCCCCTCTCCCAGTGATCAGACTGTACATTGTAACTTTGTAGAAGGAGGAGGAAGCATTTCCTCAGTCTCCCCTCCCCCAGTGATCAGACTGTACATTGTAACTTTGTAGAAGGAGGGGGAAGCATTTCCTCAGTTGTAACTGTACATATATGTGAACAATGATTGCACCACACATCTGAGATATTGCTGTGAACGATGGATTGAGAGCAAATGAAATAACATAAAATAAAATAAATTACAATAAACTAACATAACATAACATAAAAAAATATATACATGTGCAGAATGAAAAAAAGTTTTTGTTTTGATTTGTTATTTACATAAATTAGTTTAGTTAAATTAGTTTTTATTCACTTAATTAGTTTTCAGAACCGTTTTAATTTATTCAAATTCGAATTGATTCAAATTTTTCAAGTTCCACTAGAATGATATTTGAATTCCATTCAAAATCATATTTATTCTATTCGAAATTTCAATTTTGGTACCTGGTTATATTCCTTCTATTCCAATCTATTCTATTGTTTTTTCTATTCTATTCTTTTCTTTTCTATTCTATTTGAGATTTAATTTTTTCTATTCAGATTTTAGAAAATTGTTATATAGTTCTATTCTTTCTATTTTAGTCTATCATTTTATTTTATATTCTATTCTTTTCTATTCTATTCAAATTCATTAAAATGTATTTTATTTGAAAATCGAATAAAGAGAAGACGATTATATTCTTTCTATTTTGTTCTATTCTTTTCTATTTTCTTTGTTATATTCTATTCCTTTATTTTCCATTCTATCTTATTCTGTTCTTTTATTTTCTATTCTATTTTGTTCTGTTTTACTGTATTCTTTTATATTCTATGCTATCCTTTTTTCTCTATTCTATTTTATTCTCTTCGCAAACTATTCAAATTCGATTCGAAAACAATTCAATTTCAAATTTCGTCCGAAATTTGGATTTGTTGTTTTGTATTCATTTAAATTCATTACTATTGTAATTTGGATACAGCTGAAGCTCCGAATAACGAACGAAACGAACCACACTTGTGTAATAAAATAACATAACCTAATATAAAATAAAATAACATAAAATAAAATAAAATAAGATAAAATAAAATAAAATAACATTAAAAAATAACATAAAATAAAATAACATAAGATAAAGCAACATAAAATAAAAAAAAAATCCATAACATAAAATAATATACAATAAAATAAAATAATTAAAAATATAACATAAGATAAAATAACATAAAATTTAAAAAAAATCCATAACATAAAATAATATAAAATAAAATAATTAAAATAAAATAAAATAATTTAACCACTTCACTACCCGGCCATAGACAAATGACGTCCACAGATGGGATCTCCCATCCTGGGTGGACGTCATATGATGGCCCGGGCCTCCCTGCCATCTAGGGGGCGCGCGCGCGCGCCGCGTTGCTCGGGACCCGGTGCGTGTGCCCGGCGGCCGCGATGTCTGCTGGGCACCCGTGATTGCCCGTTAACCGGGCTGGACCGTGGATCTGTGTGTGTAAACACACAGATCCACGTCCTGTCAGTTGAGAGGAGACCGATCTGTGTTCTCAGTACAGAGGAACACCGATCGGTCTCCTCCCCTTGTGAGTCCCCCTCCCCCCTACAGTTATAATCACTCCCCTAGGAAACATTTAACCCCTCGTGTCCCCCTAGTGGTTAACCCCTTCACTGCCTGTCACATTTATACAGTAATCAATGCAATTTTATAGCATTGATCGCTGTATAAATGTGAATGGTCCCAAAAATGTGTCAAAAGTGTCCGATGTGTCCGCCATAATGTTGCAGTCATGAAAAAAAATCGTGATCGCCGCTATTACTAGTAAAAAAAATAAATAAATATTTTTTTTTTAAAATGCCATAAATCTATCCCGTATTTTGTAGACGCTATAACTTTTGCGCAAACCAATCAATTTACGCTTATTGCGATTTTTTTTTACCAAAAATATGTAGAAGAATACGTATCGGCCGAAACTGAGGAAAAAGTTTGTTTTTTTTAAAAAAAATGGGATATTTATTATAGCAAAAAGTAAAAAATATTGTGTTTTTTTTCAAAATTGTCGCTCTTCTTTTGTTTATAGCGCAAAAAATAAAAACCGCAGAGGTGATCAAATACCGCCAAAAGAAAGCTCTATTTGTGGGGAAAAAAGGACGTCAATTTTGTTTGGGTACAACGTCGCACGACCGCGCAATTGTCATTTAAAGTGCGACAGCGCTGAAAAATAAAAATTGGTCTGGGAAGGAAGGGCGTGAAAATGCCCTGTATTGAACCGGTTAAAATAAAATAAATTAAAATTAAAAAATAAGATAAAATAACATAAAATAAAAAAATTCATAACCTAAAATAATATAACATAAAATAAAATAGTTTAAAATATAACATAAGATAAAATAACATAAAAATAAAAAAAAATCCATAACATAAAATAATATAACATAAAATAATTTAAAATGTAACATAAGATAAAATAACATAACATTAAAAAAAAATCATAACATAAAATAATATAAAATAAAATAATTTGAAATAAAATAAAATAATTAAAAATAAATTAAATTAAAATAAAATAACATAATATAAAATAACATAAAATAAAAAAATCCATAACATAAAATAATATAAAAAAACTTAAAATATAACATAAGATAAAATAACATAAAATTAAAAAAAAATCCATAACATAAAATAATATAAAATTAAATAATTTCAAATAAAATAAAATGATTTAAAATAAAATAGAATAAATTAAAATAAAATACCATGAAAATGAAATTGACCAAAAACCATTGTAGGTTTCCCCTTAAAATTATTTGCTTGCAGTATGAATGCTCATTCTATTACAAAGGTTGCAAACTCTTGCGGTCGTTGTTCGCCTATACAGTAAATGCGCTTTCATGAACTTTCTCCTTTGATCTGCTGGGTGCTTTTATCCCCATAACCTCACCATTACACGTCCCTGTAAGAGGCTGTATGGAAAGACAAGTACATGTAGACGCATTTATGTATTCTTGTGCTGTAATTAGAAATGCTACTTCTATAGTCTCCGGGCTTCCATCTCTCTCATTCCACGACTCCACTTGTTTCACAATGGTGCAATCTTTTATTATACTAATTATTTCCCCCCCTTGTGAATGTGAAGTGCTTCAAGCTTCATGGTGGAACAAAATCCAGAAATGGAATGAAACAAAATATAAAACGAATGTATCTTAAGTTCTACTAAAATGGTGTAGCCAACCCAACGATGGAACCTTTTTTTTTTTCAATATTAAAATAATAAAATATTCTCTTACAAGTACATAGGACAAAATGTCATATTAGGGTTACCTCCTGTCCAGGATTCACCTGGACAGTTCGGGTTTGGAATCATGCGTCCGGGTTTCAGACTGCCTGAAACCCGGACACGTTATTCAGACTGGACTATGGCTTCCCAACAGGGTTGCTGGCTGCAATTTTCCAAGCTGAGAGTGTCTGTTACACTCTCTTTCATGCTGCCCAAAGCCAGCACTAACAATCCGCCCCAACACACACACTGACGGGAGAGGAGAGAGGGCTCGATCTGCTCCTCTTCCTCCCGCCCCTCTGTGTCTGCCCGCACTCCAATCCCCAGCGCTGTGCCTCAGAAAAGGAACGTGGGGGCCGGAAATTTGAAGTCCAGCAGCCTCAGATACATCTGGATGAGAGGTGCCGACTGCCAAGGGGTGAGTGAGCTCACCATCCATCCCTGTCTGTCACTGAAGTCTCCCCCCTTCTCTCTACTGCCTCTGAGTGAGCACACTAAGGTAAATTAGGGTTCTCAGAGCACCCCTTACTTCGGAGTTCCCCTTTACACCAGAGGTCACAGTGTTCCCCTTTACATCAGAGTCCTCTCCGTACATCAGAGTTCTCAGTGTTCCCCCTTAGATCAGGGTTCCCAGAGCATCCCTTATGTCAGAGTCCCCAGAGTTCTACCTTACATCAGAGTCCCCAGAGTTCTACCTTACATCAGAGTCCCCAGAGTTCTTCCTTACATCAGAGTCCTCAGAGTCCACCCTTACATCAGTGCCCCCTGCCAGTGGTACACGACAATTGCGCGGTCATACAACACTGTACCCAAAGGATATTTTTATCATTTTTTTTCACACAAACAGAGCTTTCTTTTGGTGGTATTTAATCACCATTGTTTTTTTGTTTTGTTTTGTTTTTTGCCTAATTAAAGTAAAAAAAACTGAAAGTTTTGAAAAAAAAAAAAACAAGTTTTTCTTTGTTTCTGTTATAAAATTTTGCAAATAAATAATCTTGCTTCGTAAATTTAGGCCAAAATGTATTCTGCTTCATATCTTTGGTGAAAATAACCCAAATCAGTGCATATTATTTAGTCTGTAGGAAAGTTATGGAGTCCACAAACTATGGGACACACAGTTGTGCTCATAAGTTTACATACCCTGGCAGAATTTATGATTTCTTGGCCATTTTTCAGAGAATGCGAATAACACAAAAACTTTTCTTTCACTCATGGTTAGTGTTTGGCTGAAGACATTTATTATCAATTAACTGTGTTTACTCTTTTTAAATCATAATGGCAACAGAAACTACCCAAATGACCCTGATCAAAAGTTTACATACCCCAGTTCTTAATACCGTGTATTGCCCCCTTTACCATCAATGACAGCTTGAAGACTTTTGTGGTATTTGTGGATGAGGCCCTTTATGGTGAAGCTTCCCATTCCTCTTGGTAAAAAGCCTCCAGTTCCTGTAAATTCTTGGGCTGTCTTGCATGAACGGCACGTTTGAGATCTCCCCAGAGTGGCTCAATGATATTGAGGTCAGGAGACTGAGATGTCCACTCCAGAACCTTCACTTTATTCTGCTGTAGCCAATGACAGGTGGACTTGGCCTTGTGTTTTGGACCATTGTTTTGTTGGAATGTCCAAGTAGGTCCCATGCGCAGCTTCCTGGCTGATGAACGCCAATGTTCCTCCAGTATTTTCTGACAACATACTGCATTCATCTTGCCATCAAGAAACCAAAAACTATACCGGCATCAGCATGGAGCTCCGGGTGCGCCGCTGGACGGCGTGCATTCCACGGAGGGCGGAAGTGATGTCAGTGGTTTAGGAGGCCGGAAGTGTGTCGACGCGTTTCCCCCCTCCTCCAGGGCGTCATCAAGGAGTTTTGGTTTCTTGTAAGTAGCGCCTAGCCGGGGCAAATTTCCTATTTCCATACAGTACTTCACTATTGGTTCCTTCTTTGTCTTACCACACGAATATGATTGAGCAATTTTGAACATTCATGGAAACTACCACTGTAAGAGGCTCCAGAGAAAACCTTGTGTCTCCTAACCGATCCCATTGATCCCAGCTTTTTTGATCCCCAGACTGCAAAGCTGTGGGTCCGTGCCATTTGGTGAGAGGGGTCACAACAGGGGAGTGTGGCACGTGGCACTGTTCCTAATTGTGGAGCACCAGCAATAATATTGGAGCCCTAATTATTATTATTATTATTTGTACAATTATTGATATTTTGCTTTGAATTTTGCATAATGCCCTGTACACGCGGTCGGATTTTCCGACGGAAAATGCGTGATAGGACCTTGTTGTCAGAAATTCCGACCGTGTGTGGGCTCCATCACACATTTTCCATCGGAATTTCCGACACACAAAGTTTGAGAGCAGGATATAAAATTTTCCCACAACAAAATCCGTTGTCGGAAATTTCCGATCGTGTGTACACAAATCCGACGCACAAAGTGCCACGCATGCTCAGGATAAATTAAGAGACGAAAGCTATTGGCTACTGCCCCATTTATAGTCCCGACGTACGTGTTTTACGTCACCGCGTTCAGAACGATCGGATTTTCTGACAACTTTGTGCGACCGTGTGTATGCAAGACAAGTTTGAGCCAACATCCGTCGGAAAAAAATCTATGGATTTTGTTGTCGGAATGTCCGATCAATGTCCGACCGTGTGTACGGGGCATTAGAGCTGGATTATTTGTGGTGGTCCCAAAGTATCCCCTGAGGAAGCCATCATTGGCGAAACATGTTGGGACTTAACATCTATCTGTGACCGCCTTCCTTTCTTGGGACACCAGCGACCCATTACATGTATTATGTATATGCTCTATATTTGTTTTAATTGAAATATCTCTTCATCTTTATATCAATAAAGAAATGATATTTTTTTATTTAACTCTTTATGCATTATTCATTACAAGCACCGCAATCATCCCAATCCTCCTCTTTTTTGATCTTCACTAAACGGGATGAGGTGCATAATATTCTAGAGCCACTCAGATTATCTCCTATTGTCTACATTGGAGCACTAATGCACTTTCCTAGCACTTTATTATTTGTATAATGTTTACTGTGGTCAATTAGTTGTATTTATTCACTTTAGCTTGCACACGCTGTTTTCATTGATTTCCATTGAGGGACACCTATTAGCAAAAAGTATGCAGGCCTAGGACAACCCCCCCTGCCACGACTCTTTAACCACTTCCCGCCTGGCCTATAGCAGAATGACGGCGGGGCGGTGGTTCAGTTATCCGGACTGGGTATCATATGATGTCCTGCAGGATAACAGCCGCCGTGCGTCCGTGGGGGGGGGCATGCATCGCGGCAATCGGTGGTGCGGTGTGTCAGTCTGATACACTGCTACACCGATCTCAGTAAGGAGTCTCCGGTGGAGGCTCTTTACCACGTGATCAGCCGCGTCCAATCGCAGCTGATCACAATGTAAACAGGAAAAGCCGGTAAACGGCTTTTACTCACTCGCGTCTGACAGAGACGAGTAGAGGAGAGCCAATCGGCGACTCTTCTGACGGTGGGGTCTGTGCTGATTGTTTATCAGCGCAGACCCCCCTTGGATCCCGCCCAGGACCACCATCATGCCGCCCAGGATGGCCATGCACACTGGACCACCAGGTATGCCCCCCTAGACCACCAGGGAAACGCAAATCTGTGCCAAGGCAGCTGCCAATCAATGCCCAGGCAGATGCCAATCAGTGCCCACTCACAATGCCTACCAGTGCCAATGCCACCAGGGATGCCTATCAGTGCCGCGTATTAGTGCCCATCAGTGCCACGTAACAATGCCTATCAGTGCCGCCTATCACTGCCTAGCAGTGCCACCTATCAGTGCCACCCGTAAGTAGCCATCTTTGCAGCCTTTCAGTGTCCATCAGTGCCCACCTGTGCCACCCATGAGTGCCCATCAGTGCCGCCTATCAATGCCCATCAGTGCTGCATATCAGTGCCACCCATCAGTGCCGCCTACCAGTGCACATCAGTGCTGCATATCAGTGGCCAACGTTGGTGCCTGTCAGTGCCCGCTCATTGGTGCCACCTCATCGGTGCCGCCTTATCAGTGCCCATCAGTGAAGGAGAAAGCTTACTTATTACATTTTATAACAGAAACAAAAGCAAAACTTTTATTTTTTTATTTGTTTAGCAAAAAATAAAACTCGCAGAGGTGATCAAATACCACCAAAAGAAAGCTCTATTCGTGGGAACAAAATGATAAAAATTCTGTTTGCGTAGCATGACCGCGCAATTGTCATTTAAACAGCGACAGCGCACAAAGCTGAAAATTGGCCTGGGCAGGAAGGTGTATAAGTGCCCTGTATTGAAGTACTTAACCAATTGCACGGTCATGCAGCACTGTACAAGCAGAATTTTTTTATTGTTTTTTTACAGAGCTGGTTTGCTTGTCCCAGCACCCAACCCTCCTCTTTTTGCAGCACGGGCTTGGGACCGGCCAAGGTGGGTTTTTTTTAAGCTTTTTTTTTTTTTTAAATTGCTGCTCCTGGCCAAATTAAATTAAAAAAAAAAAGGCTTTATCCCTAAGGCAGTGCCTGCTTATTTTTAACAACCCCCTTGCCTATTAGTTCAGAAAATGGGCAATTATGATTTTACCGATTCCGGTTCTTATTGATTTCGATGGGGTTTGGCGTAGCAGATTCTTTGAAGTTACCCGACTTGAACCCAGGACAGTTCGGCTCATCAATAATGGAAAGCAGGTGAAACGGAAATGCCGTTTTCCTGTAATTTCGGGATGACGCATTGTCGGGTGTCGGAGTCGGAGGACATCCCCTGTACATGACAGCGACATTTAGAAGACGCCGAAGCTGTAGAAAAGGAAACGCCCGTCAATGTTAATTTCGGCTGACGGGTGAATTTGTTCCCTCTGTGTTCGAAGCCGATCCATTCTCAGATCCTGATGGTTGTGAGACACAAGCATTAGTCTGTGGTGACAGCGGTGACGGTGATTATTGTGAGGGTGATATAGACAGCGTGAATAATTTAGGATCTGGATGGTGTTACAGGGACCCAGGAGAATTCTCCTTTCTTGTGCCGGTTGCCTTGGCTGGCGTAAATTTTACATGAGTCTGCCATGGTCCGGGGGTTCAGATAAATGGCTCTGGTGCCTTTTAACTAAAATTATTATTTCGCCCTGAGGGCCGCTTCACAGCATGCAGGGTGCTTTTTTTGCCCGTTCCCGTGCAGTCCGTTCATTTCAATGGGCTGCCCAATGTAATGGGAGCATGCAAAACGTACAAAACAGGCGCACCTCCCAACTTTCTGAGATGGGAACCAGGGACACCTATTAACAAAAATATGTAGGCATTGGGCGCTCCCCCCTGCCACGCCCCTTTAACCACTTGCCTACCGGGCACTTTCACCCCCTTCCTGCCCAGGCCAATTTTCAGCTTTCAGCGCTGTCACACTTTGAATGACAATTGCGCGATAATGCAACCCTGTTCAGGCAGGATTAGGACACCCCCATATAATTCAAGGAATGTGGGCATTATTGTTTCACTTTCAGATTTTTTAAAATGTTTTTTACAGGGCTGGTTTGCTGTCCCAGCACTTAACCCTCCTCTTTTCACAGCACGGGCTTGGGACCGGCCAAGGCGGAGTTACTTAATGCATTTTTAAAAAAAATTGCTGCTCCTGACCAAATGGAATGAAAAAAAAAAGACTTTTTCCCCAAGGCAGTGCCCCCCCCCCCGCCCCCCTGCTTTTTTTAACAACTCCTTGCCTATTAGTCCAGAAAATGGGCAATTACACAGCTCCCAACTGTCTGAGCATTATGTGTCAAAAAAATCCCCCGACAAAAACACTGAGCAATAATCTGCATGCTTACCCCCTATGCATAAATTCCCCCTCCTCCCAGTACAAATCTGCCCTCTTGCTGCAATCCCCCCTCTCAGCACAAATCTTTGCTCCCCATCCCCCAAATCCCCCCAGCTCAAATGTCCTCCCCCCCAGAAAAAAATCCACCCCTCCTAGCACAATTCCTCTAATCCTAAAATTTCCCCTCTCCACTCCCCCCACTTCAAATCCCCCATCCCAGCACAAATCCCCCCCCCAGCATGAATATTACTCCCTCCATCCCCTCTCCCAACACAAATCCCCCTAAATCACCACTCTTAGCACCCCCCTCCCCCACAAATGTCCCCTCCTAGAGCAATACTTACTCCCTGCCGCCCTCAAATCCCCCCCTTCCAACACAAACCCCCTCCCCTCCAATCTCCTTATGGCGTCCCCCCAACTTATAGTGCCCTGGGCAGCCGCCCCCTTCTGCCCAGCCCTTGTCGCGGCCCTGCATGCATCCCAGGAGTCTTCAGGAGGGGAGAAGGGTTTTTTTTTCCAGCTAAGCACACCCTTCTGTCTGCATGCCTGAGCTAAGGGCAGACAGATTCCAGGAAATAAATGCCCCATGAATCATCTGCTCTTACTCCAAATGGCCGCATCCAGAAATGCTGGGGGGGGGGTGTTTTTCAAAGTGATTTCCCAACAAAATAAAGCATAGAGACATGGATGGATGGAGACATGGATGGATGGGGGGAGTTTGTTTTGAATATTAAAAATGAATTAAATAGTGTGTGGTTTGTGGTGCTCAGATGCCGTTCAGTCTTGCACTGGAAAGTAAAATGAGAAATACAACAACAATTTTCATAAAGAAGCTTATTATATTATATTATAAAGAACAATGTTTATCAGAGATCATTAACCTCCTTGGATGGGCTACCAATCCATGCCATGAGTTCTCTATATTACCCATCCGATGGTCGAAGGTCGGTGAATGTGTAGCCAATAGCACTACCAGTCTGCAGGGAATGTCTGATCTGCAGATCAGGAAGATATGAATTATGAATAAAGTCCTCTGGAGACAAACATTGGAAAGTCAGGCCAATCCGTAAATCCCGCTAAATGTCAATGGAGGACAAAACTGTAATAACTCAAATAAATAAAAGTTTTAATCTAATGGACGGAATAACAGCCCAGGAAAGACGTGACCAAACAATGGCAATCGCAGAATGTCAATGTTTACCCTTTTTTTTTTTCTTGTTAGTTCCAGAAATGAGGTTTGCAGTCTCTGCGTAGCTGAGACAGCGTTATATTGCAGGCACTAGGGTTAGGGTAGGTGAGTTTAGGAGTTTAGAAGGCCTAATAGGTGTTTATTATATGTAGGTGTGTTTCAGGAATTAAAGTGGTTGCAAATCTTTCCATAGAATGTGGTCGGGGGAGGGATTAGTGGCAGAGGGATGTGGTTGGGGTAGGGTGGTGGGGTAATAGTTGCTGAGGGATGTGGGTGGGGTAGGGTGGTGGTGGGGGGTATTATTGGCAGAGGGATGTGGATGGGGTAAGGTGGTGGGGTAGAGGGGGGTATTCTTGTCAGAGAGATATGGTTGGGGTAGGGTGGGGGGTATTATTGGCAGAGGGATGTGGTTGAGGTAGAGTGGTGGGGTTGGGGGTATTAGTTGCAGAGCGATATGGTTGGGGTAGGGTGGAGGGGTATTAGTGGCAAAGGGATGTGGTTGAGGTAGGGTGGTGGGGGGGTTGGGGGGTATTAGTTGCTGAGGGATGTGGTCGGGGTAGGGTGGTGGCGGGGGTTATTATTGGCAGTGGGATGTGGTTGGGGTAGAGTGGTGGGGTTGGGGGTATTAGTTGCAGAGCGATATGGTTGGGGTAGGGTGGAGGGGTATTAGTGGCAAAGGGATGTGGTTGAGGTAGGGTGGTGGGGGGTTTGGGGGGTATTAATGGCAGAGGGATGTGGTCGGGGTAGGGTGATGGGGTAGAGGGGGGTATTACTGGCAGAGAGATATGGTCAGAGTAAGGTGGGCTGGTATTAGTGGCAGAGGGATGAGGTTGGGGTAGGGTGGTGGGGGGTATTAATGGCAGAGGGATATGGTGAGGGCAGGGTGGTGGGCATTAGTGGCAGAGGGACGTAGTCGGGTAAGGGTGGTGGGGTGGGGGGGTATTAGTAACAGAGGGATGTGGTCGGGGTAGGGTGGTGGTGGTGGGGTATTAGTAGCAGGGGAATGTGGTTGGGGAAGGGTGGTGGGGGAGGGGTATTAGTGGCAGAGGGATATGGTTGGGGTAGGGTGGGGTGGTATTAGTGGCAGAGGGATATGGTTGGGGTAGGGTGGGGTGGTATTAGTGGCAGAGGGATGAGGTCAGGTCAGGGTGGTGGCTATTAGTGGCAGAGGCACATGGTTGGGTAAGGGTGTTGGGGTATTAATGGCAGAGGGACATGGTTGGGTAAGGGTGGTGGGGTATTAGTGGCAGAGGGATATGGTTGGGGTAGGGTGGTGGTGATGGGGTATTAGTGGCAGAGGAATGTGGTCGTGGTCAGGGTAGGGCGGTGGGGAGGGGTGTTAGTGGCAGAGGGACGTGGTCAGGGTAGGGTAGTGGTGGGGGGTATCAGTGGCAGAGGGATGAGGTCGGAGTAGGGGGATGGGGGAGTATTAGTGGCAGAGGTATGTGGTCAGGTCAGGGTGGTGGCTATTAGTGGCAGAGGGACATGGTCGGGTAAGGGTGACGGGGTATTAGTGGCAGAGGCATGTGGTTGGGGTAGGGTGGTGGTGGTGTATTAGTGGCAGAGGAATGTGGTCGTGGTTAGGGTAGGGCGGTGGGGGAGGGGTATTAGTGGCAGAGGGATGTGGTCGGGGTAGGGTAGTGGTGGGGGGGATTAGTGGCAGAGGGATGTGGTCGGAGTAGGAGGATGGGGGGTATTAGTGGCAGAGGGATATGGTCAGGGCAGAGTAGTGGATATTAGTGGCAGAGGGACGTGGTCGGGTAAGGGTGGTGAGGTGGGGGGTATTAGTGGCAGAGGGATGTGGTCAGGGTAGGGTTTCGGGGGGTATTAGTGGCAGAGGGATGAGGTTGGGGTAGGGTGGTGGGGGTGTATTAGTGGCAGAGGGACGTGGTTGGGTGGTATTAGTGGCAGAGGGACGTGGTCGGGGTAGGGTGGTAGGGGGTATTAGTGGCAGAGGGATGTGATCAGGGTAGGGTGGTGGGGGGGTATTAGTAGCAGAGGGATGTGGTCGGGGTAGGGTTTCGGGGGTATTAGTGGCAGAGGGTCGTGGTCAGGGTAGGGTGGTGGGGGTAATAGTGGGAGAGGGACGTGGTCGGGGGTAGGGTGGTGGTGGGGTATTAGTGGCAGAGGGACGTGTTCGGGGTAAGGTGGTGGGGGGTATTTGTGGCAGAGGGACATGGTCGGGGTAGGGTGGTGGGGGTATTAGTGGCAGAGGGACGTGGTCAGGGTAAGGTGGTGGGGGTATTAGTGGCAGAGGGACGTGGTCAGGGTAGGGTGGTGGGGGTATTAGTGGCAGAGGGACGTGGTCAGGGTAGGGTGGTGGGGGTATTTGTGGCAGAGGGACGTGGTCAGGGTAAGGTGGTGGGGGTATTAGTGGCAGAGGGACGTGGTGGGGGTAGGGTGGTGGGGGGGTATTTGTGGCAGAGGAACGTGGTCGGGGTAGGGTGGTGGGGGAATTTGTGGCAGAGGGACATGGTCGGGGTAGGGTGGTGGGGGTATTAGTGGCAGGGGGACGTGGTTGGGTGGTATTAGTGGCAGAGGGATGTGGTCAGGGTAGGGTGGTAGGGGGGTATTAGTGGCAGGGGGACGTGGTCGGGGTAGGGTGGTGGTGGGGTATTTGTGGCAGAGGAACGTGGTCGGTGTAGGGTGGTGGGGGAATTTGTGGCAAAGGGACATGGTCGGGGTAGGGTGGTGGGGGGTATTAGTGGCAGAGGGACATGGTCGGTGTAGGGTGGTGGGGGGTATTAGTGGCAGAGGGATGTGGTCGGGGTAGGATGGTGGGGGGTATTAGTGGCAGAGGGACATGGTCGGTGTAGGGTGGTGGGGGGTATTAGTGGCAGAGGGACGTGGTCGGTGTAGAGTGGTGGGGGGTATTAGTGGCAGAGGGACATGGTCGGTGTAGGGTGGTGGGGGGTATTAGTGGCAGAGGGACGTGGTTGGTGTAGGGTGGTGGGGGGTATTAGTGGCAGAGGGACGTGGTCGGTGTAGGGTGGTGGGGGGTATTAGTGGCAGAGGGACGTGGTCGGTGTAGGGTGGTGGGGGGTATTAGTGGCAGAGGGACATGGTCGGTGTAGGGTGGTGGGGGGTATTAGTGGCAGAGGGACGTGGTCGGTGTAGAGTGGTGGGGTGTATTGGTGGCAGAGGGACGTGGTTGGTGTAGGGTGGTGGGGGGTATTAGTGGCAGAGGGACGTGGTCGGTGTAGAGTGGTGGGGGGTATTAGTGGCAGAGGGACGTGGTCGGTGTAGAGTGGTGGAGGGTATTAGTGGCAGAGGGACGTGGTCGGTGTAGAGTGGTGGGGGGTATTAGTGGCAGAGGGACGTGGTCGGTGTAAGGTGGTGGTGGGTATTAGTGGCAGAGGGACGTGGTCGGTGTAGAGTGGTGGGGGGTATTGGTGGCAGAGGGACGTGGTTGGTGTAGGGTGGTGGGGGTATTAGTGGCAGAGGGACGTGGTCGGTGTAGAGTGGTGGGGGTATTAGTGGCAGAGGGACGTGGTCGGTGTAGAGTGGTGGAGGGTATTAGTGGCAGAGGGACGTGGTCGGTGTAGAGTGGTGGGGGGTATTAGTGGCAGAGGGACGTGGTTGGTGTAGGGTGGTGGGGGGTATTAGTATTAGAGGGACGTGGTCGGTGTAAGGTGGTGGTGGGTATTAGTGGCAGAGGGACGTGGTTGGTGTAGGGTGGTGGGGGTATTAGTGGCAGAGGGACGTGGTCGGTGTAGGGTGGTGGGGGGTATTAGTGGCAGAGGGACGTGGTCGGTGTAGGGTGGTGGGGGGTATTAGTGGCAGAGGGACGTGGTCGGTGTAGGGTGGTGGGGGGTATTAGTGGCAGAGGGACATGGTTGGTGTAGGGTGGTGGGGGGTATTAGTGGCAGAGGGACGTGGTCGGTGTAGGGTGGTGGGGGGTATTAGTGGCAGAGGGACGTGGTCAGGGTAGGGTGGTGGATTGGTGGTGGGGGGGATATCAGTCCACAGACTTTAGTTCTGTACATAGACATACTCAGCTCTATTTAGTATTATAATTCCCCTTTTTATACAGAATCTTCACAAACATTGAATATATGAAGTTGTATAATTCCTCTCCCCTCCGGGTCTCTTCCAGGAAGATACAATTTACAGCAAAGCCGGAGTTTCTCTTTAATTGAATATTTCTGTTTGAAATCCATAGAAGAGTAAGCGCGGCTCCAGCCCTTCAGGAGACGTTATCTATGAGTGGCAACAATGTTTGGAAATATTTAATCAGCAACAAAATGTACACAATATGTATAGAGAGAGAGATACATAGATAAGAGGAGTGACTGAAAAGTGTCAGCAGTCATGGGGGAGGGGGGAGGCAATTATCTTTGGCAATGCTAAAATGTTTTTGGCCCTACCAATAAAGCTTATTTGAATTGAAAGGGAGAGAGAAATATAAAAAGAGAGAAGAGAGAGAAGACTTGCAAGGACTCACCCTCTACTCCCTTTTATATTATCCATTACCCCCCAAATTTGCCCTAGAGCTCTTCACATGATTCCCAACCAACCCATACACAGAGCAGGAAATTATAACATGTTTATTTTAGTTGAATCAAATTGAATTGACTTAAGAGAAAAAGAAAGAAAGAAAGAAAGAAAGAAAGAAAGAAAGAAAGAAAGAAAGAAAGAAAGAAAGAAAGAAAGAAAGAAAGAAGGAAAGAAAAGGAAAAAGGGGTTTAGAAAGGGAGCAAAGAAAAAGAGACGGAGACAGAAGGTAAAGAGAAAAGAGAGTTGAAATCTAAAAAAAAGGAAAGAGGGAAATGTTCCACATTTTGTCATGTTACAACCAAAAACGTAAATGTATTTTATTGGGATTTTATGTGATATACCAACACAAAGTGGCACATAATTGTGAAGTGGAAGGAAAATGATAAATGATTTTCAAAACTTTTTACAAATAAATATGTGAAAAGTGTGGGGTACATTTGTATGGCGCCCCCCGGAGTCAATACTTTGTAGAACCGCCTTTCTCTGCAATTACAGCTGCCAGTCTTTTTGGGGATGTCTCTACCAGCTTTGCACATCTAGAGAGGGACATTTTTGCCCATTCTTCTTCTTTGTAAAATATCTCAAGCTCTGTCAGATTGGATGGAGAGCGTCTGTGAACAGCAATTTTCATGTCTTGCCACAGATTCTCAATGTGATTTAGGTCTGGACTGTGACTGGGCCATTCTAACACAAGAATATACTTTGATCTAAACCATTCCATTGTAGCTCTGGCTGTATGTTTTGGGTCGTTGTCCTGCTGGAAGGTGAACCTCCGCCCAGTCTCAAGTCTTTTGCAGACTCTAAGAGCCCTTTCACACTGAGGCGGTTTGCAGGAGTTATTACGCTAAAAATAGCGCCTGCAAACCGACCTAAAACTGCCTCCACTGTTTCTTCAGTGTGAAAGCCTGAGGGCTTTCACACTGAAGCGGTGAAGCGGTGCGCTGGCAAAAAAACTCCTTCAAACCGCATCTTTGGAGCGGTGAAGGAGCGGTGTATTCACCGCTCCTTCACCGCTCCTGCCCATTGAAATCAATGGGGCAGCGCGGCTATACCGCGGCAATACCGCGGCTATAGCCGCGCTATGCGAGCGGTTTTAACCCTTTTTCGGCCGCCAGCGGGGGTTAAAGCTGCACCGCTAGCGGCCGAATACCGCAAAAACGACGGTAAAGCAGCGTTAAAAATAGCACTGTTTTACCGCCCAGTGTGAAAGCAGCCTGACAGGTTTTCTTCTAAGATTGCCCTGTATTTGGCTCCATCCATCTTCCCATCAACTCTGACCAGCTTCCCTGTCCCTGCTGAAGAAAAGCATCCCCACAACATAATGCTGCCACCACCATGTTTCACGGTGGGGATGGTGTGTTCAGGGTGATATGCAGTGTTAGTTTTCCACCACACATAGCGTTTTGCTTTTAGGCCAAAAAGTTCAGTTTTGGTCTCATCTGACCAGATCACCTTCTTCCACATGTTTGCTGTGTCCTCCACATGGCTTCTCACAAACTACAAACAGGACTTCTTATGACTTTCTTTCACCAATGTCTTTCTTCTTGTCACTCTTCCATAAAGGTCAGATTTGTGGAGAACACGACTAATAGTTGTCCTGTGGACAGATTCTCCCACCTGAGCTGTGGATCTCTGCAGCTCCTCCAGAGTTACCATGGACCTCTTGGCTCTTCTCTGATGAATGTTCTCCTTGCCCGGCCGGTCAGTTTAGGTGGACGGCCATGTCTTGGTAGGTTTGCAGTTGTGCCATACTCTTTCCATTTTCCGATGATGGATTGAACAGAGCTCCATGAGATGTTCAAAGCTTGGGAGATTTTTTTTTTTTATAACTTAACCCTGCTTTATACTTCTCCACAAGTTTATCCCGGACCTGTCTGGTGTGTTCCTTGGTCTTCATGATGCTGTTTGTTCACTAAGGTTCTCTAACAAACCTTTAAAGGCTTCACAGAACATCTGTATTTATACTGGGATTAAATTCCATTCCACACAGGTGGACTCTATTTACTAATCAGGTGACTTCTGAAGGCAATTGGTTCCATTAGATTTTAGTTGGGGGTATCAGAGTAAAGGGGGCTGAATACAAATGCCCCCCACCCTTTTCACATATTTATTTGTAAAACCATTTATAATTTTCCTTCCACTTCACAATTATGTGCCACTTTGTGTTGGTCTATCACATAAAATCCCAATAAAATACATTTACGTTTTTGGTTGTAACATGACAAAATGTGGAAAATTTCAAGGGGTATGAATACTTTTTCAAGGCACTGTAATGTCCCGTACACACCATAGGATTTTCCGACAACAAAATCCATTTTTTTTTCACGGATGTTGGCTCAAACTTGTCTTGCATACACACGGTCACACAAATGTTGTCGGAAATTGTGAACGTCAAGAACGCGGTGATGTACAACACGTACGACGAGCCGAGAAGTTCACTAGCCAGTGCGGCTCCTTCTGCTTGATTCCGAGCATTGTGCGTCGGAATTGTCTACACACGATCGCAATTTACGACAACGGATTTTGTTGTCGGGAAATTTGAGATCCAGATCTCAAATTTTGTGTGACGGAAATTCCGATGGAAAATGTCCGATGGAGCCTACACACACTGTCGGAATTTACAACAAGCTCTCGTCGAACATTTTCCGTTTGAAAATCCGACCGTGTGTACGGGGCACTAGGATGATAATCAGTGAGGAGGGAGATAAAGAAGGGAGAGAGAAGTGCAGTGGCGGTGCGTCCATAGAGGGCACAGGAGCGCCGCCCCCTCTCTCCTGCACCTATCAATCTCCAATAGATAGATTCATGCATTGCATGAATCTGTCTATTGTCGCCGCTTCCGCCCTCTATTCAGGTGTCCGGCCCCTTGTCGGGCGCCGGGCATTTGAATTACAGTGGCAGGGGTGTTTTGGAAGTGCCTGATTAGAGCCATCGGCTCTAATAGGCGTCCTGATTAGAGCCGTGGGCTCTAATAGGCTTCCAAATGAGTAAACAGCGGGCACACTGCTGTGCGTTCGCTGCTTACGTAGTGCTGTGTTAGGGAATCAAATAAATCGCTTCCCTAACACTGACCAGCCTCTCAGCCAATCAGGTGCACCGGGTCTGGTTAGGCAGGCACTGTGATTGGACGCCAGGCATCCAATCATAGCAGAAGAGGACGGGAGGAGACATCGAGGACTCGGAGGGAGCATGGAGGACAGCGCTGACCTGTGACAGGTAAGTGCCAGGCGGGGGGGGGCACACTGGCAGCAATTGATGGGGCAAACTGGCGGCAATTGATGAGGCAAAGTGGCGGCAATTGATGGGGCACACTGGCAGCAATTGATGGTTACAGTAGTTGCGTTTGATGGCACAGTGGTGGCAATTTATGCGTACAGTTGCTGCATTTGATGGCACAGTGGCTGCGCTTGATTGCACAGTGGCAGCGTTTAAGAGGCACAGTGGTGGCAATTTATGGGTACAGTGGCTTCGTTTGATGGCACAGTGTCTGCGTTTGATGGCACAGTGTCTGCGCTTGATGGGCACAGTGGCTGCGCTTGATGGGCACAGTGGCTGCGCTTGATGGGCACAGTGTCTGCGCTTGATGGGCACAGTGGCTGCGCTTGATGGGCACAGTGTCTGCGTTTGATGGCACAGTGTCTGCGCTTGATTGCACAGTGGTGGCAATTTATGGGTACAGTGGCTTCGTTTGATGGCACAGTGGCTTCATTTGATGGCACAGTGGCTGCGTTTGATGGCACAGTGGCTTCATTTGATGGCACAGTGGCTGCGTTTGATGGCACAGTGGCAGCGTTTAATAGGCACAGTGGTGGCAATTTATGGGTACAGTGGCTTTGTTTGATGGCACAGTGTCTGCGCTTGATGGGCAGAGTGGCTGCGCTTGATGGGCACAGTGTCTGTGTTTGATGGCACAGTGTCTGCGCTTGAAGGGCACAGTGGCTGCGCTTGATTGCACAGTGGTGGCAATTTATGGGTACAGTGGCTTCATTTGATGGCACAGTGGCTTTGTTTGATGGCACAGTGGCTGCGTTTGATGGCACAGTGGTGGCAATTGATGGGCACAGTAGCTGCGTTTGATGGGCAGAGTAGCAGCGTTTGATGGGCACATTAGCTGCATTTGATAAGCACAGTAGCTGCGTTTGATGGGCAGAGTAGCTGCGTTTGATGGGCAGAGTAGCTGCGTTTGATGGGCACAGTGAGGCTGCAATTGATGTTTTTTTTTTTTCAGTTTGTTTGCACCCCCTTAAAAAATTTTGAGCACCAGCCGCCACTGGAGAGGTGATAGATGGATGGTGATAGAGAGAATAAATAGGGGAGAGGGAGAAAAACAGAGACACAGACTAGAGAGAGAGCAGAGAGGGAGGCATGACATGAAAAGAGCGAGGCATATAAAGAGGAAATTAGATATTAGGGAGGAAAAAAAAAAAAGGAGAGAGAAAGAGACAACAGAGAAGGAAAGATGGGGAGTACAGAGGAGAAGAAAAAAAAAAAAAAAAGCAAAAGGAAGGGAAGAGGTGAAAAAAAAATAAGAAATGAGAGGGAAAGAAAGAGAGATAGAAACAGATGGTGAGATGAAGAAGAAAGAGTGAATTAAGAGACTTAAGTGATGCTGTCTCCATCTTTGCAGAGCTCTAGTTGGAGAAGAGCGCCCCCTGTGGGCGAGCAGGAGGAACTGAGCTTGTACTCCTCTCTGGTTGCTGCACACCAGCTCAGATGGAAGAGGAGCTTCAGCCTGAGCAGACACAGCTCAGAGGTGAGCAGCTGAGGACCAGCTGAGGAGGAAGTCCCTGTACAAACACAGACAAGGACCGCTCTCTATCACATCACCCCACTCTTCCCCCAATATTCTCCGACACCCATGCTGCAAATTCCATTGCATCCCGAGCGGATTTCCTGCAGGTGAAAAACTTAGCCATGCTGGACGTTTCGACTTCCAGGGTTGGAGAGACCGTCTCCTCTTAAAACTTCAGCTCCCTGTGTCCAGGTAAGTGCACCTGTTTTGGTTCCCCTACAAACTACCATCCTTCCCTAATTACATAAAATGCAAAAAAAACAAAAAACACATTTATTGCAGCTGCTGCGTTTTTTTTTTTGTTTTTGTTTTTTTACGCATGCAGCATTTAGATGGCCAAAATTTTCGTTAGTTGCGGCCGCAGATTCTCATGTTGTCATTAAAGCGCACGGCGGTGACACCGACGACATCAATTTTCTGCTTTCCCGAAGACCGTTTTTAAAAAAAATTTAATTACACATGCATTTGACCGCGGCTTTCTGGATCCTCGCAAAAATTTTATCACTTCTAAATGGTAAGTGTTGCGGTCGGTAATGAAAATGCTCAAACCCAAAAAACTGCATCATGTAAATTGAGTCATAAATTTTCCAGCTTTGGGGGCTTTCCAAACACATTACTATAGGAGCTCAATATGGAAAGCTGAGCCCGTCCTTGCTGGATGCCATCAATCTGGGCAGTTTGCCTCAAAAAAGCTTATTTGTTCAAAGTAAATTGCGACTTGAAGTCATCTTATCGGTGACTTTAATGACTGGTAGCAGGAAAAGGAGCTTTTTTTTTTTTGGCAGCCAGTGTTGTGGAATCATTAGATGTGAAAGGCTGCCTGGGAGACCTTAAAACGCGGGTAGCAGAGGTCGCCGGTTATGGCCGGAGGATGTGTTGGGGGGGAAAGCAGGGGGACCGGTGCAATATGTTTGGGATGCAGAAAACAACATGTCAACAGATGCTCATCATTAAAAAAAATATGATTTGGTAAAATGCTTAAGGCGACACTCTCGTGAAGCTAAATGATATATCTCCATCAAAAGTCGTAAATCCGTGGTGACTTTTTTCCTGCCACGCTGAGCTCTGACACATGCTTGGGGAAAGAATCCTTCCACTTCTCCATAGAGAAAAGGGAATGGTTGCATCTTGACTGCAGACACTTTTTGCGAGTGCTCATTAGGTGTCCCTACGCTAACCGATTATCAGTGCTCAAATGTATTCTGTCGATTGCAAAAGGCTGTCTGGTGGCCGTAGACAACTGGGTTGGCTTGGCTCCTACCATAGGGATAATCGAGTAATCTGGGAAATCATTTGCAGGCAACCTCAGAATTGGCCAGTGGCCACCAAGTTGGTGCTACTCATGTAACTTTGGAAGAAGTGGGAGACATTGGCTGTGGTGGTGCACAAAGATTTAGCCAGGAGTATTATTAGGTGGGGGGTAAAAGGGTCTAGACCAGTGATGGCGAACCTTGGCACCCCAGATGTTTTGGAACTACATTTCCTACGATGCTCAAGTACACTGCAGAGTGCATGAGCATCATGGAAAATGTAGTTCCAAAACATCTGAGGTGCCAAGGTTCGTCAACACTGGTCTAGACCTTGAGGGCAGCTTTCCCATACTTGCAAGTGCTCATTGAGCATCCCTATACTAATCGATTATCAATGCTCATATTCGATCTATCATTTGCTAAAATTGTCTGAGTTGTGCTTTGGATGTGATGCTTCCAGTTTTCAACAGGTGATCAGTCAAAGATATCTTCTAATATTCTGGAAAGTCATTTTCAACCTACCTTGCGTTGGAAGTAGACACAGAGTTGGTGTTACACATATACCATTGAAAGAAGATGGATGCTTTGGCTGTGGTGGTGGACAAAGATTATTTTAGCTAGGGATGGTAATAGGGGAGGGCAACGAGGATTGGACCCTAAGGGGTCCACAAGTACTCATTGGGCATCCCTGTCATTTGAAGCCAACCTTATATTGGAATTGGATACTAAGTTGTATGATTTGAATTATTCCTTGATACTTGGCACCATCCACTGTCAAGCCAAGTTGTTTTTTTGGATGTGATACTTCCAGTTTTCAGGTGATCAGTCAAAGATGTCTTCTAATATTCAGAAAAATCATTTGCAACCTACCTTGTGTTGGAAGTGGGCACCAAGTTGGTGTTACACATGTACCATTGAAAGAAGTTGGAGACCTTGGCTGTGGTGGTGCTCAAAGATTATTTTAGCGAGGGGTATTAATAGGAGGGGGTAAGAGGGACAAAACCTTAAAGGCATCTTTCCCGTACTTGAGAGTGCTCATTGAGCTTCCCTACACTACCTTATTATCAATGCTCATATTCATTCTATCACTTGCTAAAATTGTCTGAGTTGTGCTTTGGATATGATGCTTCTAGTTTTCAACAGGTGGCCAATTCACCTACTGCTCTGAAAAATCATTTGCAACTAACCTTATATTGTAGCATTGAAATAAGTTAGAGACATTGGCTGTGGTGGTGCACAAAGATCATTTTAGCTAGGGCTGTTAATATGGGAGGGCAACCGGGGACTGGACCCTGAGGGGTCCACAAGTGCTCACTGGGGATCCCTATACTGCCCAAATGTCAACTCTCAAATTCATTCCGTCACTTGCAAAAACTGTCTTGTGGCCATGGACAATTGGGTGACTTGAATTGTTACTTGATACTTGGCACATCCATAGTGGAGCCAAATTGTTATGTTTTGGATGTATTATTCTTGGTTCTCCACAGAAGACCAGTCAAAGGGATTTTGTTTAATGTTGTGGAATATCTTTTGAAGCCAACTTTATATTGGAAGTAAACCAATATAAATGCTACCCATGTACTGTTAAAAGAAGTTGGAGACTTGTCTGTGGTGATGCAAAAAGATTATTTTAGCTAGGGTTGTAGTTAATGGGGGGGATTCCTTAGGGCATCTTTCACATTCTGACAATTGGCCATGGTACTTGGCTAAGGGTGTCCTGATTATCAACACTCATATTAATTATGTCACTCGCAAAACTGTTTTTTGGTCATGGACAAGTTGCATCACTTGAATCGTTCCTTGATACTGGGCACCATACATTATCAAACCACGTTGTGTTTTGGATGTGTTGCTCCTGATTTTCAACAGGTGGTCAGTCAAAGGTACCTTCTAACTTTCTGGAAAATCCTTTGCAGCAGATCTTTTTTTTTTTTTTTTTTGGAAGTGGACACCAAGTTGGTGGTACACATGTGTCTTTGAAAGAGGTTGGTGACATTGGCTGTGGCAGTGCACAAATTTTTTTTTAGCTAGGACTGTTAATAGGGAAGGGTAACAGGAACTGGACCCTAACGGGGTCCACAAGTGCTCATTGGGCGTCCCTACACTACCCAATGCTCAAATGAATACTGTCACTTGCAAAAACTGTCTTGTGGCCAAGACATGTGGTGGTCTTGAATCTTTCCTAGAAATTGGAGACATTGGCTGTGGTGGTGCACAAAGACTATTTTAGCTATGGGAGTGAATGTGTGTGTGTGTGTGTGTGTGTGTGTGTGTGTGTGTGTGTGTGTGTGTGGGGGGGTTAACAGAGACTGGATCCTGAGGGCATCTTTCTCATTCTCACAATTGCTTATTGTGATTGGCTAAGGGCGTCCTGATTATCAATGCTCAAATTAATTTGATTTGATTCATTTTCACTTGCAAAAACTGTTTTGGGGCCGTGGACAAGTGACTTGAATCGTTTCTTGATACCATCCACAGTCAAGCCAAGTTATGCTTTGGATGTGATGTTCCCGGTTTTCAACAGGTGGTCAGCTAAAGGTATTTTGTAATATTCTGGAAAATCTTATGTAGTCAGCCTTTTATTGGAAATGGACACCAAGTTGGCGCTACACATGTAGCATTGAAATAAGTAGGAGACATTGGCTGTGGTGGTGCACAAAAAATAAGTGCTCATTGGTCATCCCTACACTACCCGAATGCTCAAATTCTATCCGTCACTTGTAAAAAACGGTCTTGTGGACATGGACAATAGGGTGACTTGAATTGTTACTTGACACTTGGCACTATCCACAAGTCAAGTTGTGTTTTGGATGTGATATTCTTGGTTGTCCACAGATGGCCAGTCAAAGGGATTTTGTCTAATGTTATGGAATATCTTTTGAAGCCAACTTTATGTTGGAAGTGGACACCAAGTTGGTGCTTCACATGTACCGCTGAAAGAAGTTGGGGACATTGGCTGTGGTGGTGCTCAGGAAGTTGGAGACTATAGCTGTGGTGGCACACAAAGATTATTTTAGCTAGGAATAAGTAATTGGAGGGGGTTACGGGAGCTAGACCTGGAGGGTATCTTTCCCATACTCGCAAGTGCCCATTGGGCATCCATACACTCTCCGGTTATGAATGGTCATGTTCATTCTTTCACTTGTTAAAGTTGTCTTGTGGCCATGGACAACTGGGTGAGTTGAATTGTCACTTGTTACTCAGATTGGCACCATTGTAACCAAGTTGTGTTTTGGATGTGATGCTTCCAGTTTTCAACTGGTGGCAGGTTGAAGGGATGTGACCCCCCCCCCAGAGTTCCACAACAATTGCCCAACGATTGTTGTGACGATTGGGGCGATTGTTGTGGAACTCTTAGGGGGGGGAGTCGCTCTCTCCTGTCCTCCCCCTAATCTCTTACCAATCCTCCACCACATAACCGGCTCACCGGCTGCCGCTGCCCCAGGAGACATGGGCTTGTAACCGAGGAAGGTGAATCCGGGTGCACGCGTGGTTCCTCCATCATGGCGCCAAGATTCCCTTGTTCTGTGGTCCAGTACTATACCTGCTTTTAGTGATTTTTGGATGAGAAAATGTGCTTGGCTTGAAAAAAAAAGAAAACTAATGCTGCCACCACATCTGAGGACAGCCATACCATCTGAATTCAATGGTTGCAAAAGTTTATTTTATCTGTATTTTACACCAGGTGCTGGTTTTCTTTTTCCTGTATACTGTCGTCATCTCAATGAGGGAGAGACCTTGTGGAGCACCTTGGAGCTTGTGATACCGAGAGTCTGGCAGCTGCTTAGAGGAACCTTGTGATTGCATATGTGTTTACTATGACCGCTCCTAACCAGAGGGTCATGGTTTTCTGGTAAGCTGCTCTGGAGCTATTGTGCGCACGTGCTGGAGGTGTACAGTGGTTCTCTTTCCTGGGTTACATGTCTTTTTCAACTTTACCTGGACACTTTGTTTTTATATGTTGGAACACTATTTATGCATCTGATGAACGGAAAGCACTTTATCTATGAACCATTACTTTATATTTTTGTGTACTATGTTAAAATATTTTGTAAGAGCATATATCACTATCATTTAAGGCAGGGGTCTCCAAACTTTCTAAACAAAGTGTCCCATCATTGGAGCCAGTGGGAGGAATAGGGCCCCATCTTTGGTGCCAGTGGGAGATATAGTGCCCCATCTTTGGTGGCAGTGGGAGATATAGTGCCCCATCTTTGGTGGCAGTGGGAAACATAGTGTTCCATCATTAGTGCCAGTGGGAGGAATAGTGCCCCATCATTGGTGCCGGTGGTGCCCCTTTGTTGGTGCCAGTTGGAGATATATAACCCGTCATTGGTACCAGTGAGAGATACAGTGCCCCATCGTTGGTGCCAGTGAGAAATATAGTGTTCCATCATCAGTGCCAGTGGGAGGAATAGTGCCCCATCATTGGTGCCAGTGGGAGAAATAGTGCCCCATCATTGGTGCCAGTGGGAGGAATAGTGCCCCAATGTCGGTGCCAGTAGGAAATATAGTGCCCCATCATTGGTGCCAGTGGAAGATATAGTGCCCCATCATTGGTTCCAGTGGGGGGAATAGTGCCGCATAATTGGTGCTGGTGGCGCCCCTTTGTTGGTGCCAGTGGGAGATATAGTACCCCGTCATTGGTACCAGTGAGAGATATAGTGCCCCATCGTTGGTGCCAGTGAGAAATATAGTGTTCCATCATTAGTGCCAGTGGGGGGGAATAGTGCCCCATCATTGGTGCCAGTGGGAGAAATAGTGCCCCATCGTTGGTGCCAGTAGGAAATATAGTACCCCACCGTTGGTGCCAGTGGGAGATATAGTGCCCCATCATTGGTGCCAGTGGGAGGAATAGTGACCCATTGTTTGTGCCAGTTGGAGGAATAGTGCCCCATTGTCGGTGCCAGTGTGAGGAATATTGCCTCATCATTGGTGCCAAGCATAAGAATATTGCCTCATTGTTGGTGCCAGTGGAAGATATAGTGCTCCATTGTTGGTGTCAGTGGGAATAACAATGCCACATTGTTGATGTCAGTGGGAGAAGTAGTGCCCCAAAGGCGGGATAAAGATAAGCAAAGGGCCACATCTGGCCCCCGGGCTGCAGTTTGGAGACCACTGATTTAAGGTATTGATGGATTTGTTTTCACATTAGATCGGGATATAGCACTGCCTTTCCAAGTTTGTGTTTATTACACATGTAGCATTGAAAGAAGTTGGAGAGATTGGCTGTGGGCGGTGCACAAAGTTCATTTTAAGGAGGGGTGTGAATAGAAACGGGTAACAGGGACTTGATCCTGAAGACATCTTTCTGATGCTCCATACACTACCCAATTCTCAAAGTTCAGATTCATTCCGTCGCCTGCTAAAACCGTTTTTGTGACCATGGACAAGTGGGTGACTTGACTTGTCACTTGATACTCAGAATGGCCCATAGTGACAACCAAATTGTGTTTGATATGTAATATTACCAGTTTTTATACGTGGCCAGTTAAAGGGATTTTCTAATATTCTCCAAAAAGTGTCTTGTGGCCATGGACAAGTGTTCTTGAGGACATCTTTTTGATTCTCATTGTGACTGGCTATGGAAGTCGAAGAGATTTTCCAATATTCTGGAAAATCTTTTGCAGCAAACCTTTTATTGGAATTAGACACCAAGTTGGAGCTACACGCGTGTATCTTTAAAAAAAATGTGGCTGTGGCCATGCACAGTGATTATTTTAGCTATGGGTGTGAATAGGGGAGGGTAACTAGACCTTCAGGACATCTTCCCATGCTCCCAAGTGCTCATTATGACTCGATAAGGATTCCCCTAGGCTACCCTACCCATTCATCAATGAAAGATTTAATTCCATTGTTTGCAAAATGTGTCTGGTGGCCGTGGACAAGTTGGTGACCTGAACTGTTACTTTACAGTTGGCACCATCCACAGTTATAATCAAGTTCTGCTTGATACTCAGATTGGCAACATCCATAGTCATAGCTGAGTTGAGGTTTGTATGTGATGCTTCCAGTTTTCAACAGGTGACCAGTTCAAGGGAATTTTCCAATATTCTAGAAAATCTTTTTGCAGCCAACCTTCTGTTTGAAGTGGACACCAAGTTAGTGTTAAGCAGACCATACACCATGGGTTGAAGGAAAGAAATTTGCATTATTCCCCCATCTTTTTTTTTTTGAAAGCCCACGGCGTGTGAAACACACTCAAAAACTTTACCTGGTGCCAAACTCATAAAGAGTGAAACACAAAAACATGCAACAGGTGTACACAAGCACTCTAAAATCAGAGGGCCTTTCCCTGACGTTAGGCTCCAGACGGGGACTGGGGTACTTTACACTTGGTCCATCTGACCGAAAACCAGGCGGACCCCTTTCTCTGCAGGGGTCTGCCGAAACAGACCCACCCAAGTACTTGGTGGGGCTCCCCCGAAGGGAGACCCCATGAGAGTAGGCGAACCAAGCCAGAAGGCCATGTCCAACCCCTCCTAAGACTTTTAGGGCAGGCCCGAGGACCTACACCCTACCAGTCACATGTGCAAAAACCGTGTACAAACATAAAAATACAACAAGTGACAAACATAGGGGCTTAAATAAAAGAAAGTGGGGAGAAGAAAGTGGAGAGGAGAGTGAAAAGTGGTCATTGTGTGGAATAATGACCATGCCTCATATCTGAGCTGAGGTTTGTATGTGATGCTTTCAGTTTGGTGACCAGTTCAAGGGAATTTTCCAATATTCTAGAAAATCTTTTTTTGCAGCCAACCTTCTGTTTGAAGTGGACACCAAGTTAGTGTTAAGCAGACCATACACCATGGGTTGAAGGAAAGAAATTAGCATTATTCCCCCATCAACTCAGACAGGGGAATTCTTCCTGTCGAGCAATTGTCTACTCCCCGTGGGTTGGGGAAGCCATCCCTGCTGGGAGAAGAAGTTGGAGACATCGGCAGTGGGGGGGTGCACAAAGACTATTTTGGCTAGGGCTGTGGGGGTCCACAAACGCTCATTGGGCGTCCCTATCTTTTGAAGTCAACAGGTGTCTAGTCAAGGGAATTTTCGAACATTCTGGAAAATCTGTTGGCAGCCAACCCTATGCTTGAAGTGGACAACCAGTTAGTGCTACACATTTAGCATCGAAAGGAGTTGGAGACATTGGCTATGGCTGTGTACAGACATTATTTTAGCTAGGGGTGTGAATAGGAGGGAGTAACAGGGACTAGACCCTGAGGGCACCTTTCTCATGGTCACAAGTGTTCATTGTGACTGGATAAGGGTGTCCCTACGCTACCCGATTATCAATGCTCAACTTCATTCCATCGCTTTCAAAAATTGTCTTGTGGCCATGGACAGGAGGGCTGGTTGAATCGTTACTTGGTACTTGGCACCACCAATAATGATAACCAAGTTGTGATGCTTCCAGATTTCAACAGGTGGCCAGTAGAAGGAATTTTATAATGTTCTGGAAACTCTTTTGTAGCCAACCTTTGATGGGAATTGGACACCAAGTTTCTGCTAAACATGTACTGCATTTCCATAGAGAAAAGGGAATGGTTGCATCTTGACTGCAGACACTTTGTGGTTAGAGACATTGGTTGTGGTGGTGCACAAAAATGATTTTAGCTAGGGCTGTTAATAGGGAAGGGTAACCAGGACTGGATCTTGAGGATTCCACAAGTGCTCATTGGATGTCCCTTCATTACCGGATCAATTCTCAAATTTATTCTGGTAATTGCAAAGACTGGCTTGTGGCCATGGACAACTGGGTGACTGGACTCCATCTATAGAGATAACCAAATAATCTGGGAAATCATTTGCAGCCAACCTTTCATCGCAAGTGGCCACCAAGTTGGTGCTACTCATGTACATTTGGAAGAGGTTGGAGACATTGGCTGTGGCGGTGCACAAAGATTATTTTAACTATGGCTGTAAATAGGGGAGGGTAACCGGGGCTAGACCCTGAGGCCATTCTTTACTTGACACTTAGATTGGCCCCCATCCCTAGTGATGACCAGGTTGTGTTTTGCTCCCAGTTTCATAGGTGGCCAGTCGAAGGGATTTTCTTACATTCTGGACAATATTTTGCAGTCAAACTTTTATTGTAAGTGGACATTAAGTTGGTGCTACTGTACATGTGTGGCTTTGAAAGAGGTTGGAGACATTAGCTGCGGTGGTGCACAAGGATCGTTTTAGCTAGGGCTTTTAATAGGGAAGGATAATAGTGACTGGATTATTCCTCCCACTGACACCAATGATGGGGCACTATTCCTCCCACTGATAGTAATGATGGGGCACTTTTCCTCTCACTAAAAATGGGGCACTATTCTCCCACTGACACCATTGATGGGGCACTATCCCTTCCACTGACACCAATGATGGGGCGCTATTCCTCCCACTGATACAAATGATGGGGCACTGTTCTTCCCACTGACACTAACAATGGGGTTCTATTCCTCCCACTAACAATGGGAAACTATTCTCCCACTGACACCATTGATGGGGCACTATCCCTTCCACTGACACCAATGACGAGGCACTATTCCTCCCACTGATACCAATGATGGGGCACTATTTCTCCCACTGACACCAATGATAGGGCACTATTCCTTCCACTAACACTAACAATGGGGCACTATTCCTCCCACTGACGCCAATGATGGGGAACTATTCGTCCCACTGACGCCAATGATGGGGCACTATTCCTCCCACTGACACCAATGATGTGGCACTATTCCTCCCACTGACACCAATGATGGGGCACTATTCCTCCCACTGACACCAGTGATGGGGCACTATTCCTCCCACTGACACCAATGATGGAACACTATTCCTCCCACTGACACCAGTGATGGGGCACTATTCCTCCCACTGACACCAATGATGGAACACTATTCCTCCCACTGACCCCAATGATGGGACACTATTCCTCCTACTGACACCAGTGATGGGGCACTATTCCTCCCACTGATGCCAATGATGGGGCACTATTCCTCCTACTGACACCAGTGGTGGGGCACTATTCCCCCATTGACACCAATGATGGGGCACTATTCCTCTCACTGACACCAATGATGGGGCACTATTCCTCCCACTAACACCAACACCAAGGTGGGGGCAGAAACAAGGGGGTTGCTGCAGCTGCAGGAGAGGTGTGAGGGCCACATAAAATGGTCTGGAGGGCCAGATTCTGTGTTTGACATATGCTGTAGATGATCAGAACATGTAAAACGTAATTTCTGAGTGGAAGTTGTTATTTTTTTTTTTATATAAAGGGACTAGGCAGCCTTATGTGTTCTTTACTTAGGTCACCTTTCCTGGACTGGCCGGGACAGTCCCGCATCTTGGCCCTCTGTGCTGCCAATGATGTGTCCCGGGCTCTGTCCTGGAATCACAGCATCAACCTTATTTGAGTAACGCTGCACATGCACTCGTTGCAGCAATTGGGGTCACGGATTGGTGGTCCTTGCTCATTCAGAAGTGGGGACTGGGTGGGGCCAACCTGCAAAGTTGACGTGATTTTGGGTGTGCCCACCGCTGATGAAACGCGTACCGTTTGCGGGGGTGGGGGTTAACAATGTCTCAGAATCCGGGTGGCCATAAGTGTTGGTCAGTATGCAGGTTCTGTTTCCTCCTGCTTAGGAGTTAGTTCACAAATGTGTTGATTGCACTGTCTACATACAGATAACCACCAGGTGGCGCCCCTACGGTGAAGGAAATGTGTCGCAGCAAGCAAAGCAAATGAGATTTAAAAAAAATGATTTTCCGGTAACTTTTTTAATTGTTTGAAATCTGCATCATTGAAATAATCCCCGGTGATCCCGCCGTAAGGGTTTTGTTCAGACACCTCCGCCTATAGGGTGACAACGCCCTGTCCCTCTCTCCCAATCGTGCTCCTGTGTTGTCACCTGTCACATATGCCCCCTGGTGGAGACTACAAGTAGGCAATTTTTTTTTTTTTTTTACCAATGACCCAACAAACTGTAATGGAAATATTGAACCCAATGGGCACGTGTCGTTATATCAATGACCCCTTTGGAACTACAAAGCCCAGCCGACCAACCTGAGGCTCTAATCGGATTTTCACACTGGATGTAGCTGGGTGATGTGGTGAGCGGGTGTGAGATGAGCGAGGAGCACCGTCTGCTTCTATAGATGGTAAACAGAGCTTCATCCTCGCATCATCCTCCTTCCCATTGACAGGCCTGACAAATACATTTCAGGAAAGACAAATGGTTTTGGCGAAAGCCAGATGACATCTACTTGGAACGTTCGGCTGCTCTGCTTCTAATGAAATGATACAGCTATAAACAGACAGCAGTGTGCGCAATTCTTCCAGTTAGTGGTCTGACACCAGCCTGGGCAGGAAAGGGTAGGGGGGGGGGCTGGAGAGAGACCCCATTGGACGGATCTGGGTTGGATCGGCGTTGTGGGTCATTACCTTCATCCGGATCTGTGGAGGAGAACTGATGCTGGAGGATTTCAAATTAGTTTTTTTGTTTCAACCATTTCCTCTCTGGAGCATTTTTTCATTTTTTGCACACATGTTAAAATGAATCTGCACTATTGGCTATAAAACTGCTTAGAATCCCCAGAACATTATATGTGTAGAAGTCCCCCATTATATCAGGGTCCCCATCAGACTCCCCCTTTACATCAGGGTCCCCATCAGAGTCCCCCTTTACATCAGGGTCCCCATCAGAGTCCCCCTTTACATCAGGGTCCCCATCAGAGTCCCCCTTTACATCAGGGTCACCATCAGAGTCTCCCTTTATATCAGGGTCACCATCAGAGTCCAAATTTATATCAGGGTCACCAACAAAGTACCCCCTTACATCAGGGTTCCCATCAGAGCTCCCCTTTATATCAGGGTCACCAACAAAGTTCCCCTTTATATCAGTGTCCCCATCAGGGTCCCCATTTACATCAGGGTCCCCATCAGAGTCCACATTTACATCAGAGTCCCCATCAGAGTCCCCCTTTACAACAGGGTCACCATAATAGTCCCCCTTTACATCAGGGTCCCCATCAGAGTTCCCCTTTATATCAGGGTCACCAACAAAGTCCCCCTTTACATCAGGGTCCCCATCAGAGTCCCACTTTACATCAGGGTCCCTATCAGAGTCCCCCTTTACATCAGGGTCACCATTAGAGTTCCCCTTTACATCAGGGTCCCCATCAGAGTTCCCCTTTATATCAGGGTCACCAACAAAGTCCCCCTTTACATCAGGGTCCCCATCAGAGTCCCCATTTACATCAGGGTCCCCATCAGAGTTCCCATTTACACCAGGGTCCACATCAGAGTCCCCCTTTACAACAGGGTCACCGTCAGAGTCCCCCTTTACATCAGGGTCCCCATCAGAGTTCCCCTTTATATCAGGGTCCCCATCAGAGTTCCCCTTTATATCAGGGGCACCAACAAAGACCCCCTTTACATCAGGGTTCCCATCAGCGTTCCCCTTTACATCGGGATCCCCATCAGAGTTCCCCTTTATATCAGGGTCACCAACAAAGTCCCCCTTTACATCAGGGTTCACATCAGAGTCCCCCTTTATATCAGGGTCAAAAACAAAGTCCCTCTTTACATCAGTGTTCCCATCAGAGTCCCCCTTTACATCGGGGTCCCCATCAGAGTCCTCCTTTACATCAGGGTCCCCATCAGATTTCCCCTTTACATCAGGGTCACCATCAGAGTACTTTTTAACATGATGGTCCCCATTAGAGCCCCCCTTACATCATGGTCCTTATCAAAGTCTCCCTTTACATCAGGGTCACCATCAAAGTTCCCCTTTACGGAGGGGAGATTTAAGGGGTAGAGGATTTGTGCTAGGGGAGGGGAAATTTAAGGGGTTACATTTGTGCTAGGAGGGGGGATTTGGAGTGTGAGGGAGAGAATGTGTACAGGAGGGGAAACTTGAGGGGTAGAGGATTTGTGCTGGGGGGGGGGTGGATTTAGGGAGCAGATTTGTGCTAGGAGGGGGATTTGGAGTGTGGGGTAGAGGATGTATACCAGAGGGGAAATTTGAAAAGTATTTTCATATATCTGCATATACACATGGCATAAACGTAATAGATACATATATGTCAACTAGGCAGCACATAAGAGATAGTAAATATTAATAAAGTATAATAAGGTATTTCCTATTAACAGGCATTGGTAACCCATATGCAAAAGAGCTGCCATAAGATAGATGCTCATACACATGAGAGGTTACATACTACTACTCAACAAATTTTAAATGTATAAAAGATATGTATATGGGCCAGTGAATAGGTAGTGAGCCAGGCTTGACTGAGCACCCCATGGAAACTCGACGCGTTTCATGGCTATCTGCCATTCATCAGGAGATGGGTACAGAAGTAAAAGGTCCGCTAAAACACTGTACTTGGCTGGCAGCGAGGAAGATGGGACCCCAAATGGTTGTCTGTTCCTGGAGCTGAGGCAAGGGACCCCACCCCAGCCAGGAAAACACCCACATTGCATACCCGACTGCCACTGCACATTCCGCATGTGTGGGGAGGATTGCAAGTATGGTGTTCTTACATGTGTGTGTATCCAGTGAATGGGCTGTGTGTGTTGCCTCCCTGGTGTCAAACACAGTGAAAATTTTTTTTGACAAGTACAGTGTTTTAAATAATGTTTACCAACCACTCTACCTCCACAAGTCAATTGTCTCATTTAAAATCCCACATTCCCTTTTCTGTTTACGTACTCGTACCCAGGATGGAAGTACATATAATGTGCCTCATTTAAAGTCCCAAACTCCCCCCCCCTTGATTAGAGGGGAAATTTGAGGGGTAGAGGATTTGTGCTGGGGGAGGGGGGCGATTTAGGGGGTGAATTTGTGCTAAGAAGGAGAATTTGGAGTGTGGTGCAGAGGATGTGTACTTGGAGGGGAAATTTAGGGTGTGGATTTGTGCTAGGAGGGGGGATTTGGAATGTGGGGGAGAGGATGTGTACTTAGAGGAAATATTTGAGGGGTAAAGGATTTGTGCTGGGGGGTGGGGGCGATTTAGGTGGTGGATTTGTGCTAGGAGGGGGGATTTGGAGTGTGGTGGAGAGGATGTGTACTCAGAGGGGAAATTTAGGGTATGGATTTGTGCTAGGAGGGGGGATTTGGAGTGTTGGGGAGAGGATGTGTACTCAGAGGGGATATTTGAGAGGTAGAGGATTTGTGCTGGGGGAGGGGAGCGATTTAGAGGGTGGATTTGTGCTAGGAAGGAGAATTTGGAATGTGACGGAGAGGATGTGTACTTGGAGGGGAAATTTAGGATGTGGATTTGTGCTAGGAGGGGGGATTTGGAGTGTGGGTGAGAGGATGTATACTCAGAGGGGAAATTTGAGGGGTAGAGGATTTGTGCTGGGCCATTTAGGGGTGGATTTGTGCTAGGAAGGAGAATTTGGAGTGTGGTGCAGAGGATGTGTACTTGGAGGGGAAATTTGAGGGGTAGAGGATTTGTGCTAGGTGGGTATATTTAGGCGGTGGATTTGTGCTAGAAGGGGGGATTTGGAGTGTGGCAGAGAGGATGTATACTCGGAGGGGAAATTTGAAGGGTAGAGGATTTGTGCTGGGGAGGGCGATTTAGGCGGTGGATTTGTGCTAGAAGGGGGGATTTGGAGTGTGGGGGAGAGGATGTGTACTCGGAGGGGATATTTGAGGGGTAGAGGATTTATGCTGGGGGGGGGATTTAGAGGATGTGGGGAAAAGACTTGTGCTGGGAGGGGGGATGTCAGCAATGGGGTGAATTTGTACTGGGGGGAAATTAATGCTTAGCTGGTAAGAATACAGATTAGTTCTCAATTTTTTTGGGGGGGGGGTTGCTGACACATAATGGTCATACATCTTGTGGGGGGGGGGGGTCGCAGTTTGCCATGTTCACCCTGGGCTCATCCCGGCACTGCACCTGCCCATACCCATGTGGGAAAACATGGCCCTCGCATGGATGTGCGGTTGACCTGTGTGAACGAGGAACGAGGCCTTACCGACATTCAATGCGGATTTGGAAATTTGCGCTCAAAACGGATTTTTTGTTAAACTCATCTCCAGCTGGGAAGAGCCGTTCCCTCCAGGAGCGGGAGACGTTCCCCCATCATTTATATTGCTTCATTAAACTCCTTGTCCAGAGATCGCCCCTCGTTATTAATGAGCCAATCTACGTTTTCACCCGCCAGGAAATTGTCCGTACGAAGCAGAGAATAATAACACGAAGAGGAGGATTAATCCTGCAACTGCAGAGAGAATCAGACGCCTTCCCAGTGCAAAGCATGAAGCGAGGATTAAATAAAATTGTGCTGCGCTTCTGTGATAACACAACAAAAAATCATCCAAATGTGTAACACTATCTCAAAACACAGTGACATTTACAAATAAATGAAATTGTGCTGTGCTTATGTGATAATGCAACATTAAATAAAATCATCCAAATGTGTAACAATTTAACAAATGCAGTATCTCACAAAAGTGAGTACACCCCTCACATTTCTGTAAATATTTTCTTCTATCTTTTCATGTGACAACACTGAAGAAATGACACTTTGCTACAATGTAAAGTAGTGAGTGTACAGCTTGTATAACAGTGTAAATTTGCTGTCCCCTCAAAATAACTCAACACACAGCCATTAATGTCTAAACCGCTGGGAACAAAAGTCAGTACACCCCTAAGTGAAAATGTCCAAATTGGGCCCAATTAGCCATTTTCCCTCCCCGGTGTCATGTGACTCGTTAGTGTTACAGGGTCTTAAGTGTGAGTGGGGAGCAGGTGTGTTAAATTTGGAGTTATCGCTCTCACTCTCTCATACTGGTCACTGGAAGTTTAGCATGGCACCTCATAGTAAAGAACTCTCTGAGGATCTGAAAAAAAGAATTGTTGCTCTACATAAAGATGGCCTAGGCCAGTGATGGCGAACCTTGGCACCCCAGATGTTTTGGAACTACATTCCCATGATACTCAACTACACTGCAGAGTGCATGAGCATCATGGGAAATGTAGTTCCAAAACATCTGGAGTGCCGAGGTTCACCATCACTGACCTAGGCTATAAGAAGATTGCCAAGACCCTGAAACTGAGCTGCAGCACGGTGGCCAAGACCATACAGCATACCTCCCAACTGTCCCTGATTTCGAGGGACTGTCCCTGATTTGGAGCAATGTCCCTCTGTCCCTCATTCCTTCTCATTTGTCCCTCATTTTGGTCTGATCTATATAGTTGTATATAAAATGCACTTTTTATCTATCAAAAAGTGTTTCCCAGTGCTAAACCTTTCATCTGATTTCTAAATGGCTGCATTTGTAGATTCCAAAAGCCAATATAAAGGAATAGTTGTAGTAAAAAAACACTTGTGGGTTTAACCAATCTTATTTTTTTTGTACAATTCTCTTTTAAGGGGGTGTGGCAAGGGGTGTGTCCTATGCCTGCATACTTTTACTGATAGGTGTCCCTCATTCCCATCTCAGAAAGTTGGGAGGTATGATACAGCAGTTTAACAGGACAGGTTCCACTCAGAACAGGCCTCGCCATGGTCGACCAAGGAAGTTGAGTGCGCATGCTCAGCATCATATCCAGAGGTTGTCTTTGGGAAATAGACGTATGAGTGCTGCCAGCATTGCAGCAGAGAGGTTGAAGGGGTTGGGGGGTCAGCCTGTCAGTGCTCAGACCATACGCCGCACACTGCATCAAAGGTGAGAACAAAGCTCTCACCTTCCACGCCCTCCAGAAAGCTTCGCACTTGTCCTGGTTGACCTTTGAACCTGATGCCTCTGCATACTGCCTTATCACTGAGACCACCTCCTGCTCCTCCCCAGTCCCAGAGATAAAAACAGAAACATCATCAGCATAGGCCACAACCTTCAAAGGAGGCTCACCAGCGATGCCCAAAGGTACCCCACACAATGGTCCACTCTCTAGCCTTCTAATGAAGGGGTCGATTGCAAATACATATAGCAGAGGACTCAATGGACACCCCTGATGCACACCCAAGCCGACCACAAAGGGCTGCCCGACGCAACCATTAACCAGAGCAAAGCTTTCAGCCCCTTTGTACAAAATCTTGAGCCAATCAATGAAACCCCCCTCCAGGCCATATTTGTCAAGAAGGAGCCACAAGTACTCATGATTAACTCCGATCAAAGGCCTTAGCCTGATCCAATGTCAGCAAAAATTTACCCCAACCAGCAGCCCTACAATGCTCCAAGGCCTCCCAGACAGCTAACACCGCTGAGAAAGTGTTTCTACCCTGGATCGAGCAGTGCTGGTGGTGGGATAACAAACTGCCTGCCACCGGTGATAATCGCCAGAAAAAAATCTTTGCCAGTATCTTTCCATCGACATTAAGAAGGCTAATGGAGCGCCAATTCCCAATCATCGAAGGATCTTTACCCTTTGACAGAAGGATCACTACAGATTGCCTCATGGAGTGAGGGAGAGAGAGAACCCTCATACAAACAGCCATTAAAAACCTCTGCAAGGTAGGGAGCCAGGATCATCTTAAAACATTTATAAAATTCGGCTATCAAACCATCTGGCCCTGGCGTTTTCTTGATGGCTAGTTTATCAATAACCTGGATTACCTCATCTGAAGTGATTTCATCTGTCAAATTCATCAAAGGAACATTACTTTCCAGACCTGGTGTAGAGTCCAAAAAACCCAACATCCTTGTCCAATCAAGGTTCCTTCCTCCCAGGAGATCGGCATAGTATGACCTGACAACCTCCAGGATCCCTGACCTAGACTTCGTCAGAGAGCCCGTACTCTCCTTCAGGCCACTGACTGTCTTAACTGCTACGCTCTGTTTACAGTTCTGGTAAGGGTCAGGCGAATGGTATTTCCCATAATCCCTCTCCTGAATCAAAGAGGCATGCCGGTCATATTGATGTCTCCTAAGGAGGAGACCTCAGAGATCGCCCCAGAATCTCCTCCATTCGAAACAAGGCGGTCAAGTTTCCTCCGCAAATGCTGGTAGGTGATATACTTATCTTGCTGCTTCTTTCTTCCTATGGCCTTGAAAAGCCCAACAGTCTGCTGTTTTACAAGCTCCCACCATTCTGACTTGCTGCTGCAAAAGTCTAGGATCCTTACCTGTGCTTGAAAAAAAATCCTCAAACTATTGTCTTACTCTCTTGTCTTCCAGGAGGGCCTTCCAAGAGGGCCGAATTCAAAATCCAGATACCCCTCCCCCTAGGTGGCATGTCTGGGGCATTCAGAGTCACAGATAGAATACAGTGATCGGAAAACTCCACTGCCCGACACACAGGTGCCGAAAAAGCAGAGTATCCCTAAATATCTACTCTAACTACTACCTCGCTGAAAAGTGAACCCCGTGTTGTCTGGGCAGCGCTTAATGTGCGCATCTACCAGACCTACTTCCCTAACTATTGCATTGAGAAAAAGGGTGTCATAGCCCAGCTTATCTCTGAAACCTCTCCTGTCTATAGACCTAGTAATGGTGTTGAAATCACCTCCAAAGGTAACCTGCTGGGCCGTAAAAAGAAAAAGCTTAATCTTTGTAAAGAGGCATTTCCTGTCCCACTTCGTCTGGGGACCATAGATGTTAATCAGGCGCAGGTCCTGCCCCCTCACGGAGACGTCTAAGACCATGCATCTCCCTATCTCTACCTCAAATACCAGAAAAAAGGACCACGACTCCGCTGTAAGGCTCGGCCGCAAGAGACCAAAATGAGGGACCACGTCTCCACTCCTTCTTTGCCAGATGCATATCGGCCAGACTACTCAGATGGGTTTCTTGAAAAAATAAAATGTCAGCATCAAACTCACTGAGCAAAAATAAGGCCATATGATGAGCACTGTTCTTAAGCTGGCAACATTAATGGTTGCCACTTTTAAAGGAGTGGGAACTGCCATTAGGGTAGTTGAGGCAGCCGTTTCTTAGCCTGACTACTCCCTCTCCCTGGAGAACCAGCGCGCTTCGTTGCACCCTGGCACTCATCATCCATAGAGGACGCTGAACTGAACGAGTCCCATTCATCATCTGACAGGACCCCAAACTTATTTTCCAAAGGCAAAACCTTTTAGGATTTAAAGTAACTGAACCCTTTTTTTTCCTTCTTTTGCCCCTCCTCCTTCTAGCCTCCAACCACTCCATATCATCCTTAGACAAACCAGAATCAACAGCTTCCCCACACCTATCCTCCCCTTCACCCCCCTCCCCCCCACTCTCCCTTCCCTTATCTACCACCAGCCTCTTCACCAATTTCCCCACTCCTCTGCACCCCATGATCCTCAGAAGAAACCCTGCAGCATCGGGGGAGGGGGACTGGCACCACACCTGACTCAGCACCTCTTGCCGCCTCTGCAATTTTGGAAAACACAGACACAGAAGGATTGGACACATTCTCGGCAACTAATACCTTACCTACAGACTGGGAAGACACTGACACACTAGGTAAACGCACAGACTGGGAAGAGACAGACATACTGGGTATTGGCACAGACACGGACATATTGGGTGTTGGCACAGACTCAGATGGACTCACAGGCACCCCAGCTGCTGAGCTCTGAGCATCCTCCATGTCCAGGTGGAAGAACTCTCTCATGAGCTCAGGATTGTTGTGCATTGCCTCAGGACACTGACTATAAGGATGTCCCACCGCATTACACAGATTGCACCTTATGATATCACAGTCCTTTGCCAAATGTCCTATACCTTGACACAGAGAGCACTTCATCACTGGACAGGAGGATGCAAGATGCCCTTTATCTCCACACTTGTTGCAGAGCTTTGGCTGGCCCGGATAGAAGATGGTCAGCCTGTCCCTCCCCAGGAAAGCTGAGGATGGCAGATGCTGGACAACATTGTCAACGACCTATAATTTTAGCTGCAGACCACCCCACCCCCCGTCCATATTCTCTGATCGTCCAAAATCTGTTTTAGCGGGCTCAGGATGTCTCCATACCTCCTCAACCAAACAGATAAATCCCCTTGTGGTATGGACTCATTGCTGACAAGAATTGTCACCATTTTAATGAGGGGCTGGCGTGATACAAGCTTGGAGATGAGCCCTTTCCAGTCTGACAGGCCTCTACACACGTGCTCATATTTCTCCCAAAATATGTGCAAAGACTCCGGACGGATAAAGGACAAATCGTACTCATAGGAACCTGCCGGACTGATCAGGGATAAGATATCTGCAGGCCTAAACCCCATCTGCAGAATCTTATCCACCACTGCCCTCCTATGTGGGGAAATTCCACCGCCCTCCCATTTTAATTGAACGACATTCCTCCTTTTAAACAGGGAGGAAGATACAACATTTCCATATTTCTTCCCTGCTTGCTTCCCCTTCCCAGACCCTGTGGCAGCAACACCAGCATAAGTTTTTCTTACACCAGCAGCATTTGCAGTCTTGTCCTTAGACACATTCAAACCTGCTGGCAGAGAGTCTGAATCAGCTGGGATAGCAGTCTTCTGATTAGCAGAGGCAGGACCCGCCCTCTCCCCCTGCTCTGAACACTCAGCTTCTTTTCTGGGATCAATCACAGTCTTGGCTGCTGCAGACTCTTGGAGAGTTGCAGCACTACTGCACCCAGCATCTCTTCCACCATTCACAGGAACAGCCGCTGTGTCTGGTCCAGGCAAAGTCTCTGTATTGTCCATGGACCTCTCTGCAGACTGAAGCTGACAGTTATTATCAGATGTTATTTTATGTTGGACATTGTCTATGGGTCTGGGCTGACTGCCTGTAGCACTACGACCCGTAAGCCCATTGTCATTAAAGTTCACACCATCCTGCACACACACACTGTACCTGCACCTGCTTGCTGTGCTGTCACCTCTGCGATGTTATTGCTGATGGTGGGGTCAGATTTCTTCCCAGTTGCTGCAGACTTAATGGTGGATCTTGCTCTCTCCACAGGTCTTTCTTCCACCGAGCTAGGAATAGTGTCCATCTTCTCATCATCATCCCGGGAAGCCGCATCCGGAGGGGATTCCAGCTTATTGATGAAATCCAGCATGCCAGAACTTTCCCCAACCTCCTGCTCAGATGTTCCATATTGCTGGGGAGGGAAGGGGACAAAGGCCTCCGCCATTGAGGGCTCAGCAGATGTTTGAGGTGTTGAAGAGCTGGTCTCATCCTCCAGGCCCACTTTTTCACTCTCTGCTGAGTCTGTACCTGCATCTCCTCACTGGTTGGGTCACCCTCCATGCAGGAAGCGGCTCCTTTTCTCATTTGGCTAAACCGTTCTTCATTTTTATACTTTTCTTTAAAAGCTCCACTACTCTCCTTCAGAGAACTCACCAGTTCTTTCTGCTTCCGCAGAGCTTGTTCCAAGTCTTTCAACTCAGGCCTCAGAGACGGTCTTTTCTTACTGAACACCTTGGCACAAATCTGTTTTTTCTTTTTAAATTCAGCTTTCAAAGCTAACAATTTCTCTTTTTCCTTCTCAAACCGGTTCAGCGTTTCAACAATACTCCGTCTAAAGGCAGACGGGGACTCATCTCTCCTTGGGCCAGGCCCAGAATCTTCCACAGGCTGAGGTCCAGTCACAAGCCTATCCAGGGGGCCCCCACCAGGGTCCCCCCCAGGATCCAGCATCCCTCCTGGGGCAGAGAAGCAACTCTAGCCCCTGGTCTCTGGAAGCACAGGAGCAAAGGAACCAGCAACCTCACACCTCGCTGTCAAGGAGCAGAATGGCAGTTTCCCACCATCCCTGTGCTGAGTTCCTGGGTCTGTACACCTGCTGTGCCCATTATAATGGGTTCCCGCCATCTCTGTGCTGAGTTCCCAGGTCTGTACACCTGCTGTGCCCATTATGAGTGGTTCCCACCATCCTTGTGCTGAGTTCCTGGGTCTGTACAACAGTTGTGCCCATTATGAGGGGTTCCCACCATGCCTGTGCTGAGTTCCAGGGTCTGTACACCTACTGTGCCCATTATGAGGGGTTCTCACCATCCCTGTGCTGAGTTCCCGGGTCTGTACACCTGCTGTGCCCATTATAATGGGTTCCCACCATCCCTGTGCTGAGTTCCAGGGTCTGTACACCTACTGTGCCCATTATGAGGGGTTCTCACCATCCCTGTGCTGAGTTCCCGGGTCTGTACACCTGCTGTGCCCATTATAATGGGTTCCCATCATCCCTGTGCTGAGTTCCTGGGTCTGTACAACAGTTGTGCCCATTATGAGGGGTCCCACCATGCCTGTGCTGAGTTCCAGGGACTGTACACCAACAATTGTGCTCATTATGAGGGGTTCCCACCATCCCTGTGCTGAGTTCCCGGGTCTGTACACCTGCTGTGCCCATTATAATGGGTTCCCACCATCCCTGTGCTGAGTTCCAGGGTCTGTACACCTACTGTGCCCATTATGAGGGGTTCCCATCATCCCTGTGCTGAGTTCCTGGGTCTGTACAGCAGTTGTGCCCATTATGAGGGGTCCCACCATGCCTGTGCTGAGTTCCTGGGTCTGTACACCTGTGCTCCCATTTTTGGGGTTTATTACTACTTTGTTAAATGAAAACACAAGAAAAATGATGCAAAAAAGAATATTTATAGAAGAAGATATTAAAAAAATTAACAGACAATAAGGCAACAGTAAAATATTATAAATGTTAATAAAAATGAAATGTACATAATGAGGTTTAGCCTAGTCCGTGGTTCCAGCAGAGCCCTGTTCAGAGCAGTATAGGTCTGATCTGATGTATCAGAGTCACTGGCCCTCAGAGATGAGTCCTAAACATTTGTGCAGAGTTTTGTTAGAAAATTGAGAGCTCCAGTTGCCATTTCCAGCAGCTTTTTGTTGACCCTGTGAGCCATATTTGGGCAGTGATGTCACTTCTCTCCCCGCCTTTTTGCTTATGTAATGGGGATTCGCGGTGACATCGGGAATTGCAAGGGATGCAGTGGCTGGAAGCAGCTTTGACTTCCTTAGTTATTATTTTATATATACTGTGATTCTGTATTTGCCAAATATGCTGCAGAAATTTCCCTCCACTGAGGCTGGCTGCAGCCATTTTAACTGTGGGCAGCTGAAGCTGCTGCCTGTTCACTTCCTGGATTTACACAGACATACACCTCCAGCTCTGCAGCTCTCATTGGCCCTCTTTAGACTCACCCCTCCCCCCTCTCTTTCTGGCAAACTCTCACAAGGGTGAGAGAGAGAGCTGTGCATGATGTCATAAGCCTCGGCTTTTTACCAGACAAGAAACAGGAAGTGGGCTGTAAGGTATTTACTGGCAAAAAAAAAAAGTGTTTTACTATCCAAAGTTAAGAAGATTATAGGAATTGATCTATTAGAAAACATATGGTGATGTTTTGTTCACCTTGCGTGAGTGTTTTGAAAATGGACCGCCATCGTATCACACGTTGACGCACGTTGTAGTACTGTGCGTTACCGCAACACCCAAGAGTGATGCTGGATGGCGGCTGGTGCTCCATCTTTTTGGGGGACGGCGGCAAACAAACCACCCTACCCCCCACCCCCGGTTCGTTAAGCGAACAAACCCCCCCATCCGTCCGCCCACCAGCACCTCACCTACCTCATCCAGGTTGCGAGCAGCTTCAGCGGCTTCCCCCTGTATCTCCTCATTGGCAGCTTCCTCCCTGCTTCTGCTCCCGGCCAATACGGTCACTTCTCCTCTAGGCCAATCAGGTCTAAAGACCCGCTTTCTGATTGGCTGGGAAGAGAAGCAGGACGATAATAGTGAATATTAATTTGCTATTGTCACACAACTGGGTGGGCTCAGGGCGCAGTGCTCTGTGCCCCAAGCCCACCCTTTTTTGAAGCCAATGAGAGCCTCAGTGCTTAACCACTTGCCGACCAGCCGCCGTCATTATACTGCGGCAGGTCGGCACGATCCTGCAAACCGTCGTAGCTATACGGCTGCTCGCGGCATCGGGATAGCAGGCGCGCGCAGGATGCCGGAGGCCCAGCGCCCGCTGCACAGCGGGGGTGCCGATGCTCGTGGCTGCTGGTCGAGATGCCAGCTGCCCACGAGCAATCGCAGGCACGAGAGGCAGAACAGAGACGTGTGTGTGTGTAAACACACAAATCACTGTTCTGTGAGGAGTGACAGATCGTGAGTTCCTAATAGCTAGGAAGCACGATCTGTAATTTCCTCTAGGTCAGTCCTCTCCCCCTACAGTTAGAAACACACACAGGGAACACACTTAACCCCTTGATCGCCCCCTAGTGTTAACCCCTTCCCTGCCAGTGACATTTTTACAGTAATCAGTGCATTTTTATAGCATGATCACTGTATATTTAACAGTGGTCCCAAAAATGTGTCAAAATTGTCCGATCTGTCCGCCATAATGTCGCAGTCCCAAAAAAATCGCAGATCGCCGCCATTACTGGTAAAAAAAAAAAAAAAAATAATAATAATGCTATAATTCTATCCCCTATTTTGTAGACGCTATAACTTTTGCGCAAACCAATCAATTTTTCGCTTATTGCGATTTTTTTTTTTTTTTTACCATAAATATGTAGAAGAATACATATCGGCCTAAACTGAGAAAAAAATGTGTTTTTTTTTTTTTTTTTTAAATGGGGATATTTATTATAGCAAAAAAGTACAAAATATTGTGTTTTTTTTTTTTTCAAAATTTTCGCTCTTTTTTTGTTTATAGCACAAAAAATAAAAAACGCGATTGGCGATCTAATACCACCAAAAGAAATCTCTATTTGTAGACGTCAATTTTGTTTGGGTACAGCGTCGCACGACTGCGCAATTGTCAGTTAAAACGACGCAGTGCCGAATCGCAAAAAATGGCCCGGTCATTCAGCAGCCAAATCTTCCGGGGCTGAAGTGGTTAAAAAAAAAAAAAAAACCCCTATTGAAATCCAATGCGTCCGGCACCCCGCATGTAGATTAGGGGGCCGGGCGCATGGATTAGGATGGCGGCGCCCCTAATGGAGTGGTAGCCACTGGATGCTGCCATTATTGCATCGGCTGGAGGTCAAATGTTCCTGACATTTATTCGGGACTCGCAGCTCTGCAATCGCTGGGAAGAGGAATTTCACGAACGCTCCGCAACCCGTTCTCTCATCTCCACCTACTTAGTTCTTAAAAGGAAATTTAACAAAAATGAGAGCTTTTAGCAGCTCAGTGAACTACATTAGAATGCAAGCTTTTAGCGCACTCCCCCCCCCCCCACCTGCTGCCAGACCTATTATCACATTGTATTTATTCCTCGCTAACATACTCCATTGCTTTTATTGCTTCTGATCTACAAGCTTTTGTAAAAAGCGCATTAAAGTATGCCCACCATAAGTACTGTGCCCGGTATTTCATATAACGCTGCGCCTTAAATAATCGGATTTTATGTTAGGAACCTTACCAGTTCTCTTTCCTTCTTCTTGTAGTGGGCATCCTCGTATAACTCTGGTCTTCTGGATCTTACAACCTACATTACAATCGTTATTGAGGAGCCGCGTGCAATTCTTCAGAAGCAGCGAGGAGAGGAGCATTACTCTTCCACATTATAGGCCGTACATTAGCCGCTCGCCAGTTTTAGTATATTTCATGGAGACAACGCCGACTCCTAATGAGCCGATTCTCATTTCTCGCTACGGAGGTCGGCTAGACAGCTGCCTACGGAGCTAAAAATGACCAGAATATTGATTTTGTGTCAGACTCTGGCTCTATTAGGAAATATTTTGGATGTTTCAGAATACCATGCAAAGTGCAAGGGGAATATACTGTGTATATATACACTATATTGCCAAAAGTATTGGGACGCCTGCCTTTACACGCACATGAACTTTAATGGCATCCCAGTCTTAGTCCGTAGGGTTCAATATTGAGTTGGCCCGCCCTTTGCAGCTATAACAGCTTCAACTCTTCTGGGAAGGCCGTCCACAAGGTTTAGGAGTGTGTCTATGGGATTTGTGAGGTCAGGCAGTGATGTTGGATCAGAAGGCCTGGCTCACAGTCTCCAATCTAATTCATCCCAAAGGTGTTCTATTGGGTTGAGGTCAGACATGTTGAAACAGGAAGGGACCATCCCCAAACTGTTCCTACTAAGTTGGGAGAATGAAATTGTCCAAGATGTCTTGGTGTGCTGACACCTTAAGAGATCCCTTCACTGGAACTAAGGGGCCAAGCCCAACTCCTGAAAAACAACCCCCCCACCATAATCCCCCCCTCCACCAAATGGTTTGGACCAGTACACAAAGCAAGGTCCATAAAGACATGGAGGCAGGCCAGTGAAGTTCCTCCACCCCAAACTCGCTCATCCATGTCTTTATGGACCTTGCTTTGTGCACTGGTGCGCAGTCATGTTGGAACAGGAAGGGACCGTCCCCAAACTGTTCCCACAAAGTTGGGAGCATGAAATTGTCCAAGATGTCTTGGTATGCTGACACCTTTAGAGTTCCCTTCCCTGGAACTAAGGGGCCAAGCCCAACCCCTGAAAAACAATCCCCGCACCATAATCCCCCCTCCACCAAATGATTTGGACCAGTGCACAAAGCAAGGTCCATAAAGACATGGATGAGCAAGTTTGGGGTCGAGGAACTTGACTGGCCTGCACATCCTTACATCAACCCAATAGAACACCTTTGGGATGAATTAAAGCGTAGACTGCGAGCCAGGCCTTCTCGTCCAACATCATTGCCTGACCTCACAAATGCGCTTTTTTGGTAAATACACCCCTATGTGTCTGGGTAAAAGCTATGAAATTCAGCTCAACGCATATCTAAGCTGTATCTTAATTAGTTCTGTGGAAATTAAGCAAAATCAAAGGTTCTCAGGCTTTATTCTCTGTGGACTGAATGTGTGAATGGGGAAAATTCTATACTATGGCCACTAGATGGTGCTGAGTGTCCAAGCAAATAAGTATGCTCCTCCTTGCCAGTATTTTTCATAGGGAAAAGTTCCACAATGCGTTCACTAGATGGCACTGAGTATCATAGGAAACAAGTATGCTCCTCAGGTCCATCTTGTGGCCATAATGTATTACTGTCCCCATTCACACATTCGATCTGCAGAGAATATAGCCTGAGAGCATTCTATTTTGCCCCTTTCGCACAGAGCGCAGTTTCGATGGATAAACACTAATGCAAATGTTTTGTAAATACACCCCTATGCATCTGGTTAAGAGCTATGAAATGCAGCTCAAGGCATATGTAATCTCTAATTAAATTTGTTCTGTGGGAAATAAGCAAAATTGAATGTTCTCACGCGGATTAAATGTGTGAATGGGGAAAATTCCATATTTTGGCCACTAGATGGTGCTGAGTTTCCTAGCAAATAAGTATACTCCTCTGCGCCATCTAGTGGCCATAATGCAGTATTTACACTACTCACACAGTTGTTCTGCATAGAATATAGACAGCGAATATTCGATTTTGCTTTTGTTTCGGTTGAGTAACGGCTGTGAAAATTTTTGGCAAACTCCCAAGACTATCTCATAGACTGCTTCCATTTGACAGCCGGTAGATTCACTAATACTCCTGGAGACTGCATTCCCTATGCTGTTTGCCTTAGTGATTGGCTCACATGTTGCGGCTGCAGTTTATGACTCCATGTATTCATTCACCTAGCTTGTCCCTATTCACCACAGGTGAAAAGATAATGTTCCAGGTTACACAGCATCCAGTCCAGTGGCGGCTGGTGGTATATTTTTTTGTGGGGGGGGTAGACAGTGAACCCACAGCCAGCTCAGTCAGGTCACCGGCACCAACGCCCCCCCCCCCCCCAGATGGTCGGTCAGACAGTCACCAGCCCCACACTTACCCCGTCTCCTCGGAATCATGGTGGCTTCCGGCACGCGTCTCCTCCCTCCTCCTCCTAGGCGCCCAATGGGATCGCTTCTCCTCTCAGGACCCGCTTCCTGATTGGCCGGGTCATGAATCGGGAAGACAATGGCGAATATTATTTCGCTATTGTCACACAACTGGGTGAGCAGAGCACTGTGCCCCGAGCCCACCCTTTTTTAATGCCAATTAGAGCCTCAGGCTTTAATCATGTGCTTCTAAAAAAAAAAAAAAAGAAAAACCCCATTGGAATCCACGCGTCCAGTGCCCTGGCATGTAGATTAGGGGGCCAGGCGCATGGATTAGGGGGGGCGCTCCCCTGCGCCCCATGCGGACGGTCCGCCACTGATCCAGTCCATTCCTCGCATCCAAATGTGGGAGTGCCAATGTGATGAAGACTGCATGGCGGTCTCTCTGTTAATTGCCTGTTTGTGTCTGTGTCAGATCTACTTACTGTGTAGCCCTCACCTGCAGAGCACTAGCCTGAGAGACGCAGGGATTGAAGGATAGGTAGTTTCTTCACAGGAAGTGTCAGTTCTTAGACTACAGACATATGTCATGCACTGACCTGTACAGTGCCATACTGCATGCCTCATATTTAAACACCAACAGAAACTTCTGACCCTGGAAGGTGAAGATTTACAGTACTGTAGTCTATTGCCCCGTACACACGGTCGTTTTTTCTGACGGAAAATGTTCGATGGGAGCCTCTTGTCGGAAATTCCGACCGTGTGTGGGCTCCATCAGACATTTTCCATCGGAATTTCCGTCGCACAAAATTTGATCTCAAATTTTCCGACAACAAAATCCGTACGCATAAATTCCGATCGTGTGTACACAATTCCGACGCACAAAGTTCCACGCATGCTCAGAATCAAGCAGAAGAGCCGCACCGGCTATTGAACTTAATTTTTCTCGGCTCATCGTACGAGTTGTTCGCCAACCGCATTCTTGACGTTCGCAATTTCCGGCCAACTTTGTGTGACCGTGTGTATGCAAGACAAGTTTGAGCCAACATCCATCAGAAAAAAAATCCATGGAATTGTGTACACATGATTGGAATTTATGACAACGGATTATGTTGTCGGAAAATTTGAGATCCAGATCTCAAACTTTCTGTGACGGAAATTCCGATGGAAAATGTCCGATGGAGCCTACACACACGGTCGGAATTTCCGACAACAAGCTCCAATCAAACATTTTCCGTCGGAAAATCCGACCGTGTGTACAGGGCATAAGGGTGTAAATTTTGATTTCACTACCTCACTACCTATCACAATTTCGGAGGCCATAAAATACCAAGATAGCACAACCCCCCCCCCCCCCCGTCATGAACCCTGGGCATACCACTAACTGCCCTAACGCTGTTTAGTGTCACAAGTGAGGACGTTTGTCCATTGGTCAGAACCGATCAGCAGGTCCGGGCCTGGACCTGTTGAGTGATCGGTTCTGAACCGAATCAGATTGCCGCATTGACGGAGGGGGCACGCGTGCCCGATCCGCGGGCGCAAGCCACGTACCTGTACGTGACTTTGCGCAGCCGGGTCGCCCCGCTGCAGTATATGTACGTGGGGGCGGTCAGGAAATGGTTAAAGAGGAACGGCCACCTCTCTCCGCATCAGATCTTTTTCAATTTAACTCCTCCTGATGTTTAAAGTGGTATTAAACCCAAAAGCAAACATTTCTTATATTGCAGCTGCACTGTGTGTGTCTATGGAGTGCGGCTCCGTAGACACACACGGCACGGGAGCGAGCATGCACCGTGTGCCCCATAGAAAGCAGCTTTCTATGGTGGAACACAGAGAAGCGGAGGAGCAGGTCAGTATATCATGTTTGTTATTTAAATTAATTGCGGATGAAAACTACAAGGTGCAGGTAGAAGGGTTTATAATGCCCTTAAAGTGTATGTATAGCCAAAACTCTTTTTTTTGGGGGGGGGGGGGGGTAGAATAGGCCATTTCTTGCTGTTTCTACCCCATTGGGATGATTTGCTCTCAACTTGGGTCCTGAAGAAAGCGAGAGGTCATCTTCCCAATGTGAGGGACCATACATCTTAGACAGTTCTCACCAGGGCCAGATCTCGCCTATCTGATCTGGGGGTGCATTAAGGGGGCACACTGTGTGTAAGTCACTGACAGTCTGTCACACTGTGTCATGACCTGGAAAACACTAGCCCATATTAGGCTGTCATTAGATTGGGGTGATTAAACAGAACCTGTGACCCCTTGAATCAGGTGCCCCCATCAGAGTCCCCCTTTACATCAGGTGTTCCTATAAGAGTGTCCCCTTATGTCTCCATTAGAGTTCCCCAGTACATCAGATGTTCCTCATCTGAGTGCCTTCCTACATTAGATGCCCCCCTCAGAATCCCCCCTTACACCAGTTGTCCCCATCAGAGTGCCCTTTTACATCAGGTGTCCCATCAGAGTGCCCCCTTACATCAGGTGTCCCATCAGAGTGCCCCCTTACAACAGGTGTCCCCATCAGAGTGCCCCCTTACATCAGCTGTCCCCATCAGAGTGCCCCCCTTACATCAGGTGTCTCATCATAGTGCCCCCTTACATCAGGTGTCCCATCAGAGTGCCCCCCTACATCAGGTGTCCCCATCAGAGTGCCCCCTTACATCAGGTGTCCCCATCAGAGTGCCCCCTTACATCAAGTGTCTCATCGGAGTGCCCCCTTACATCAAGTGTCCCCATCAGAGTGCCCCTTACATCAACTGTCTCATCAAAATGCCCCCTTACATCAGCTGTCCCCATCAGTGCCCCCCCCCCCTTACATCAGCTGTCCCCATCAGTGCCCCCCACCCTTACATCAGCTGTCCCCAACAGAGTGCCCCCTTACACCAGATGTCCTCATTGGAGTCCACCCTTATATCAGTTGTCCCCATCAGAGTGCCCCCTTACATATGATCAGTTACCCCATCAGAGTACCCCTTTTCAGGTATGTCCCATGATATTGTCCCCTTACAGGGATTGTTCCAATCAGAATACCCCTTTACATCAATTGCCCCCATCAGGCTGGCTCATGGATCAGTGGATGTATGCTCAAAGACCTGGAGGGGGGTACAACTAAAATCTGAGAAGGGGTGCACAGCCCATTCCAGCACCCCTCTAAATCTAGCCCTGATTGTCACCAAAACATTTGCCCCATTGGATGATTTTCACCTCACCTTTTTATGTTGGTAACAAGTATAACATTTTGGATTTCCCCTCACTTTCTGTCTGGCCAGCAGGAGAATTAGAGGGAGTGAATCTCACCAGCAGGGACACAGATCGTTCGTTGACAGACGGTCTCATCCTCCCCACATCTAAAACTAAAAATAAGAGTTTAGCCTTTACTTATACCTTAAATTCCCAAATAAAGTCAAATAAGTGCAGTAAAGTATATCAAGTAAAACAGTCAACCAAATCTTGTTGATGATGGTTTGGCTTTCTTACAATCTCTGTGTTCTGTTTCAGGGGTGCATCTAACCAAGTTGTGAAGACAGCTGAGGAGAAGCGATGAACGCCGTGTAAAAACTTTTTTTTTTTTTTGTGCGCTCACTCCACGACAGCAAGATGGATCAGGATTACTCAGACTTGCCAAACATCACGGAGCTGTACTTTTCGCCAGTGTCACAGGGTGACATCATAGAGACCACAACTAACATGTCCACGAACATGACCTCTCAATACTATGACATTACTAGCAATGCCATCCTCACCTTCATTTACTTTGTGGTGTGCGTCGTGGGACTCTGTGGAAACACACTGGTCATCTACGTCATACTCCGATATGCCAAGATGAAGACAATCACCAACATCTACATACTCAACTTGGCCATTGCCGATGAACTCTTCATGCTTGGCTTGCCCTTCCTAGCAATGCAGGTAGCCTTGGTCCATTGGCCTTTTGGCAAAGTCATCTGCAGGATTGTCATGACGGTGGATGGTATAAACCAGTTCACCAGCATCTTCTGCCTTACTGTCATGAGCATCGACCGATACCTGGCAGTGGTTCACCCCATCAAGTCAGCCAAATGGAGAAGACCAAGGACTGCCAAAATGGTCAATGCCGCAGTGTGGACCATTTCACTCCTGGTGATCATGCCGATTATGAGTTATGCCGGAGTTCAGTTCTATCGTGGGAGAGGTAGCTGCACCATAATCTGGCCTGGGAACTCTGGGACGTGGTACACTGGTTTTATAATTTATGCCTTTATCCTAGGGTTCTTAGTCCCGCTAAGTATTATCTGCCTCTGCTATCTCTTCATCATCATCAAAGTCAAGTCATCAGGAATAAGAGTGGGTTCCTCCAAGAGGAAACGGTCGGAAAAAAAAGTCACCAGGATGGTGTCCATCGTGGTTGCAGTTTTCATCTTTTGCTGGCTCCCGTTCTATATCTTCAACGTCTCATCCGTGTCCCTCTTGATTGTGCCAACTCCAGGCCTGAAGGCCATGTGGGACTTTGTGGTGGTTCTGAGTTATGCCAACAGCTGTGCCAACCCTATCTTGTATGCCTTTCTTTCCGACAACTTTAAAAAGAGCTTTCAGAATGTCCTGTGCTTGTCCAGGGTGAGTGGCATGGATGACGGTGACAGAAGCGATAGCAAACAAGACAAGTCCAGGCTGAATGAAACTACAGAGACGCAACGCACATTGCTTAATGGAGATCTTCAGACTAGCATCTAAGCAAGCCCAGTTGGAAATATAGCTGCATATCTGAATAATTCCACCTGCAACCATCTAACTTGGTTATGTAATTAGTAGGAGAGAGAATTTGGAAGGGTGAACAAAATGACACATATTTTAAGGTCTTATGAAAGTCGTTTCTACAAAAATGCCTGGACCTCAAGTGGTCCTTCAACTACTGCTATCATTATAAACCATTTCTATTAGTAAAAGACTACAATGATTTCTGTGCTCTGAAGGTTTTCTTTTGGGGCACCTGCTCTCTGGGGCCTCTGTAACTAGTCACTGCCAGACCAATTCTTTAGCTCCTCCAACAAAGTGGAGATGTTGCCAGCTCTTCTGATTTCTTCTAAATTCTCCTAAATTCTGCGAGATGGTCTCTGGGTTCAAACGTATTTCTAGACTCCTTCTCTTTTTGCTATCCAGAAAAAAAAAGAAACTCATTATTGAAAGGATTTGTATTGAAGGAGTGTTTCCTCACCAAAAAAAGGTATCAAGCAAATCTGGAACTATATCAACACCAAGGGCCTATGAAGGCGCCTTTTATGTGGCATCTTTAACTGCCATTACAGGCTTTCTGCTACATCGTACCATATCCATTATTAAGTCTTGGATGCATTTGTAAAAGTTTGACAAGGAAATTCATATTTTTTTATTCTTTTTGTTGCCTAAGCCACCCAACTTATCAAACTTATATTATCCGTTACACAGCATTACAAAACACTCCAGATTACAAATTGGCCGCCCTAACGTTTTCTTAGCAATATCTGATACAATTATTGAAGACAATGATGCACTGAGGAACTGAATTTACAACTTTTTGTAAATTTAATGGGCAACCTTTCTCATGATGTGCATTTTTATCTAAAGTCACATTGCACTTTAAGGTCCTTGGGTAAGAGCAACCTTTTGGTGGTGGATCATACTAGATGTAACCTGCAAAGGGGCAACTGTAACAATTATTGAAGCATTCTAACTCATAAAGTAGGATTGTAACTCATAAAGTACAAAATTATTTACAGAATGATAAAGGAAGCTTTAAGGAAGTAGAACCGTGGGTCACGGGTAGGATCAATCTTTGGTGGTGGATCATACTAGATAGAACCTGCAAGGGGCAACTGTAACCCAAGGATCAACAGGAATGTTAAAGATAAAGATGAAGTTATCTTTTATATACCTGTAAACAACACTTATTGAAGGATTCTAATTTATAAAGTAAAAAATTATTTACAAAATGTTAAAGAAAGCTTTAAGGAAGTAGAACCATGAGTCATGGGTAGGTCCAACCCTTTTGGTGGTGGATCATACTAGATGTAAAATTCAAGGGCCAACTACAACCCGATGATGAACAGGAAACAACAATTATTTAAGGACTCAAATTCATAAAGTAAAACATTGTTTACAAAATGATAAAGGAAGCTTTAAGGTAATAGAACCCTGGGTCATGGGTAGGACCAACCTTTGGTGGTGGATCATACTAGATGTAACCTGCAAAGGGGCAATTGTAACCCAAGGATCAACAGGAAACAACAATTATTGAAGTATTCTTACTCATAAAGTAAAAAAAGTATTTACAAAATGATAAAGGAAGTTTAAGGAAGTAGAACCCTGGGTCATGGGTAGGACCAAGATTTTGTGGTGGATCATACTAGATGTAACCTGCAAAGGGGCAACTGTAACCCAAGAATCAGTAGGCGTGTTAAAGCTGAAGTTATTTTTTGTATACAAGAAAACAACAATAATTGAAGGATTCTAATTCATAAAGTAAAAAATTATTTACAAAATGATAAAGGAAGCTTTAAGGAAGCAGAACCTTGGGTGATGGGTAGGTCCAACCTTTTGGTGGTGGATCATACCAAATGTAAAATACAAGGGCCAACTCTAAACCAATGATCAGCAAGAAAGAACAATTATTGAAGGATCCTAATTCGTAAAGTAAAAATGATTTACAAAATGATGAAGGAAGCTTTAAAGTATAACTTTAGGCAAAACTTTCTTTTCATTTTTGTCTAGAGTGCAGAGGGATTAGAAAGCTTGTCAGTTTTTATTGCTGTCTGTGCCCCTGTTAAGAACATTCCCCATCTCTATTTGTCCTATTTACCATTATCATTGAAAGTGAAAGTAAAAAAAATGCAAAAATTTTGGGTTGTCCCCAGAAAGGAAATAGAGAGGAAACCTTCCAATGGGGACACTAATTCTGGTGTCCCCCAAAAAATTCCCTTAATTTGCAGGGATTTCCTCTCACTTCCTGTTTGGCTATGGGACAGGAAGTGAAGGGAAATCTCTCAGATGTCCAAAAAAAATCTGACAGGGGTCATAACCCTCCCTTGCTCTATTCAAAATGAAAAAAAAATAAAAGGTTTTGCTTATAGTTCTACTTTAAGGAAGTAAAACTAAAGATTTTTTTTTTTTATGAGCTTTATGCAGATTGTTCTACATACAGTACCTTTTGATGGTGGATCATACTAGATGTAAAATTTAAGGGGCAACTGTAACCCAATGATCAACAGGAATGTTAAAACTTAAGTCATTTTTTGGATACCAGAAAACAATAAATGATTGAAGTACTGTAATTCATAAGGTACATTTTTTTTCAAAAATTATAAAGGAAGCTTTAAGGAACTAGAACATGGGTCATCGATAGGCCCAACCTCTGGTGGTGGATCATGCTGGATGTAACCTGCAAGGGGCAACTGTAACCCAAGGATCAACAAGAAACAGCAAATATTGAAGGATTCTAACTCATGAAGTAAAAAAAAATAATTAAAAAAACGATAAAGGATTCTTCGAGGAAGTAGAACTGTGGGTCATGGGTAGGTCCAACCTTTTGGAGGTGGCTCACACTAGATGTAAAATCCAAGAGGCAACTGTAACCCAAGGATCAACAAGAATGTTAAAGCTGGAGTTATCTTTTGTATACCAGAAAACAACAATTATTTAAGGATTCTAATGCATAAAGTTAAAAAAATATTTTTAAAAATGTTAAAGAAAGCTTTAAGGAAATTGAACTGAAGATTTTTTTTTTTTTTTTAATGAGCTTGATGCCAACTGTTCTACATAGAAAACCCTGAATGCATTCAAAGAGATATTGACTATCAAGATCCCAAAAATTAGAGAAAAAATATCATTATGTTATCAGTAGTTTTGTTTCTCAAAATGAACAGTTTTACAGAAAGGAAAAACAAGAATAGTTGGCAATGGCAACTACACCGGGAGCCTCCCGCTGCTGGTACCTGGCCTTCGTATATGGTGGACAATGCAATTCAATATAGGAGTGGACGTGGCTACAAAGCGGCCTCAGCGGATGGAAGATGATTTTAAACCTTCAGTCCTGAGATGTGGAGCTAGTGTCGTACAACAACTATCGAGTGCACATTGCCTATATTTCACTACATCTTTGCGGTTTGTGGATATAATCAAAATCTTGTTTTTTTATTATAGTTTTTTTTATTTGTGAAATAGACCACAAAACACTGTTTCCATGCTCCAAGATTAAAGCGTTATCTTGCGCATTGGAAATAAGTCACCTAATGTGTGCCTTTGCCTGTACGTAGGTTCGGGAAGCCATTTTGTTTCTGTTGTAGCAATATTTAGGAAATTGGCGTGACTAGTGATATCACTTCCCGCCTCAGTTGTGACTGAGAAAGTGATGTGCAAGAGTGCCACCTAAATTGAATCTCTAGCTAAATTTTTTCTTTTTTTTTGGTGGGGTATAGTAGTAACCCTACTACACCCCCATCAAGTTTTTTTTTTCTTTCTGTTTCAGGAAAGTGGGAAAATACCAGTGGACCTATCAGGTTATCTTTATAGGTATTTCTCTCCTAAAATATTGATGCTGACGGAGGTGATCTGGTTCCTGGGAATGCGGGATCAACACCCCAAAGGAGCTCCATGGTCTCCTTTGCTTGTAGTAACATGCTGCTAAGAGGTCCAGATACAACTTTATTTTGATAAAAGTCAGGGGAGCGATCCGAAATGTATCCAACGCGTTTCGTCAGTCCAAAAAAATGCCCTTTGTTAGGGCTTGATTAAGAACAATATGAATGGATTAGAAGTGAAGTAGACCTATAATGGTATCTCTTCTGGTGTGATTACAAGCACAGGTCTTGTTTGCAGTTGGTTTAGCAGAAATATTATTTTTCTGTCTGGAACTCCACTTGGGAGATTTTTTTTTTGGGAAGCATGGGCAAATTTCTATAAGGGACACAATGATTTAAAAGAAACCCTATTGATTAGTAGGGTTGGGGGGGTACCTAGAACATCTGTTAGATATTTTTTTTTTTCTTTTGGTGTCCCATTCGGAAATGTCCCCTTTTCCTCCCCTACCTCCCCCTGACAACGTTGTCACCTCAACAGAAATTTAAAAAACAAGAGTCACAGAAAGCAAAACCCAACAGAAAGGGGAGGGAAAAGGGTAGGAAAAGGGGTAATTTCCAATGGGGACCCTAACAGAAAAGGGAGGGAAAAGGGGAGGGAAAGGGGAAATTTCCAATGGGGACCCCAACAGAAAGGGGAGGGAAAAGGGGAAATTTCCAGTGGGGACCCTAACAGAAAAGGGAGGGAAAAGGGGAGGGAAAGGGGAAATTTCCAATGGGGACCCCAACAGAAAAGGGAGCGAAAAGGGGAGGGAAAGGGGAAATTTCCAATGGGGGCCCCAACAGAAAGGGGAGGGAAAAGGGGAAGGAAAGGGGAAATTTCCAATATAGATCCCAACAGAAAGGGGAGAAAAATGGGGAGGGAAAAGGGGAAATTTCCAATGGGGACCCCAACAGAAAGGGGAGGGAAATAGGGAAGGAAAGGGGACATTTCCAATGGGGAACCCAACAGCAAAAAATATGTTCTAGATACCCCCAACCCTACTAAGCAATAGGGTTTCTTTTAAATCATCGTGTCCCTTATAGAAATAATAAAAAATAAAAAAACAGACCCACAACCATTATCATTTCTCTTTCAAGGGGTTCTAAAAAATATGATTTTATACTTTTCTTTTTTATTTGCAATAAATATTAAAGACAAATGTATAACTCCATTTATTTTTTTTTTAATGAAAATAAATAAATAAATAAATAAATAAATAAATGACTAATTGTTTTACTCATTTTTTTTATTCTATGAATTACAAAAAATGTAAAAAAAAAAGATTAATTAAAGCGAAGAGAGGGAGGGGAGTTGTGTCCCTTCACCAATCATCAGGTTTGGATAGGAAACAAAGGAAAGAGAAGTGATGGAGGCTCCAATATAAATATGATGTTTACATGTTATGCTTTTTTATATTAATATTAAAGAAAAATGTATTACTCAATTAAAAAAAAAAATAAAAAAAAAATAAAAAAAAAGTTTTTATTGGAGCCTCTATCACTTTTCTTAATCTGATTTCTATCCAATAGCACATCAGGATAAAGCCAGTTTTATTTCTCAAAAAAAAAAAAAAAAAAAAGCAACTCTGGCCAATAATGATCAATAATGCCAGTGAATGTGCTTAATAATGGTAGTAGATAAATTATTCAGATAGATACACAACCCCCTCCTTCCATCTTGGTGTAAAGGTAAAACTAACCTAATGATTAGCGAAGGGACACAACCCACCTCCCTCTCTTCTATTAAAAACAGAGATTTTTTTATTTAAACATTATTTTAAATGTATTTCATTTTTTTAAAATTTACTTATTTCTTTTTTTTTTTTTTAATTGAGTAATACATTTGTCTTTAATATTTATTGTAAAAAAAAATATATATATAAAATGTAAAAAGCATATTTTTTATTGGAGCCCCCATCACTTTTCTTAATCTGATTTCCATCCAAATAGCATGGCAGGAAGAAGCCTCTATTTTTCTGACAACCAAATTCTGACAACCAAATCTGGCCAATGATCACCAATAATGTCAGCGAATGTGCTCTATAGCTGAAGACAAATGATTCAGATAGGTACACAAACCCTTCCCGCCATCTTAACTTAAGCTAAAACAAACCTAATGATCAGCGGAAGTGCACAACTCTCCCCCCTCCCTCTTCTGTTAAAAACAGAAATGTTTTAATTAGTCTTTTTTTTTTATTTCATAAAAACAATATTTTTAATTTTTATGAAATAAAAACTAAAATAATATTTTTTTGTAATTGAGTAATACATTTGTAAAAAAAAAAATATAAAATTTAAAAAACATATTTTTATTGGAACCCCCATCACTTTTCTTAAACTTTCTCTCCAAATAAGCACATCAGGATGAAGCCACTGTTATTTCTGACAACCAACGCTGGCCAATATCAGTCAATACATCCCAGCATGCTTTGCAAATACATGCATTTGCTGGTCGAATGTATAACGTTAGACGAATGATTCGCCGATGAATGTACCGCGACTCCTGGGCGAATCTTTGGTAGAGTTGACGTTCCACGTTCCTGATTTTCAATCCGGAGACTGAGAAGGTGGTTGCAGTTTGCTTCATCTGTGGGCGTGGCTTTGAGAATCTGGGTGGGGTTTTGATTTCCGTTGGAGGTGGGGCTTGACAGCATTATGTAGATACAATCGGCAGGAGGATCGATACACGCTCAGAACACAAAATGGCATCCGGGTTCTGTCTATAGTCAAGGGCGCACTTTACCAGATATGTGCCATGTGACTAGTAAAAATGTATTCTATTTGTTATATTTATTTTTTCAGTTTTTTTTTTTTTTTTGTTATATATTTTCAAAAGTGCTTAAATTATATATTAAAAAATTGCTTGTGGCAACATTACAAACAGATGTTCTATCTTATTTCACAGCAAAATTTGTGTTTGTGTTGTCTAGCTCCACCTAGCTTCTTTCCTTCACAGCATTATGTTGATGACCTAGGGTTGCCACCTTCTGCTGCATGGAAATCCAATCAGAAGAGGAAAAGAGGTATTGCATCAAAGGGTGTGGCTTATCCAAAGTGGGCATGGCCCAATAGGCCAAGTTAAACCAAGGTGGTTCATTCAAAATTGATCATGTGACCATTGTAAACCAGCCCTGGGTTTCCATTACCATTATGGTAAGTTTTTTGTTTTTTTTTCTTATGTCTGGGAACTAAATTAGCTTATAACTCCCCAGTCCCCCCTTTCAAAATCGTTAATTTTATTGTAACTTTTTTTTTTAACAAAGCTAAAATTACATACTTATTGGTGCAAAACATGGAAAAGTTTTTGACAAATCAAGTAGAGGTTATTTTTTATGATTATATTTTTTTAATGCAAAACAAAAAAATTACATACAAATGGTAAAATTAGAAAATATATATTTTTTTTTTGCATTTTACCATTTGCATGTAAGTTTTGCTATATACAATAACCAAAAATATATATATAAATAATTGTGTGTGTGCCAGTTTATAGACTCTGATGAAGGATCACCATAATGTGTTGGATCTTTAACTGAAAGCTACAAGGAAAAAAAAAACATGAGAGAGAGAGAAAGAGAAAGAGAAAGAGAAAGAGAAAGAGAAAGAGAGAGAGAGAGAGAGAGAGAGAGAGAGAGAGAGAGAGAGAGAGAGAGAGAGAGAGAGAGAATATATACTCTATATATAGAGTATATATAAAGTATATATTTATAGTTTCACTTATTAATTTATTATTTAGCTCTTTTACCAATTAGCCCCTCAATTTTGTTGCATTTTTTTTAAAGTTTTGTTATACACAATAAACAAAATAATGGTTAAATAAATACAGTAAATAATAATTGGTAAAGTATGAAAAAACGAAAAAAGATATTAGATATATTTTTTCATTTATATATATATTTATATATATATATATATATATATATATATATATGCAGTTCAGAGGGTGAGGTGCACATCGGTCATGATAACATGTGCAAAAGCAGTCAAGCCATCCCAAGGGCTTATATCATAGAAAAAAAAATCAAGAGGGTTTGCTGCACAAAAAAGTGTGTTAATGAAAAAATTAAAACATTCAAAATATACAGACAGTCATATATATGCCCATTCTCCTCTGACCTCCGACACCAACAAGGCATTTTCCTCCACACAACTGCCCGCTCACTGGATATTTTCTCTTTTTCCCACCATTCTCTGCAAATCCGAGAGATGGTTGTGTGTGAAAATCCCAGAAATACTCACCAGCAATCATGCCACGTTCAAAGTCACTTAAATCCATTTTTTTCCCCATTCTGATGCTCGGTTTTAACTTCAGCAAGTCGTCTTCACCACGTCTAGATGCCTGAATGCATTGACATTGAGTTGATGCCATGTGATTGGCTGGTTAGCAATTTGTGTTTCCTGATCAATTGAACAGGTGCACCTAATAAAGTGGCCGGTGAATGTGTATATATATATTTATATATCTATATATATATATATATCTATAGATATATATATATATATCTATAGATATATATATATATATATATCTATAGATATAGATATATATATCTATATCTATATATATATATATATATATATATATATACTGTATATATATTAAGCTTTCTTTAAAAGTGCTAACACATTATGGAGGTCCTTCATCGGGGTCTATAAATGCCTTCTGCCAGGAGGGGGAGCAATGGGGGAGGAGCAGGAAGTTAATAAGTTAAATTGGTTGTATACACGCACAAAAAACAAAAAAAAAACTTGTAGGGCAAAGGCATAATGAGCTAGTATGCACCGCATACTAGCTCATTATAAAATACTTACCTTCGATCGAGGCGTTGGCATCGGATCCTGGTCACCGCCGATGGAGCTGACATTTTCCCCTCGGTGTGTCTTCCGGGTTCGCGGGTCCGGTGCTGTGAGTGGCTGAGGCCGCGATGACGTCACTCCCGCCCATGCATGCGGGAATCCTCTTTCTTGCAAGGCCCGGCAGCATCCTTGAGCAGGACCTTCAGAGCGCATGCGCCGCTGACGTCAGCGGCTGCATACAAGGTGAATATCTTCTAAACCGTACAGGTTTAGAAGATATTCATTTTACCTACAGGTAAGTCTTATTATAGGCTTATCTGTAGGTAAAAATTGAAAAAAGTGGTATACAACCACTTTAATAAGAGCTAATTAGGCTTAAAGTGTTAATAAACCCACACCAGTAAAATCCGTGTGTATATGCAGTAAAGCATGGAGGTTATACTCACTGTGGAACCTAAGGGGTTATCCTCGGCAGTGTGTAAAAAGGCTGTTTGATCCTGTCTTCTCTGATCCTCCCCTTCTTCCACTATCCCAATCCATCTCCTAACAAGACAGAGCCTTTGGAGTCACTCTGCACATGCTCAGTTTGGTGTGTATTGCTAAAGAGTTTTTTTTTTCTTTTTGGGAGTGTGATCAGCACAGGGCCAATCGGCACTGTCCAGACAGAGGGTAAGGGGTCCTGCAGCCTCATGAGACAGTCAAAGGAAAATGAAAACTACTCCTACAAGCTTTAACCAGACACTGATAGAAGTCACAAGACTGCTGTATACTGCTGATGAGAAAAGGTATTATATTTACTAAAATAATTGCATTTCGAAGTTCTGTGTACTGTGGGAGAGCAGATATAGTGACTGCAGGCTCCTGGGGAGACCAGATATAGTGAATGCAGGCTCCTGGGGAGAGCAGATATAGTGAATGCGGAGTCCTGGGGAGAGCAGCTATAGTGAATGCAGAGTCCTGGGGAGACCAGATATAGTGAATGCAGAGTCCTGAGGAGAGCAGATATAGTGAATGCAGGGTCCTGGGGAGATCAGATAAAGTGAATGCAATCTCTTGGGGAGATCAGATAAAGTGAATGCAGAGTCCTGGGGAGACCAGATATAGTGCTTGCAGAGTCCTGGGGAGAGCAGATAAAGTGAATGCAGGCTCCTGGGGAGATCAGATAAAGTGAATGCAGGCTCCGGGGGAGATCAGATAAAGTGAATGCAGGCTCCGGGGGAGATCAGATAAAGTGAATGCAGAGTCCTGGGGAGACCAGATATAGTGCTTGCAGAGTCCTGGGGAGAGCAGATAAAGTGAATGCAGGCTCCTGGGGAGAGCAGATAAAGTGAATGCAGGCTCCTGGGGAGATCAGATATAGTGAATGCAGGGTCCTGGGGAGACCAGATATATTGAATGCAGGCAGGGGCGTTGCTAGGGGGTGGCTTTTGGGGCTATAGCCCAGAATCTGGGGCCAATAGCCCCGAGTCTCTGCAGGGGTCCCCAAAGGGGAGGGGAGGCTCTCTGGGGACCCTTATGTAAGTGGGGGGCTCTCTGGGGACCCTGATGCAAGGGAGAGGCTCTCTGGGGTCCCTGATTTTAAGGCAGAGGCTCTCTAAGGACCCAGATTTAAGGGGAAGTCTCTCTGGGGACCCTAATGTAAGAGGGGCTCTCTGGGAACCCTGATGTAAATGGGGGGCCCTCTGGGTACCCTGATGAAAGGAGGAGGCTCACTGGGGACCCTGATGTAAGGGGGCTCTCTGTGGACCCTGATGTAAGGGGGCTCTCTGGGGACCCTGATGTAAGGGGGCTCTCTGTGGACCCTGATGTAAGTGGGGGGCTCTCTGGGGATATATATACACACACACGTATATTACTGTATATACATGTGTATGCCCACCCAAGCGTATGACTTTTTACTACGCTGCTATGGGCTCTAGCCCTAGATCTTTTGTAGACCTAGCAACGCCCCTGAATGCAGGGTCCTGGGGAGAGCAGATAAAGTGAATGCAGAGTCCTGGGGAGATCAGATATAGTGAATGAAGAGTGCTGGGGAGAGCAGATATAGTGAATGCAGGTGGGGAGAGCAGATATAGTGAATGCAGGCTCCTGGGGAGAGCAGATATAGTGAATGCAGGTGGGGAGAGCAGATATAGTGAATGCAGGGTCCTGGGGAGAGCAGATATAGTGAATGCAGGCTCCTGGGGAGCAGAGGCGGCTCTAGGCTTTGTGAAGCCTTAGGCAAAACTTAGACATGAGGCCCCACTCACGCCCATAATGGGAAAAATAATTCAACCAGGAAAAATGTCTGCAGAAAGATGCACGGATCTAGCGTATAGGTGATCAGCATCACTTCCAGGGCACCCTCCTCACCCATCAGACATATGCAGCCAATGCCAGGGGGGGGGAGAGGGGGAGGTGAGAAAGAGAGAGGGGTGAGAGAGATCCCTAGCCCTGTCCCTGTCTGCAGCCCTTCCTGTGCCCCATGTCCCAGTCTGCAGTCCCTGTCTGTGGGAAGGTTTGTGTGATGCTTGGTACAGTATCTTCCATGCCAGCAGGATGTTCATCACAGCCAGCAGAAGGCAGAGTCCATTCTTGTTTTCCGGGTGGGGACAGTGTTCTTCTCCTTCCAGAGGATCTGTTTGCTGTGAGATTGAGTGGTCCCTGGCCACCAGCACCTTCTGCCCGTCTTTGTTCTCCGGCCCTGGGAGGTCTTCAGAGCTCTTCTCCCTCCAGGGCTATTGGTCCTTGCTGCCGATGCTGCTCACCTTCCCCACCAGGCCGGACTGGGGCAAAAAAAGGGGCCCAGGCATTGTAGACTGAGCAATCCATGAGACTGGTCCCCTTCCTGCTCTCCACCCTGACAGATCCCCTACAGCAGCCAGTGGGAGAAAAGAGACTGGAACCTTGCAGAGCTGCGGGAGGTGAGGGGGGCCGAGATAACAGGGGTGGCGGATAGCATGGGAGTGAGGCAGAGAGCACTGGGGGGTAGAGAGCAGCCGGGCTGAGAGCACTGGGGGGGTGTAGAGTAAGTGGGGGCAGAGAGCAGGGGGGAGCAAGAGAGCACTGGGGGAGCGAGAGAGCACTGGGGGAGCGAGAGAGCACTGGGGGAGCGAGAGAGCACTGGGGGGGGACAGAGAGCACTGGTGGGGGGTCAGAGAGCACTGAGGGAGCCAGAGAGCACTGGGGGGGGCAAAGAGAATGGGGATGGAGAGCACAGGGGCTGGGGAGCACGGTGGGGTGGAGAGCACTAGGGAGAGGAGCCAGGGAGCACTAGGGGGGCCGGAGAGCAAGGTGCCGCAGAAAGCACTTGGGGGGAGCCAGGGAGCACATGGGGGGCAGAGAGGACTGGGGGAACTGAAGAGCACTGTGAGGGGGAGCTGGAAAGCATGGTGGGGCGGAGAGCATGGAGGGGCAGAGAGCAGTGTGGGGGGGGACTTGAGAGCACGGTGGGGTGGAGAGCATAGGGGGGAGCCAGAGAGCACTGTGGGGGGGGGGGAACTGGAGAGCACAGTGGAGAGCACTAGGAAGGGGAGCCAGGGAGCACATGGGGGGACCGGAGAGCAGGGTGTAGTGAAAAGCACTGGGGGGGAGCCAGGGAACACATGGGGGGGCAGAAAGCATGGTGAGGTGGAGAGCATGGTGGGGGTTGAGAGCATGGTGGGGTGGAGAGCACTGGGGGGGTGGAGAGCACATGGGGGACCGAAAGCATGGTGGGGTGGAGAGCACTGGGGAGGGAGCTGGAGAGCACAAGGGGGCAGCAAGGGAGCACATGGGGGGACCGAGAGCAAGGTGGGGTGGAGAGCACAGGGGGGGTGGAGGAGATCATGGGGGGTGGAGCCAGGGAGCACATAGGGGGACAGAGAGCATGGTGGGGTGGAGAGCACCGGGGGGGGCGGAGGAGATAGTGGGGGCAGAGCCAGGGAGCACATGGGGGAATGGAGAGCACGGTGGGGTGGAGAGCACTAGGGAAGGGAGCCAGGGAGCACATGGGGGGGGCAGAGAGCATTGGGGGAGCTGAAAAGCTTTGCCGCTCCTCCTATCCAGGAGTACAGGAGGGCTCAGGGCTATATGGCCAGGCACTCACTTTCTCTCCGGACGGACGGACGGTCAGGCAGCATGAGAAGATCGGATCCATTGAAGCTCCTTCACAGTCATGGGGCTGTGCTGCTGGGTAGTTTCTGTCCCTGACTGCTGAAGTTTATTGGCGGTCGGGTCAGGGGTGAGTGGCGCGGACTGAAGGAGCAGCTCAGCAGCTGTGTGCCCTATGGCTGCCCGCATGCCTTTCTGAGATCGCTCCTGGAGTCGGCTGCTGGAACCTAGAAGTCTTTGCTGTTTCGCTCCCTGCACCTGCTGCCACCAGACCGGGATGCTCCATGATTGGCCCAGGGGGCCCTCAGGCAGTGCCCGATTGGTCAGTCAGCCCCTGGGCCACGGAGTCCCGGCAGCAGGGGAGGCGGAGCCGCCGACATTAGTATTGATCACGAGGCCCCTGTGAGTGCGAGGCCTGAGGCGGCCGCCTAATTTGCCTAATTAGAGAGCCGCCTCTGCTGGGGAGAGCAGATACAGTGAATGCAGGCTCCTGGGGAGAGCAGATATAGCAACTGCAGGGTTCTTGGGAGAGCAGATATATGAATGCAGGTTCCTGGGGAGATCAGATATAGTGAATGCAGAGTCCTGGGGAGACCAGATATAGTGAGTGCAGGGTCCTGGGGAGAGCAGATATAGTGAATGCAGGGTCCTGGGGAGAGCAGATATAGTGACTACAGGCTCCTGGGGAGATCAGATAAAGTGAATGCAGAGTCCTGGGGAGACCAGATATAGCGAATGAAGAGTGCTGGGGAGATCAGATATAGTGAATGCAGGGTCCTGGGGAGATCAGATATAGTGAATGCAGGCTCCTGGGTTGAGTAACACTTTAATGTTTATCTAAAGGCCAAACTTTTTATTACAATTTTAGATAAAATAGGAAAACGGCTAGAAACCTCTGAAGTATGTTAGAAGCAGTCAAGGTGCTACACTAATACTTAAAGCGGGAGTCCGGCGACCAATCTTTTTTTTTTTTTTTTTTTTTAGGTCATTGAGACACTTTGCTAACCCCAAAATAATACTCACGGTTTGGGTATAATATTTCCGCCTCTGTCTGTTTTCGTACTGAAGAATAACTTAAAAAATGTGATGCTGGCTGTTTCCATCTTGCTTGTGGGCATGTGAAGCCCACAAGCATTGATTTCCTGGATGCGGTGAATGCTGTTCATTCACAGCTTGTTCACGCGAATGATCATGGTTTCCGCGACTGAATCTTGGGAAGCCTGACACTAAGCTCCCAGGAGACAGTGCGGCGCCGGGGAAAGGCAATAAACACGCCTACTTCCAAGGGGGAGAGAGACAGGAAGTGCCACAATAAAGTACAATATAAAGGTAATTACAGCGATAAAAAAAAATTTCGTGTGGCATTTGAACATCTATGCAATTAACTGAAGGGGGTAAGATTAAGTTAAAAATTTGAGTGGAACCCCGCTTTAAGTAGGCCTGATTTTTTTTATTTAATGATTAATGGGTGGGAAAGCCTGGCTTTCTGGCAGGATCGACAGGTATTCTTTTGTACTTATGAAACAGATATCACAAAACAAGTCTAATGGTAAATTCAACAGACCAAAAGGGAGCAAATAAGAGAAGTTAATTGCTAGGGCTTACATCGCCTGTAAGATCCAACATGGCACACTATGGCGCCTTTGTATCTTTTTTTTTGCATGCCGCACACACTGACTATAACCATCTTATTTTTGTGTGTGACCTCTCAAGCTGGTTATCAGGACTGGAACACATCATGGACACAAACAAGATTATCTCCATTGCAGAATGTGTCATTTAAACCCCCTCCAAGCGGGAGGCGGAATGACACTAATATTGGCTCTTCAAAGGGTTTGAGTCGGGTGCCTAGTAACACATCAACACCAGAGATCAGAGCTGGCAGAGATTACTTAGGGAGCTGATGGGGTTGTTAATAAACTAAATTACACCAATCTGCTTGCTATCATTGTAATATTCCTGCGAACGTTCGACCAGAAAGGTTAATGGCATTTTGTTCTCCCCATTGGGCCTAGACTTCAGTTATGGAACCCGCAAGACCAATTTATGGTTGTTTTTTTTTTTTTCTGACCTCAAACAGACCGACCTCAAGGACAGCGAAGCGGCAATTCTAAGAAATAGAAAAGAAATACGGGGAAGTACGAGGACTAATAGAGAAGGAGAGGAGTTAGATCAGTAAAAGTCTGGAGGAAATGAAAAAGAACAAAGAACCTCAGTATTGAGAAAATTGGTATCTCGTTCCAAATTGGATTGAAATTTTGGCTGGTGCAAAAGAAAAATGCGTAAAACTAAAACAAAATCTAAAGGAAACATGTATGAGAAAATATTTTTTATTGAAGAAAAGATAAGGAGTGATTAGACACACAATGAGTAATGTATTCCGTGTACATTAGGCCATTTTTAAAGTAGTGCAAACCCCAGATATAGAGGATCGAACGTGGAAAAATAAAAACCTTATAATGTTGAGATGTTTTAGGGTCACACTATCTAGGACCCATGGCCTCTTACGTAATTTCAGAACTTTGGCAAACAAGAGACATTAGGTATAGATATAACAATAGATATGTATTATCAGCCATTCTCAACCAGGGTTCCTCCAAGGTTTGCTTGGAGTTCCTTGAGCTGTAGCTGATTGACCTCCTGTCTGATGGTGCCAGCATAGTTTAAGGGTCAACACTACTTTGCAAACCCAGCTGCATGAAACCAATGATCTTGGGTCGAAAGGTGTTTTTAGTTTTTGGTAAGGGGAGGAATTTCTCCCACTGGCCAGCAGGGGCATTCTTCCCATTGGCCACCAATGTAAGGAGCATTCTTCTCACTGACCACCAATGTAAGGAACATTCTTCTCACTGATCACCAATGTAAGGGACATTCTTCTCACTGATCACCAATGTAAGGGACATTCTTCTCACTGATCACCAATGTAAGGAACATTCTTCTCACTGATCACCAATGTAAGGAACATTCTTCTCACTGATCACCAATGTAAGGAACATTCTTCCCACTGATCACCAATGTAAGGAACATTCTTCTCACTGATCACCAATGTAAGGGACATTCTTCCCACTGATCACCAATGTAAGGAGCATTCTTCTCACTGATCACCAATGTAAGGGACATTCTTCTCACTGATCACCAATGTAAGGAACATTCTTCCCACTGATCACCAATGTAAGGAACATTCTTCTCACTGATCACCAATGTAAGGGACATTCTTCTCACTGATCACCAATGTAAGGAACATTCTTCCCACTGATCACCAATGTAAGGGACATTCTTCTCACTGATCACCAATGTAAGGGACATTCTTCTCACTGATCACCAATGTAAGGGACATTCTTCTCACTGATCACCAATGTAAGGAACATTCTTCCCACTGACCACCAATGTAAGGGACATTCTTCTCACTGATCACCAATGTAAGGAACATTCTTCCCACTGACCACCAATGTAAGGGACATTCTTCTCACTGATCACCAATGTAAGGAACATTCTTCCCACTGACCACCAATGTAAGGAACATTCTTCCCACTGATCACCAATGTAAGGAACATTCTTCCGAATGATCACCAATGTAAGGGACATTCTTCTCACTGATCACCAATGTAAGGAACATTCTTCCGAATGATCACCAATGTAAGGGACATGCTTCCCACTGACCAGCAATGTAAGGGACATTCTTCCCACTGACCACGAATGTAAGGATCATTCTTCCCACTGACGACTAATGTAAGGTACATTCTTCCCACTGATCACCAATGTAAGGGACATGCTTTCCACTGACCACCAATGTAAGAAGCTTTCTTCCCACTTACTATCAATGTAAGGGACATTTTTCCCCCTGACCTCCAATGTAAGGAGCATTCTTTCCACTGATCACCAATGTAAAGGACATTCTTCCCACTGACCACCAATGTAAGGGACATTCATCCCACTGACCACCAATGTAAGGGATATGCTTCCCACTGACCACCAATGTAAGGAACATTCTTCCCACTGATCACCAATGTAAGGAACATTCTTCTCACTGATCACCAATGTAAGGAGCATTCTTCCCACTGACCACCAATGTAAGGGACATTCTTCCGACTGACCACCAATGTAAGGAGCTTTCTTCCCACTGACCAACAATGTAAGGAACATTCTTCCCACTGACCACCAATGTAAGGGACATTCTTCCCACTGATCACCAATGTAAGGAACATTCTTCCGACTGACCACCAATGTAAGGAGCTTTCTTCCCACTGACCAACAATGTAAGGAACATTCTTCCCACTGATCACCAATGTAAGGAACATTCTTCTCACTGATCACCAATGTAAGGAGCATTCTTCCCACTGACCACCAATGTAAGGGACATTCTTCCCACTGATCACCAATGTAAGGAACATTCTTCCCACTGACCACCAATGTAAGGGACATGCTTCCCACTGACCACCAATGTAAGGAACATTCTTCCCACTGATCACCAATGTAAGGGACATTCTTCCCACTGACCACCAATGTAAGGGACATTCTTCCCACTGACCAACAATGTAAGGAACATTCTTCCGAATGATCAACAATGTAAGGGACATGCTTCCCACTGACCACCAATGTAAGGAACATTCTTCTCACTGATCACCAATGTAAGGAGCATTCTTCTCACTGATCACCAATGTAAGGAACATTCTTCTCACTGATCACCAATGTAAGGAGCATTCTTCTCACTGATCACCAATGTAAGGAGCATTCTTCCCACTGACCAACAATGTAAGGAGCATTCTTCCGACTGATCACCAATGTAAGGAACATTCTTCTCACTGATCACCAATGTAAGGAACATTCTTCCCACTGACCACCAATGTAAGGAACATTCTTCCCACTGATCACCAATGTAAGGATCATTCTTCCCACTGCTGCAGCCAGCCCCCTAATGACACACCTTGGTGCATGCACGTCATCATGGGGCCGGCTGCAAGAACCCAGGAATGGACAGGTGGCCCACTGATGATGTCATAAGACGATTGCGGAGTGTGTAGCAGTGGATCTCTACAGAACACTGCTAGATCACTGGGCATGTATGTATTTTTGAGCAAAACCCAGCTAGAGCGGGGGGAAAAAATAGTCCCTGCTCGTGGGTACTTGGTAAGTGTCAAGTTTCATAATAGGGTTTATTCACTAAATTGATATATATTATGCAGCAGGCAGTAGGTGCACTCAGTGGGACTTACAGCAGAAGACATTTTCCAACGTCTACTGTATATAATATATACAAGTTGTATATTATGTAGTGTAGTATATATAAAAGATAGTTTCACAGCTCTCACCCACTTTGAAATTCGGTGCATACAGAATAGAGGTAACTCATTTTTTTGGAATATATAGTCAATCCAGCAGTCAAAACCTGCAGCACATTGTATATGTTATTGAAGCAGAATTTGCTTGTAATAACAATAAAACAGTTTTCGATCACATCACGATCCTTCCTCAAGTAGGAATAGAACTAACACATTATATCTCTATACTGAACCAAATACTGGTAGGACTGGAAACCCGTGTCACATGCATTCAATTGTATACAAAGTAATCAAGAGAAACATCTTAATCAAACACATATGGAAAAAAGATATCTCCGCTCCCGACACAGGTTACCGGTAAGCCTTGCAAATACCTGAATGGAAGGAAACCAAATCACAATGCAACCTCAAAGGAATACATACAGGTCAAAGTCAATATTTAACCTTTTTTTGGTTATAATGTTTCCAACCTCGGTATTTACATATTGTGTTTTAATTCCAAATCCGATTCCCTTAACCTTTGATGTTTAGGAACATGGTCAATGATCATGATTCTTAATTATAACGTTGTGTGTTTCTGCTCAACAAAATCCCTAGAAAGGGGAGTTCGAATAGAATATTTATGCTGGGTCAGCCTATCTTTCATTGTTTAAGTAGTGATGTGATGTATTGTAAACCACAGGGGCATTTTAGTAAATTTACAATATAAGTGTTTTGACATGTAAAATATCCTTTATTATCAAAACTTCTACTTGGATGTAGGTATAAAATGAAGGGCCCTTATCATACTGGAACAATGAGTACACGAAAGACAAGAAACTTGTTAGTGATAACAAGAAAAACAGTAAAATAGATCCCCTGCAGCCAACAACAATAGACCCCCAGCAACAATGGACCACCCACAACAAAATACCCCCCCAGCAACAATGGACCACCCACAACAAAATATCCCCCCAGCAACAATAGACCCCCAGCAACAATGGACCACACACAACAAACCCCCCCCCCCCCAGCAACAATAGACCCCCAGCAGCAACTGCCAGAAACCATGAAATCAGGCCGAGACAGAAGTACAGTAAACTCACACTTGTTTAATAACAAAAGTAAAAAGAACAAACATAGTCAAAACATTCAGTAACCGGAACGGTAGTCAGCCAAGCCAGAAGTCAGGGATCAATGTAGTGGAACAGCAAGCAGGATCTGGAGCCAGAAGGGATGTCAGCAATGCAAGTCTTGAACAGGATCGCAGGAGAGCGTCTCAGTTTCTGTGATGTTGGCCAAGGCGAAGGCAGAGATCGTCCGGACTGGACGGCTTAAGTAGGCAGGACTGACGAGCAGGATCATCAACAGCTGAGTAACTGTGGAGAGATAGGAGCTGGCAATTAGCCGACAACTGAGCAGCCAGCTCAGAGAAGGAAGGGCTGAGCCCAGCTATGACAGCAACAACAGATTTCCCCACAGACAGCATCAATAGACCCCCCAGAAGCCAGATAGCCAGATACAATAGACTGCTCCCCCAACAGAAGTTCTCTACCAGCGACAACTACCCCCCCCCCAACAATAGATCCTCCACCAGCAGCAATAGGCCTTCCCCTGCAAAAATAGATCCCTTTTCAGAGACAACAGGTTCCCCAGCAGCAACAATAGATATCCCCTCGACAAACACCCCCCTGCAAAAATATATCCCCTTCAGCAACAATAGATCCCCAGCAGCCAGCATCAATAGACACTGTAGCACAACACAGCGCCCCTTGCCATTACATTCATTAAGTGCTGGAGGTGCGTTCCCCCCGGCGTTCCCGTTGAAAAAATGCCCTGGTGATAACACTACCCCTCCATAGATACCCTACAGGGAGCATTGTCATCCTAGAACAGAAAGTATGTTACGGGCAGGATCACTAGGTGAATATAAAGGGAGAAAAAAAAAAATTAAAAAAGAAAACTAATGCAGCCACCACATCTAAGGATCAGTAAGGTACAGTGTATTACATTTTCGTTGTTGCTTTTAGATACTCTTCAATGGGAATCAGAGTGATTCCCTTTTGCAGAGGTCTTCTACGTCCCCCCCCCCCCCCCCCGGTGAGACATACACAAGGTGTGCACTCCTGCCTGCAGCTGACACCTGTTCCAGCTCACCTGACCTCCCCCCCACCCCCACCCAGTCATATCTCCTGTTTATGAGGATGGCGACAAATATTGACACAGCCCTTTATGATGAGCATGAAACCAAATACTAGAAGCTGCAGCAACAGATAAGCGCCCAGCAGTCTGTAGAGGATGAAGATGTGAGATTAACCCATTGCAGTCCATAACACCTGATAGGCGAGGTGCTGGGGCTGTATACCTGTCCTGCTTACCACCGCTTCCCTTAATAAAAAAAAAAAAATTAACCACTTCAGCCCCAGAAGATTTTACCCCCCTTCCTGACCAGAGCACTTTTTACAATTTGGCACTGCATCGCTTTAACTGACAATTGCGCGGTCGTGCAATGCTGTAGCCAAACGAAATTTGCGTCCTTTTTTTTCCCCACAAATAGAGCTTTCCTTGATTCTTCTTTCTTTTCTCCGCGGTTTCTATTTTTTGTGCTATAAACAAAAAAAAAAGAGCGACAATTTTGTAAAAAAAAAAACAATATTTTTTACATTTTGCTATAAAAAATATCCCCCAAATTTTTTTAAAAAACAAAATTTCTTGATCAGTTTAGGCCAAATATATTCTACAAATTTTTGGTAAAAAAAAAAAAAAAAAAAATCGCAAAAAGCGTATATTGATTGGTTTGCTCAAAAGTTATTGTATCTACATTCTATGGGAAAGATTTGTGGCATTTTTATTATTTTTATTTTTTTTACTAGTAATGGTGGTGAGCTGCGATTTTTAGCGCTACTGCGACATTGCGATGGACAGATCGGACACTTTTGACACATTTTTGGGACCAGTAACATTTATACAGCGATCAGTGCCGTAAATATGCACTGATTACTGTGTAAATGTCACTGGTAGGGAAGGTGTTAACAGTAGGGGGTGATCAAGGGGTTAAATGTGTGTTCCCTCAGTGTGTTCTAACTATATGGGGATAGGACTGACTGGGGAAGGAGACATATCGTTGTTCCTACTTAGTAGGAACAACGGTATGTCTCCTCTCCCCACACAGAACAGGGATTTGTGTGTTTACACACACAAATCCCTGTGTTGGCTCTTGTAAGCGCAATCGCGAGTAGCCGGCGGCGATCGTGCCTGCCAGCCACGAGCATCCCGGCCATGCGCATCCGGTCCCCCGCCGTGCAGCGGGCGAGCGCACGCACCTCCGGCACCCCCATGCCATTGTGCCATTATCTACGTGAGCCGGTCGGGAACCGTAAATAAAACAAGCAATATTTCCTGTCTATGGCATGACCTGAAGATTTTGATGCCAAGATCATTGCTATAGCTGCAGCTTTCACGAGGACATAAAGGTACGCCCTAAGGGCGGTAAAGGATGTGATATTAACCTATTGCAGTCCATAATATCTCATAGGTGAGATGCTGGGGCTGTATACCTGTCCTGCTTACCACCAATTCCCTCAATAAAAAATAAATAAAATAAAACAAGCAATAATTCCCGTCTATGGCATGACAATGAAGATCTTGATGCCAGGATCATAGCCACAGCTCAGGGACGTGCGGTGAGGTGAGTGGCTGGTGAGGCACTGGCTAGTATCAGAGCCGGATACACACAGGTTACATACGCCGCGATCGTTAGTGTGCGCAATTTTAAAGCGCGACATGTTAGGTATCTATTTACTCGGCGTAACATTATCTTTCACATTATACAAAAAAAATCAGGCTCTAACTTTAGTAGGTTTTTTTATTTCTTTACTCTTTAATCATTTTTTTCCCCAAAAAAAATGCGTTTGAAAAATTTCTGTGCAAATACCGTTTAACATAAAAAGTTGCAACGACCACCATTTTATTCCCTAGGGTGTCTGCTAAAAATATATATAAATATATATATATATATATATATATATATATATATATATATATATATATATATATATATAATGTTTGGGGGTTCTGAGTCATTTTCTAGCAAAAAAATGATTTTACATGTAGTAGAGAAGTGTCAGAATTGGCCTGGGTGACAAGGGGTTAATTACCATAAGTAATATACAAATAATTATTATATATTGTTTTTAAGGTAATTTGCTTTATTTTGAAAAACTGTACTCAACCAGGTGGCTTAACGGAGAAATTACTGAAGTTTGAAATTTTTAGCTTCCAACCAGTAATTTCACAGTAAATAGATAAATAATAAGTGATTATGTTATAACATATAGCATAACAGTATATGATTTAGCTTGAATATTACAGAACCTTTTCAGCATCAGCAGATTCTCTTTCCTCCTCTTAACTGTATGAGAAAAACATGGGATTGTGGGTAAATCTTATACACATAATCCCTTGTAGTTATGAGGGCGGGGCTGGAAGGGAGCATTTGTCTTTTAGACACGCCCCCTTCTATGACACTGCAGTGAGAGGCGTGCCTCCACTGCAGCATCTTTCTTGGACAGCTTTCTCCAATGGTGCTTTACCATTGGTCCAAGGCTCCGAGCTGTCCATTGAGCTCAGTGCCTCTGACAAGGAGAGGCACTGTAAGCTCATCCTCTCAGTCTGCTGCAAACAGAGTGTGACGGCTTGTACTTAAACTCAGTATGTAGCTTCTGACAGGCTGCGCAAGGAGCCCCGTATCTCCGGTACCATAGGTCGTAGGAGCCCCAAATTTTGACCAGTGGTGGAGTAGGGCTTCAGCTACCTATCGCCCAGGTCGCCGAGCTACAACCCTCGAAGCTCGATTCTTTTTTTTTTTATGTTCATGGCAGGTGCCCCCCCCCCGACTGCACATCCCAGCTACAGCTGCAGCTTCCACACGAGGATGTAAAGGTACGCCCTAGGGGCCGGAAGTGCTTAACCACTTGAAGAAAATAAAATGGGGTAGATGGCGCTCCCTACAGGTAGTTACATCGGACGAGAACAGGTAAAATTATGGGGGGGATGTGACTTGGATCCTGCAGGACGAAGACAGCTTGGACCCAGAGGGACCCACTATTATCAGGCCCTAACATTTTCCTGAAGACAGAGGACCATCCCTGGATTTCTATCGAACACGCTGGTGAAGAGATCGCAGCAGTCACATCTACACGCATGCTGCCCCTTTGGGGTGAGTGGATCTGGTGAGTGGGGACCCTTGAGGGGGAGCACAAAGTCACCAAGGATACTGCGAGCACTCAAGTCACCTTTTTGAATTTTCCTCACGGTTTTGGAGAACACTTAATGCATAACTTATGGACTGCTACATGAACACTTATATGTGATTTTTGCTTCTACAATGTTTATGGACTTTTTAGCTTGCCCGCATAGTGCGGCTCTTTAAGCGGCTCACTTAAGCTGGCTACATATGGTGATTTATTTATATCTGTGGTCAATATTATTTATAGTTTATAGTTTTATTGGTTTATTTCTAGTAAGTAGAGGTAATACTACTTGCTAACCACTAGGAGCATCACATACAGTTATTACGCACTCTGCACTTATTATTTGACAATGATCACGTGTACACATCACATTGAGAGGCTGAATAATTTGGAAAGCCAAGCAGCCACTTTATGGCACATTTTACGTTCTATTTTATTTATTTATACTTTAACACTAACGGAGTTAAATGGTAGCTGGGACTTTATAAATTTACACTACACCTCTACTAGATTATTGCATACAAGTATTTGCAATATTGGTAACGCCTTCTGGAGGTGGGATTATATACTTTGTATTTAGGTGGGGTATACTCATTCTTGGGTTAGCACGCTGGCTCCCCATTCCTCTCCCCCCCCCATAATTTTACCTGTTCACGTCCGATGTAACCACCTGTAGAGAGCGCCATCTACCCCATTTTATTTTCTGTATTCAGTCTGGAGAACCCCTAGGGGAGCTCCATTTAGGGAGGCCGCGGACCTACTTACTGCCCTAAGCGCAGCCATTACACATATTTTAGGTTAACCACTTGAAGACCCGGCTTTTTCTGGCACTTTTTGTTTTCAAATTGAAATCAGTATTTTTTGCTAGAAAATTACTTATAACCGCCAAACATTATACATATTTTTTTTTTTTTTTTGGCAGAGGCCCTAGGGAATAAAATGGCGATCGTTGCAGTTTTGTATGTCACATTGTATTTGTGCAGCAGTTTTGCAAACGCAAAATCTTTTTTTGGGGAAAAAATACACCTTAAGGAATTAAAAAAGACAAAAAAAACACAATAGTTACCCCAATTTTTTTTTTGTATAAAGTGAAAGATGATGTTACGCCGAGTAAAAAGATACCGAATGTGTCACGTTTTAAAATTGCGCATGCTCGTGGAATGGCGACAAACTACGATAATTAAAAATATCCATAGGTGACGCTTTAAACGCCTTTACAGGTTACCAGTTTCGAATTACAGAAGAGGTTTGGCGCTAGAATTATTGCTCTCGCTCTGACTAACGCAATGATACTTCACGTGTGTGGTTCGAATACCATTTACCGTTTTGGATGACTTTTATTCCTATTACAAGGAATTTAAACATCTCTTGTAATAGAAATAGAGATCAAAAAGACCCCAAATCTCTTCTTTACCTTTAAAAGCGAAAGATCAAAAAAAAAAAATTTCCGCCAGTCACAGGCTGTGTCACGCCCCTCCAGCCTGTGTCTTAAAATAAGAGGGAGGTGAAGAGCGATGGACCGTCCATTAGGAATGCACAGGCGCCGCCCCCTCATCCATGCGTCTGGCTCCCTAATTTACATGCGGGGCGCCGGCCGCATGGATTCCAATGGGGTTTTTTTTTTGTTTTAAGCAAGTATTTAGAGCCTGAGGCTCTGATAGGCTTCAAAAAAGGGTGTGCTCGGGCGCAGAGCACTGCGCCCCGAGCCCACCCAGTTGTGCGACAATAGCGAATTAATATTTTATTTTTCTCCGGCCAATCAGGAAGTGGGTCCTGAGAAGACCCATTTCCAATTTGCCGAAAAGGGGAAGCATTCCAACTGGCCTAGGAGGAGGAGGGAGGAGACGCCGTGATGCCAAGGAGGAGAAGTAAGTGGAAGCCGCCTCCTTTGATGGGGTAAGGGCCCCGACCCACTGTGGGGGGGGGTTAGGGGTGCAGTGGGTGCGAAAGACCCAACCGACTGGACATGGGAGGAGGGTGGTTGCGGGTGACCCAACTGGGGGGGGGGGCTGCCCCCCTCCCTTCAGAAATATACCACCAGCTGCCACTGCAGGTGAAGCCTCCATTAACCTACATGTAAACCCCCCTATTGTGTTTGGTAGCAGGAATCCACTAGTAACCCAAAAGCGATGACACAACTCCACTTCTGGTTTACCCGGTTGTCAACGACGCCATTTTTTAGAAAACGAAAGCATTCAAAAACACGGATCTTGGTGCTTTGAATGCTTTTAAGTGCAGAGGAGGGATTTGGTGTTATATAGACCCCGGATCTCCATAAAGAGGACCTGTAACATGCCTATTGCTGTCACAAAAAAAAATAAAAATAAATGTGAGTACCCCCATCTCCCCGTGCTAGCGTGTGTCAGTCCAACGCACATGCAAACAGCGATCGTCCCACACATGTGAGGTATCACTGCAAACATCAGATCATGGGCAGTAATTCTAGCACTAGACCTCCTCTGTACATCTAAAGTGGTAACCTGTAAAGGCTTTTAAAACGTTGTCGATGGAGGATAGTAAAATGTATGTCGTTTGTTGCTGTTGCATGGGCATGACTAATTTTAAAGCGCGGCATGTTTGGTATCTATTTACTCAGCGTAACATCATCTTTTATATTTTACAAAAAAAAAATTGGGCTATGTATTGTTTTTTTTTTTGTTTTTTTTTTGTTTTACAATTCCAAAAATGTATTCCCCCCCCCCCCCCAAAAAAGTGTTTGAAAAACCACTGCACAAATACCGTGTGACATAAAAAGCTGCAACACCCACCAATTTATTCTCTACGGCCTCTGCTTTTAAAAAAAATATATATATATAATGTTTGGGGGTTTTAAAGAGGAACTGCGGTCTGCTCACATAATTTGTAATAAAAACATCTTTGCCATTCTGAAGCTTCCCTCCAACCACTTTGCATATTATTTGATATATACTGGGATTCTGTACTTGGCAAATATGCTGCAGAAATCTCCCTCCACTGAGTCTGGCTGCAACCAATGTAACTGTGGGCAGCTGAAGCTACTGCCTGTTCACTTCCTGGATTAACACAGAGGCACACCTCCAGCTCTGCAGCTCTCATTGGCCCTCTTATGGCTCATCCCCCCTTCCCTTCCTGGCAAATGCTCACAAGAAACAGGAAGTGGACTGTATAAGGAATTTACTGGCAGAAAAGAAGAATGTTTTACTATCCAAAGTTAAAACAACAAAAAGGGCAGAAGATTTAATAGATAGATATTAATTTTCTAGCAAAAAATACTGGTTGCTATGTGTGAGCAAAAAAAAAAAAAAAAAAAAAAAGGCCTGGAGCTGAAGTGGTTAAACATAAAGTGCATGCCATTGCTGGGGTGAAGTGCACATGAAGTGTGTGCCATGGGGGCCAGAGAGAGTTTTTTTTATAATCACTTTTTCTTTATTAAGATGAATTTCAACATGCAACATAGTAATACACATTGCACCTGGTAGCCCACGTTTATTAAAAGGAAAAACAAAACAAAAGTCCACCCCCAGGAATCCCACGCAGGGGTCCAAGCCCCCCCCCCGAGAAAACACACCAGATCCTTAATCATGTCCTCTTTAAAAGAGAGGAAGAAAAAAAAAAGGAAAAAGCCCACCCACTTACCTACCCATAACCAAAACTCAATTTGTACAAAAAATTATTCAAAGTATAATTAAAGCGGAGTTCTGCTTAAAATAAAATAAAATAAAATAAAAGTCAGCAGCTACAAATACTGCAGCTGCTGACTTTTTAATAATCGGACACTTACCTGTCCCAGGGTCCAGCGATGCGGGGGAACGAAGCCCCACTCGTCTCCCCCCCCCTCCTCTCTGAGGCGCTGGGATTGTCACTGTGGGCGCCCGGCTGTGGCGTGAGCCGCGTGGCGCGCCGTGACTGGGCAATCATCTGGGTCCTGTGGCGTGTCCCAGATGATTGCTGAGAGGGAGGGGGGAGAGGTTAACTTGCTTCCGGCGCCGTGGTGCGCCGGATAGAAAGTGGGAGCTGGAACCCTCTAAAATGAGAGTTTCCGCCCCTGCCCCCCCCAAAAAAATGACATGCCAAATGTGGCATGTCAGGGGGTCACATTCCGTTAAAACGGAAGTTCCATTTTGGGTGGAACTCCACTTTAAGAAGGGGAGTTTACAGCGCCCTATTACATGTGTCAAACAATCAACAATACACAAAAAAAAGTAATAAAAATGGTCTTCCAAGTTGCATTCTGGGCGAGGGTATTTATGGGACAGACCCCATATTGTGGGGACGTTTTACAGCCACCTGCTGGCCCTCCTGGCCGACAGGTATGCGTTAGAGAGCAATCTCGTGGTCCTCCGTTCCGGAGGCCCACGTTGCTGCGACGCATGGGTGGGCCCAGAAGCTTGTCTGGGGCCTACCACAGCGGCCGAGGAATGGTCCTGAGCTGTCTATCCAGAGGGAGAAAGCTGGACAACCGAGGAGATCCCAGGGGAGGACCCGTCATGGAGAGATCACGCAACATGCTGGTCTGGAGAGGGGCCTGGTGACTCGGTTGGAGGACGTATCCTAAAAGTAACTATACAGCATAGTGTTGCCGGGTTGGCTTAAAGGTTCAAGCACTGTGACTGAAGTTCATTGCAGAAAGACCAATGCATCCTGTGGCAGAGGATTGTACAGGTTTATCCCAAACGAGTCTGTGGCAGAGACTTTTGTTCGTGCTACGTACTGGCTGCTAGGCAAGTGAGAGAGGCCTATCCAGGCGAGCAAAGAATGTGTCCCACGAGGGGAGCGCATTCTATTGTAATATCCAAATTCTACCAGGACATTTGTCAAGAATCTTACAAGAAGATATTTGAGTTTCTTCTGCAGTTTCCCTTCTGCCTCTTTCCTGCTACTTCCTTACTAAATTGTTTAATAAAGCATTGAAAACGTACCCAAGCTTTGGTGCGTGTGTCGTCCAGAGGTAAACTCAACGGAAGACCCGGTGCCGGTAAAACAGAGGGAAGGAGAGTGAAGGTAACAGGCCCGCTTAAACCAGCAGCTCCGCAGAGAGTTATTGCTATATATATATATATACTGTATTGATCAGCGTATAACACGCACTTTTTTCCCCTTAAAATCAGGGGGAAATCGTGGGTGCGTGTTATACGCCGATCCCTGCTGTCTGTGAGGAGAGAGGAGCGAGTGCTGCCGAAATAAACATAGCCGAGTGTACTGCATACTCAGCTAGGCTCGGCTCCCCTCGGCCCCGCTCACAGTCACACCCAGTCCCGCCATTGGACCTGTGTTATGTCCATCATAGGAGCCGGGCCAAGGGGCGGGACTGGGTGGGACTGAGAGAGGAGCCAAGAGGAGCCGAGTACACAGGACATCCGACTCGTGTATCTCGGCGGCGCTAATTTTAAATGATCATGCTGCAATGAGACTGGGCAAGGCCGCAATGAGACTGGGCAAGGCCGCAATGAGACTGGGCAAGGCTGCAATGAGACTGGGAAAGGCTGCAATGAGACTGGGCAAGGCTGCAATGAGACGGGGCAAGGCTGCAATTAGATTGGGCAACGCTGCAATTAGAGTGGGCAAGGCTGCAATGAGACTGGGCAAGAAAGCAATCAGACTGGGCAAGGCTGCAATCAGACTGGGCAAGGCTGCAATTAGATTGGGCAAGGCTGCAATGAGACTGGGCAAGGCTGCAATGAGATTGGGAAAGGCTGCAATGAGACTGGGCAAGGCCGCAATGAGACTGGGCAAGGCTGCAATGAGACTGGGCAAGGCTGCAATGAGACTGGGCAAGGCCGCAATCAGACTGGGAAAGGCTGCAATCAGACTGGGAAAGGCTGCAATGAGACTGGGCAAGGCTGCAATGAGACTGGGCAAGGCTGCAATGAGACTGGGCAAGGCTGCAATTAGATTGGGCAACGCTGCAATTAGAGTGGGCAAGGCTGCAATGAGACTGGGCAAGGCTGCAATGAGACTGGGCAAGGCTGCAATTAGATTGGGCAAGGCTGCAATGAGACTGGGCAAGGCTGCAATCAGACTGGGCAAGGCTGCAATCAGACTGGGCAAGGCTGCAATCAGACTGGGCAAGGCTGCAATTAGACTGGGCAAGGCTGCAGATGACACTGGGCAAGGCTGCAAATGGACATTGATAAGGCTGCATTGATGGGCATTTAAATGTACATTTTTTTCCTTAAAATCCCCCCTAAACTCGGGGCGCGTGTTATACGCCGGCGCGTGTTATATGCCGATAAATACGGGTATATAAATTAAAAAATGTAAAAAAAGTGTATCATTTCAAATTACTATTTTCGTGTCCTATTATGTTTAGCATTTTAATTCAATATAATCTCACTCTACTATTTAATTTTTTATACCTCTCCGCCTTTCATTTCAGTCTACCCTTCTTTATGTGATCCCATTACGTGTCGCCCATCCTGTGCCTAATTTATTATTATAACTTAATCTCTTCCTTTAATGACATCAATCATCTCTCCACTGTGCCTCACTAGGGAGGAGGAAAAAAGAAACAACACAAAAAAACAACACAAAAATAAGGAAATACAAATATATATATATATAAAAATAAAAAAGTGTATAATTTCGAATTGTTATTTTCATGTCCTATTATGTTTAGTGTTTTAATTGAATATAATCTCACTCTACTATTTCATTTTTTATACCTCCGGATCTTTCATTTCAATCTACCCATCTTTATGTGATTTCATTACATGTTGCCCATCCCGCGCCTAATTTACTATTACAACTTAATCTCTTCTTTAAATGACATCAATCATCTCTCCACGGTGCCTCACTAGGGAGGAGGAAAAAAGAAACAACACAAAAAACAACACAAAAAAAAAGAAAATACATATATAAAAATAAAAAATAAAAATAAAAAAAGTGTATAATTTCGAATTACTATTTTTGTGTCCTATTATGTTTAGTGTTTTAATTCAATATAATCTCACTCTACTATTTCATTTTTTATACCTCCCCATCTTTCATTTCAATTTACTCTCCTTTATGTGATTACGTGTTGCCCATCCCGCGCCTAATTTACTATTATAACTTATCTTCTTCCTTTAATGACATCAATCATCTCTCCACTGTGCCTCACGGAGGAGGAAAAAACAAACACAAAAAAAGAAAAAAAAAAACCCCACCTCCTCCCAATTTTCCCCCATCAGATGCATCTCATAGACTATCTGATCCATAAGCATTGCCCCCAAAAGGGTTTAATCCACCCCTATTTCTGAGGGGTAATACAGCCATCCTGCCCATGTATCTTTAAATTTATTCTGTTGGTCTTTAGCTATATGTATCCATCTCTCTGCTTCTGTTATTTTTTTCTACCTCCCTTTTCCAATCCATTATAGTGGGACATCCGGACTCTTTCCAAAATCTAGGTATCAATATTTTGGCTGCATTTAGCAAATGGGGAGTAACGCGTCTCTTATAAAGCCTAGCAGATGATGGCATCCCATGAAAAATAAAATGTAATGGAGAGAATTATTTCGGTCTAAGTGTCATTTTCTTAATCTGGCCAGAGAGAGTTGACACAAACTGTGTCCTTTTTCCTTTTTATTATTTTTTTTTTTGGCTGGTACAATGATTTCTGAGTCGCCGGGTCAGATCCAGGCGCCTCTTAGAAACAGATATTGCCTCGTCCTTGTCCCGGCTGTTGTTGGGCGCTTTCCAAAAATCGTAGTGCTGAAATGAAGGTAGAGCTGGAAAATTCATTTTTTCTTCTACCGCAAATTGCCGGCTGATGACTACAGGGGCAAAGTGAGAGGCAGACAAATGCGACTTAATTGACACAGCATTAGAGGGTGCCAATCCCGAGGTCGGCACGCAGGCGGGGACGCGCTTTGGCGGTAAATGCGTAGATTTTCGATGGCCTGATGTTCTGAAAGGCTTTTAGCTTACACTTATTTGGCGGAGAGCCGTGACCCTTTCATTAGCTGCCGCTGGAATTGAAATGCAGGTATCATCTGTCGGAAGCGGACCTGATTCAAGCTGCGGAGCTGTGATAGCGGCTTATTGCTGTGCCAACCGAAGGCATGACATGCCGGCTGTGATTTAAGGGGACGCTATGGGGGAAGCACAAAATTCTCTGATAAATTATCCATGAGAATAGCTCTGCCTGCAATGGGTTTTCAGGTATATTGTCAGACAGAAAAAGCTAATGACCCCCCATGAGTTTTTGGCCTCCTGTTTTGCAGAGGATTGCTTGTGACACAGTCATATCAAAACAATGCTGTACAGCAGTGGTCATCAACCTTGTCCTCGGGGCCCACTAACAAGGCAGGTTTTATGTATTACCTTGGGGGAGCTGCAGACTAGAACACTCCAATCACTGAGCAGCAAATTATATCACCTGTGATGTATTTCAGTTGTCTTGCAAACCTGGCCTGTTGGTGGGTCCTGAGGACAGGCGTTGATGACCACTGGTGTACAGTGTAGAACATGGGCACTCAACCTGTGGCCCGCCAGCGGTTGCAGAACTACAAGTTTCATCATGCCTCGGTCTTTGGGAGTCATGCTTGTAAGTGTCAGCCTTCCAATGCCTCATGGGACTTGTAGTTCTGCAACGGCTGGAGGGCCACAGGTTGAGCGTCCATGGTGTAGATCGACCTTTGTCAACCTTTTTACCCCAGAGGAAACCTTAGAATCATTTTCAAGTCTAAGGGGAACCTGCTAAAACCAATTATTGTCAGTGGGATGAATGCCCCTTACATTGGTGATCAGTGAGAAGAATGTTCCTTACATTGGTGATCAGTGAGAAGAATGTTCCTTACATTGGTGATCAGTGGGAAGAATGTTCCTTACATTGGTGATCAGTGAGAAGAATGTCCCTTACATTGGTGATCAGTGAGAAGAATGTTCCTTACATTGGTGATCAGTGGGAAGAATGTTCCTTACATTGGTGATCAGTGGGAAGAATGTTCCTTACATTGGTGATCAGTGAGAAGAATGTTTCTTACATTGGTGATCAGTGAGAAGAATGTCCCTTACATTGGTGATCAGTGAGAAGAATGTTCCTTACATTGGTGATCAGTGGGAAGAATGTTCCTTACCTTGGAGGTCAGTGAGAAGAATGTTCCTTGCATTGGTGATCAGTGAGAAGAATGTTCCTTACATTGGTGGTCAGTGAGAAGAATGTTCCTTACATTGGTGGTCAGTGGGAAGAATGCTCCTTACATTGGTGATCAGTGAGAAGAATGTTCCTTACATTGGTGATCAGTGAGAAGAATGCTCCTTACATTGGTGATCAGTGGGAAGAATGTTCCTTACATTGGTGGTCAGTGAGAAGAATGTTCCTTACATTGGTGATCAGTGAGAAGAATGTTCCTTACATTGGTGGTCAGTGAGAAGAATGTTCCTTACATTGGTGATCAGTGAGAAGAATGTTCCTTACATTGGTGATCAGTGAGAAGAATGTTCCTTACATTGGTGATCAGTGAGAAGAATGTTCCTTACATTGGTGATCAGTGAGAAGAATGTTCCTTACATTGGTGATCAGTGGGAAGAATGCTCCTTACATTGGTGATCAGTGAGAAGAATGTTCCTTACATTGGTGATCAGTGAGAAGAATGCTCCTTACATTGGTGATCAGTGGGAAGAATGTTCCTTACATTGGTGGTCAGTGAGAAGAATGTTCCTTACATTGGTGATCAGTGAGAAGAATGTTCCTTACATTGGTGGTCAGTGAGAAGAATGTTCCTTACATTGGTGATCAGTGAGAAGAATGTTCCTTACATTGGTGATCAGTGAGAAGAATGTTCCTTACATTGGTGATCAGTGAGAAGAATGTTCCTTACATTGGTGATCAGTGAGAAGAATGTTCCTTACATTGGTGATCAGTGGGAAGAATGTTCCTTACATTGGTGATCAGTGAGAAGAATGCTCCTTATATTGGTAATAAAATACTTCAAAAGACATGAATAAACATGCCCAAACGCATGCAAAAGACATTCCTGTATAAGCACTTACTAGGTGTGAATGGAGGTGAAGGCCCCATTTACAGCTAAGGTGCAATTTTATGCTTCAGTAGAATCTCTTCTACAGTCAACACTAGGTTTTTCACTTAAATTTGTCCCTTGAAAATCCTTCATGCCTTTTTTCCTCTTAAATTGAAAATGCACAAAAACACATATAACACACTATTTTCAAGCATTTTCTTGCTTCGTTACTACAGCGCCTTAAAAAAGTATTCATACCCTTGAAATTTTCCACATTTTGTCATGTTACAACCAAAAACTTAAATGTTTTTTTATTATGATTTTATGTGATAGACCAACACAAAGTGGCACATAATTGTGAAGTGGAAGGAAAATGATAAATGATTTTCAACATTTTTTACAAATAAATATGTGAAAAGTGTGGGGGGTACATTTGTATGGCGCCCCCCAGAGTCAATACTTTGTAGAACCGCCTTTCTCTGCAATTACAGCTACAAGTCTTTTTGGGGGTGTCTCTACCAGCTTTGTACATCTAGAGAGGGACATTTTTGCTCATTCTTCTTCTTTACAAAATATCTCAAGCTCTGTCAGATTGGATGGAGAGCGTCTGTGAACAGCAATTTTCAAGTCTGGCCACAGATTCTCAATGGGATTTAGGTCTGGACTGTGACTGGGCCATTCTAACACATGAATATGCTTTGATCTAAACCATTCCATTGTAGCTCTGGCTGGATGTTTAGGGTTGTTGTCCTGCTGGAAGGTGAACCTCCACCCCAGTCTCAAGTCTTTTGCAGACTCTAACAGGTTTTCTTCTAAGATTGCCCTGTATTTGGCTCCATCCATCTTCCCATCAACTCTGACCAACTTCCCTGTCCCTGCTGAAGAAAAGCATCCCCACCACATGATGCTGCCACCACCATGTTTCACAGTGGGGATGGTGTGTTCAGGGTGATGTGCAGTGTTAGTTTTCTGCCACACATAGTGTTTTGTTTTTAGGCCAAAAAGTTCAATTTTGGTCTCATCTGACCAGAGCACCTTCTTCCACATGTTTGCTGTGTCCTCCACGTGGCTTCTCACAAACTGCAAACAGGACTTCTTATCTCTTTCTTTCTCCAATGTCTTTCTTCTTGTCACTCTTCCATAAAGGTCAGATTTGTGGAGAACACGACTAATAGTTGTCCTGTGGACAGATTCTCCCACCAGAGCTGTGGATCTCTGCAGCTCCTCCAGAGTTACCATGGACCACTTGGCTCTTCTCTGATGAATGATCTCCTTGCCGGGCCGATCAGTTTAGGTGGACGGCCATGTCTCGGTAGGTTTCCAGTTGTGCCATACTCTTTCCATTTTCGGTTGATGGATTAATCAGAGCTCCGTGAGATGTTCAAAGCTTGGGAGATTTTTTTATAACCTATCCCTGCTTTATACTTCTCCACAACTTTATCCCTGACCTGTCTGGTGTGTTCCTTGGCCTTCATGAGGCTGTTTGTTCACTAAGATTCTCTAACAAACCTCTGAGGGCTTCACAGAACAGCTGTATTTATACTGAGATTCAATGACACACAGGTGGACTCAATTTACTAATTTGGTGGCTGCTGAAGGCAATTGGGCCCACTAGATATTAGTTAGGGGTATCAGAGTAAAGGGGGCTGAATACAAATGCACGCCACACTTTTCACATATTTATTTGTAAAAAATGTTGAAAACCATTTATCATTTTCCTTCCAATTAACAATTATGTGCCACTTTGTGTTGGTCTATCACATAAAATCCCAATAAAATACATTTACGTTTTTGGTTGTAACATGACAAAATTTGGAAAATTTCAAGGGGTATGAATACTTTTTCAAGGCACTGTAGCTTTACATTGGCTAAAAATCATTTAAAAAAATACCGAACACGCCTAAAAAAAAATTCACAAAAAACAGCCAAAGTTACCCAGCTCCAGTGTGAATTGGGGCTTATGCTCCATTGTTGTTGTTTTTTTTGTTTTTGTTTTTTTAATCAAAAAAGGTTTTATTGAACACAATAAACAACTTCCAATGTACAAATCCTTTGCTTTTAAACAGTAACATGTACATATTCCAATTAACCTTGCATCAGCCAGAGATATAACCATAGTCAGGACTTTTTTTCCTCAGAGAATAGGTGCTGGAACTCCCACCTACTGAGTCACTTCTTGTCTCCGCCCCCTACCCACCTCTGTGCAACATCTCTTGGTTCCACCCCTTACCCACCTCCTAGCACCATCTCATTCAGAGAATACAGAGCCAAGTATGATTATGTCATGCTACGCTAAAGTAATTTGTATGGAAATTGGTAATGATAACAAGAAAAGCAGTACAATAGATCCCCTGCAGCCAGCAGCAATATACCCCCCCAGCAACAATAGACCCCCCAGCAACATAGGACCCCTGCAACAAAATATCATCACAGCAACGATAGACCCCTGGCAGCAAGACCAGATCTCCCAGTGGCCAGCTTCAATAGACTCTCCAGCAGCCAGAAACAATAGACCCCTACTTTAATAGTAGATCCCTTCCAGCAGCAGTTGACCCCCCAGCAACATAATCTCCCCCAGCAACAATAGATCCCCCACCAGAAACAATAGACCTTCCCAGCAACAATAGGCCACCACACAAAAACAGGTCCCCTGCAGCAACAATAGATCTTCCAGCAACCAGCATCAGTAGACCCTCCAGCACACCCCAGCACCCCTTTCCATTAGATACATTCAGTGCTGGAGGTGCCGGAACTGCGTTCCCCCGCGTTCCCGCTGAAAAAAAAGCCCTGACCATAGTACACAAACCCTCACGTCTTTACTCCCCCCCCTCCCCTGCACAGATCCCTTAATGCAGATAATACATATAGAACAAAATCACCTTGTGGGGCACTGTAGAAGTCTAGACATTACCAACTCCCTTGGGTTCAGTCCAGGCGTGGCAAGCCAACGCGACCACAGCCTTTCAAACCTGCCCGGGCACCCCCTTTGAGACCTGCCCGGGTATCCCCCCTGCTCCATTGGTTAATCTATGGCTACACTACAGCCTCGCCTCATCTCTAAAACAGGCAAGCTTTGCTCCTGCCGCAGACCTTGATGCCATCCGAGCAGGACGGCCCTCACCAGGGCCGGAACAAGGGGAGGGCAGGAAGGGTGGTTGCCCTGGGCGCAGTGGTTTATGGCAGAGATTTGGGTGCCCTGACCCTAACGGAGAGGGGGGGGGGGGGCGCAGTTTGGTATTTTTGCCCTGGGCACTGGATGGCCTTCTCCTGGCACTGGCCCGCACCAACCCCACAGCCCATACTTTGGTTAGGATTAGCCTTACAGCTTCATCCAAGGGGGACTTCCTCTAATTTTTGTTATTTATTTATTTTTATACCAGAATTCTCCTATAAAGCCGGCATGTCAAAAGTTTTCCTGAGCCGCTTCTGCATCCTGCCATGCTAATATCTGCTTTTCCCCGAGGCGATTGTAAATATCTTAAAGTCTCGTCTCCAATATTAGTAGAGTAGCAGAAAAAAAAAAACCCTGTCTCCATGGAAACGGCGTTCCGACATTGGAAGAGTGAAAAAGGGGGGGGGGGGGGTTCACATCGGTGCTTTTTGTTTGTGTGCCGGAATTCTGGATGACGCCGATGATAAGGGATTCCTAGTGCCTGGATGGCAAATTAGAGCTTTATTAAAACAATATAAGATGAATGTGGAACATCTCTGTGGCCCTTGCTGGGAATCCGTTTATTGAAGCGCTAATTCAGAATCTGAAAGTTTGGTGGAGTTTTTTTTTTTTTTTTCTTCGGTATCCATGGGAACAATGATTGGAATCAGAAGACTACAAAAGGACAAGTCAAACGTGATCAGCTTTTTAGTAATTGCACTAACATTATTTTAGGTGAGTGACAATCATTTCGGAGAATGTAACAAATTGTAACAAAAAAAGAAAAAAATACGATAAAATATTGGATACAATGTCACAGCCTGACACACGTCCTTAAAAAATAACATCACTTTCAAATAAAAAAAAAAAAAAGAAAAGAAAAAAAGAAATATCATATACAATTGCTACACAAGCCACATTGTAACTATGTTATTAAAAACGATCTTTCCTTTTCTATCCACAGCCACTGTAATTTTCTGTAAAAAATCAATGCAATATGGCCACCTGGAGGCGCTCTGTACACAGATGGTATACAGCTCGCCCCCCCCCGATATGTAATTGCCTGCTTGTGTGATTGGCTCACTGAATTTCCTAGATGTCTGCACTAAGATATAAGTTGGGGAGTATAAGATATATACTCCCCAAGGGTTAAAGCGTATGTTAAAGGGCTTGTAAAGGTTCTGTGTTTTTTCACCTTAATGCATCCTATGCATTAAGCTGAAAAAACACCTGTCGGTGACTGGCCCCCCAGCCTCCCCCCCTTTTACTTACCTGAACCCTCGAACTTGACCCACGGGGACGCGCTCTATCTCTGTCCGGGGTTCTCAGCTCTTGATTGGATAGATCGATAGCAGCGCAGCCATTGTCTCCGGCTGCTGTCAATCAAATCCAATGACGTGGGCTCCGGGGGGCGGGGCTGAGTCCTGCATTCGGCCTCTATGGATGCCGAACGCTGGACTCGGGAGCGCGCCCGCAAGGTAACCCCCCCTGGGAGAGCGCTTCTCCCAGGGGGTTATCTGATGAGGGGAGGAGCCGCGAGAGCCGCCGAGGGACCCCAGAGAAGCAGGTTCGGGGCCACTCTGTGCAAAACCAGCTGCACGGTGGAGGTAAGTGTGATATGTTTGTTTTTAAAAAAAAAAAAACAAAAAAACAAACCTTGAGCCCGGGTTCACACCTATGCGAATTAGAGGTGCGTTTCCGCACCTCTAATTCGCATAGCAGGAGAATGTGACTGGCTCCCTATGGAGCCAGTTCACATATCTCCGGGGCGGCTGCGGTGCGCACTGCACAAAAACGCTGTGCGTCTTTGGCTGCGTTTCAGGGCCGAATTCAGGCATTGAATCGGCCCTGATTTGTCCCTGAAACGTGGAACAGGGACGCACAGCGCTCCTGTGCGATCTGCAGCCCGTTGTGGTGTGAACCTGGGCTTAGTGTCACTTTAACCCAAAATAAATAAATAAATATGGATCCTTGCTCTTTATAGCATGTTATATGACACAGTGCTTGCCCCGTGTCATTTGGACCCCTGTAGCGCCTAAAAAAACCCGCGTTACGCTGCGTAAACTGTTGGCGCTATATAAATCCTGTATAATAATAATAATATTGGCCTAAATTTATGAAGACCTCACAAATGTGCTTCTGGAAGAATGGTCAAACATTCCCATAGACACCCTCCTAAACCTTGTGGACGGCCTTCCCAGAAGAGTTGAAGCTGTTATAGCTGCAAAGGGTGGGCCAACTCAATATTGAACCCTACGGACTAAGACTGGGATGCCATTAAAGTTCATGTGCGTGTAAAGGCAGGTGTCCCAATACTTTTGACAAAATCGTGTATTTCAATCATCTTTCCAAATGTGGAAGAATGTGCTTGATGAGGCGTCTATCTCACAAGGTTTGGTTGGCTCTGGGTTGAATCCCTCCTGAGAGATGACAATATCCACACTCTTGTAAGCCGGCACTTGTGGATCAGATTGTATGTTAAATTACAGATTTCTTCATGAAGAAAATCATTTCTTTGGCTGGTTTAGCCTTTTAGACGGCATTGAAGGATTTCATCTTGAAGAGACTTCACTATACCATTTCCAGGATTACATGTTGAAGTGCTTCTCATAATAATGTGCTCTTCTAAAGTGTTTATGCAAGATATTTCATTTGCATTTTAATTCGAATAGAGCCTTATGTGTGGAACAGACCATATTGCAACAATTAACCCCTTCCCGTCCAGCCCCGCTATCCCTTTAACCACTTCAGCCCCGGAAGATTTGGCTGCTAAATGACCGGGCCATTTTTTGCGATTCAGCACTGCGTCGCTTTAACTGACAATTTGCGCGGTCGTGCGGCATTGCACCCAAACAAAACTGACTTCCTTTTTTCCCCACAAATAAAGCTTTCTTTTGGTGGTATTTGATCGCCTCTGCGGTTTTTATTTTTTGCGCTATAAACAAAAAAAAGAGCGACAATTTTGAAAAAAACACAATATTTTGTACTTTTTGCTGTAATAAATATCCCTTTTTTTTAAAAAAAAAGCAAATTTTTTGTCAGTTTAGGTCGATATGTATTCTTCTACATATTTTTGGTAAAAAAATCGCAATAAGCCTATATTAATTGGTTTGCGCAAAAGTTATAGCGTCTACATATAGGGGATAGATTTCTAGCATTTTTTTTTTCATTAGTAATGGCGACGATCTGCGATTTTTATTGTGACTGCGACATTATGGAGGACACATCGGACAATTTTGACACATTTTTGGGACCATTGGCATTTATACAGCGATCAGTGCTATAAAAATGCATTGATTACTGTAAAAATGTCACTGGCAGTGAAGGGGTTTACCACTTGGGGGCGATCAAGGGGTTAACTGTGTTCCCTGGGAGGTGATTCCAACTGAAGGGGGAGGGGACTGAGTAGAAGAAGTGACAGATCGTGGTTCCTAGCTAATAGGAACACACGATCTGTCACTCCTCTCAGAGCAGAACATGTTTACACACACACTTCCCTATACTGTCCCTCGTGCTCGCGATTGCTCGTGGCCGGTGGCACCCCCGCTGTGCGTGCTCCTGCTATTCCGATCCCTCGAGCCGACGTATAGCTACGACTGTTCGCGGGATCGTGCCAACCTGCCGCAGTATAATGACGGTGGCTGGTCGGCAAGCGGTTAATAGGATTTTTACACCCAGGGGTGGGAGGGACTGGCCAATTACGTGACCAATGTTATTGGCTGTCACAGCGGTCACATGATAGGGGGGTCGGTCTTGCTGATTCCCAATCATTGTAGAGACTGGGACTGTCTTTGACAGCTCGGTCACTGTGGGAGCATGCAGTGAGCAGCACGCTTTCAGCATAGAAAGTAGGGATGCACCGCTCCCTTTTTTTTTTTTTTCACGGGCCCCCCCCTTCCCTTAGGGTTAGGGTCAAAGCGCGCACATCCCTGCAATAAACGATTGCACCCAGGGCAGCCGCTCTTCCTGCCCACCCCCTTGTCCCGGCCCTGCCAATACCTACCACAACCGTTGTGTTTACACTTCAGCTGTCAGCAATGGTACAAAGCATTGAAAAGTTATCTACAAATTAATTTTTTTTTTTTTTGCTTTTTTCAATCTGAAATGTGTACAATAAATATATGTGTAGCACCCTCTAGTGCTAGAAGTAGAAATAGTTTTTTTGTTTTTCTTAGCACAGGTAAATATATGCAGGCTTGATTGGTAGCCTAGCCTGTCTGTTTTTGTTTCCTGGGTTGGGCACAAATCCAGGGAGAGCTGGGTGACTCACGGGTAGCATCACTGAGACCTCCCCTCTCTTTCTAGAATGCACTAGAACTTTCTGGAAAGGAGGAGGGGAGGAAAGGTGGAGCTGCCTGGAGTATTCTGAGGGCCCTGACAAATCCCCAACTTGGGTTGGCAGGAGGCAGGCCCCTCAAATACTTTGGGTCAGTCCAGCTTGGGGGGGGGGAGTTGTTCGGGTGGAAGCTGGAGATGGAGTGTTAGGCTGTCATGGCCTTTGAGGGAGCTCCCCAGTCTGGGGGGGGGGGGGATGTGCTTGGGCCTGGGCTCGGGTGCAGACAGGAGGACCCTCTCAGGACACATGGAGGTGTTCTAGACAGGAGGCATTGGAGCAAGGAGAGGACAGTGGGAGAGCACTGCCAGGCTAGTCTCCAGGAGGAACAACAGGAACAGCCAAGAGGGCTGGGAGGCACGCCTGAGAGGACTGGGTGCAAGCAGCCTGGGATGGGTGCAGAGCCAGTAAGGAAGACTGTGGTGGCACAGACAGTGGAAAGAGGCAGCTGCAGCCAGGGGGGCTGGCAGAGGTGGTACTGGGATCAGTAGCCACGTGGGACAGCTAGCACTAGGACCACCATTTTTGCTACACCAGAGGTCCCCTTGGTCCCTGCCTGCAAAGGGCATCTGCTTTGGGCCTGGCTGAGCCATTGTCGGGCCTCAACTACCATGCTAGCTGGTCCCGGGAGTTCTACAAGCAAGTTTGTGCTGGAGGTAGAAGAGAAGTGTGTATATACTGGATGTATATAGTTATGTCCCTGAAGAATTCCTACTGATCACATGGGCATCCCATATGTACCCTATCTCCATCCAAGTTAAATCCCCTCAATAAAAACAACAAAAAAACAAGTACAAGGACTATTTCTTGACTGCTGTATGTCTGGAAATTCATCTGCCTGGCTGTGCAGGGTGAGAGACGGACCACAATCACCAGCAGCCCCTACGGGGGGGGACCACTACGTATGGTAAAGGTTTAAAAATTTCACCCCATCACATCAAGTCCTCACACCCTGTTAGGATGAATATATCGGTAGGTGTCGTAAAATCCCCCCTTACATGGTGGTCAGTGCAAATTACCCCTCACATTGGTGGTCACTGTAAATTCCCCATTAAATTGATGGTTTGTGTAGAATCCCCCTGTCAGGGGCATATCAGTGGCCGTCGGGCAAATATGCGTGCACGCAGGTGCACAAGAAACTCTCCCAGGACAATTCTGCTCAATCCCCCACCAGGGGGCGCCAGAGCGCTCCCGCGTGTGCCCGTGCGCGCGCCCGTTCGCGCTAGCGCTGTTTGGCGCCAAGGGCCCTTTAAAAGGATGACAGGAGTTCCTGTTCCCCGCTTGATTTGTATTTGCTAGTGACCCGGCTACGTCTGACTATTCTCCAGTCTCCAATCCGACCCGGCTTGTCTGACTCTGCTTATCTGATTACCTGTTGCCGAACTCCTGCCTGCCTGACCATTCCTGGATCACCCCTTTGTTCACATCTGCCTGATCTCCTGCTGAACGGACTGTCTGACTTGCTTTTGCCTGTGTCCTGTGACGCTACTTCCAGCCTGCTTATCAAGCATCCAGCTGCTGCCTTCTCAGCTACCTGCCTGCCTACCGGCCTACATCCGCCTACCCGCATCCGCATCTCAGCCATCCCTGAGGGGCATCCTTCCAGATTCTCATCCACTTCTGCTGGAACCACATCAGGCCCTCCTACCCACTGTGCTCAAGAGACCACTGTTCCCACTCCAGTGGCTCCTGAACCAGCGCTTAAGAGAGGTCTCCTTCCACCAGTCAGGCTCAGCTACCAGGTACCTTACAGTACAAACAGCCATGACTGAGCCTGCAGGAGAGACTTCTCCCATCAAGGAGATCTGTACGCACCTAGCAGCACTTACCCAGGCAGTGCAGACCTTACAAGACAGTTACAACAGACTGGAGGGTCAAGTATTGAACCTCAGTGGATCCAGTGGTGTGGCCCCTACTTCTGCAGCTGCTCCAGTACAGGCTGCTGCACCGCCCTCTGTGGTTATGCTCCCACCTGAGCCAAGAGTGCCTACCCCCGAAAAGTTTTCTGGTGATCGAACAAAATTTTTGGCCTTCCGCAGCGCTTGCCAACTCTATTTTGCTCTACAGCCACGGACTTTTTCTTTGGAGGCTACCAAGGTGGGATTTGTTATATCCCTTCTTCAGGGGGAACCCCAGACCTGGGCCCACCGCCTGCTTGAAACCAACGCTATACAGGTCCAGTCCTTGCCCGCCTTCTTTGAAGCCATGGGCCAGCTTTACGAGGACCCTCAACGGACTGCTACCGCTGAGGCAGCTTTGTTCGCGCTCCAGCAAGGCCGTAGGCCGGCCGAGGACTATGTAACAGACTTTCGCCGCTGGAGTGCGGACACTCAATGGAACAATGCAGCCTTACGTCACCAGTTCCGCATGGGGCTATCTGAAGGTCTGAAGGATGAGCTTGCTCGGGTAGGGATGCCTGATACCCTTGAGGAACTCATCACCATTACCATCCAGATTGACCGACGCCTTCGTGAGCGCCGGTCTGAACGCGCTTCCCAACAAACACGCCCTATGTGGATGACTGCAAGAGCTCCGGTTCCTGCCTCCCGATACCTACCTTCTGCTCACCCGAGTCCAGTCACCCAAACAACTGAGTCTCCCGAACCTATACAACTGGGACTTATAGGAGCTTCCCTGACCCCAGAAGAACGGGCGCGCAGACGCCAGCTAAACCTCTGTCTCTATTGTGGTGGGACGGGCCATTATGTGAACAACTGTCCAGTAAAGACTCGTAAGTGCTCTTCCTCTACTCCGACCAGTTTATCCGCTTTAACCGCTAATACAACTCAACTTGTCCTCCCTCTTTCATTACAGCTCCAGGGAAGAACAATCCAGGTCAACGCCATTGTTGATTCTGGGGCATGTAGCTGCTTTGTGGACTCCGCTTTTGCTACCCAACAGAATCTGCCTTTAAAAAACAAAACTCACAGACTCTCAGTTTTCTTGGCCGATGGGTCTCACATAAGATCTGGACAGGTCTCTCAAGAAACCCTTCCTCTGTCTGCCACCTGCTCATCCCAGCATCAAGAGATCCTAACCCTGGATGTTATTTCATCTCCACTATTTCCAATCATCTTGGGCATGCCCTGGCTCCAGGCCCACAATCCTCTTGTTGACTGGGTCACGGGTGAGATCAAGTTCCAGTCACCCTATTGCCAAAGACATTGTCTACCAGAACCCTCTAAACCTGCTGCTACCTTACTTTGTATGGACATTGACCCAGACCTGCTCCAAGATGTACCAGAGGTCTATCGGGAGTTTGCGGATGTATTCAGCAAGAAGGGGGCAGACACCTTGCCTCCCCATCGTCCCTATGATTGCCCAATTGAGCTGCTTCCTGGGGCCGAGATTCCTTTTGGGCGCATTTTTCCGCTGTCCGAAAAAGAGCAAGAGGCACTTAAGGTTTACATAAATGAAAACCTTGAAAAAGGCTTCATCCGACCTTCCACTTCACCAGCTGGTGCCGGAATATTTTTTGTTTCCAAGAAGGATCAGTCTCTTCGCCCCTGTGTGGACTACCGGGAACTAAACAACATTACAGTAAAGAACCGTTACCCGCTGCCACTGATACCCGAACTGTTCCAGAAGCTGAGGTCTGTTACTATCTTTACCAAGCTGGATCTGAGGGGGGCCTACAATCTGGTCCGCATTCGGGCAGGGGACGAGTGGAAAACGGCTTTCAGGACCCGTTTCGGACACTATGAATATCTCGTCATGCCCTTTGGTCTATGCAATGCTCCTGCCACGTTCCAGCATCTGGTCAACGATGTGTTTAGAGATTTCCTGGACATCTTTCTAATTGTCTATCTGGATGACATTTTAATCTTCTCCAGTTCCCTTGAGCAACATAGGGAACATGTCCGTAAAGTCTTGACCCGACCCCGTTTGCACAGACTGTATGCTAAAGCAGAGAAGTGCGAATTCGAACAGAAGGAGATTCAGTTCCTGGGGTTAGTCATCTCCCCAACCGGCATCAAAATGGATCCTCAGAAGGTATCTGCTGTGTTAGAGTGGCCAGCTCCCATGGACAAAAAGGGTGTACAACGCTTCATTGGGTTCGCAAACTTTTACAGGAAGTTCATTAGGGGGTTTTCTGCTATCATCTCCCCCATCACGCAGCTAACCAAGCAGAACTCTCGCTTCCATTGGAACCCAGAAGCCCAGAGGGCCTTTGAAGAATTAAAGAAACGCTTTACATCAGCTCCGATCCTTAGCCATCCGGATCCATCCTTACCTTTTATCCTGGAGGTTGATGCGTCCGAAGTAGCCGTGGGTGCTGTTATTTCCCAGCGACAAGGCAACAAGGACCTGATGCACCCCGTAGGTTTCTTTTCTAGGAAACTTTCACCGGCTGAGCGGAACTATGATGTGGGGGATCGAGAGCTACTCGCTATCAAGACAGCTTTGGAGGAATGGAGGTACTTGCTAGAAGGCGCAGTTCATCCAGTACTGATTTATACAGACCACAAGAATCTTGAGTATTTAAGATCTGCCAAGAGGTTAAAACCCAGACAGGCCCGTTGGGCTCTATTTTTCACACGGTTCTGTTTCCACATTACATACCGGCCCGGATCCAAGAACGTAAAACCAGACGCGCTGTCGCGCATGTTTGATAACCCTAAAGACTTTTCTGTACCTGACACTATTTTGCCGGCAAATAGCTTCCTTCTTCTCCAAACAGATCTTCTGTCCATGATCAGAGAAGCATCTCCAGAACCTTCAAGCCTTCAGGGATCCTCTTTAACACCTCGTGATGGACTTTTGTGGAGAGGAAGTCAAATTTTCGTACCGGAGAGCGCCCGAGTCAAGGTACTGACACTTCTGCATGACCACCCACTTGCAGGACATTTTGGGGTACGTAAGACCCTTGAGCTGGTGCAGCGCACCTTTTGGTGGCCTAATCTAAAGGAATTCTGCAAGAAATATGTCAACTCATGTTCTGTCTGCATCCAGAATAAGACTCCCAGGAACAGAGCTTGGGGATTACTGAGACCGTTGCCTATACCAGATAGGCCCTGGAAAATGATAGCAATGGACTTTATAGTAGAACTGCCTTGCTCTGAAGGATGTTCGGCGATCCTTGTGGTTGTCGACCGGCTGTCCAAAATGGCCCACTTTGTGCCCCTGAAAGGAACACCCTCTGCTGTGGAGACGGCCCGTGTGTTCATTAAGGAGATTGTCAGGCTACATGGAATCCCTGCAAATATAGTGTCCGATAGGGGGGTACAGTTTACATCACGTTTTTGGAGAGCGCTTTGTGAGATCCTGAAGATTGAACTAGCCCTGTCCTCAGCATACCATCCCCAAACAAATGGGCAAACTGAAAGGACAAATCAGACACTGGAGCAGTACATAAGGTGTTTTACATCTTTTGTGCAGGATGATTGGGTATCTCTGTTGCCCCTAGCGGAATTCGCTTATAACAATGCCAGCCACTCTGCTACCGGTCAATCCCCTTTCTTTTCCAACTATGGTTTTCATGCATCCTTTTTACCAGATTTTTTTTAGAATCCCCAGTTCCAGCGGTCCAGGACACAGTGCAGTTCCTTAGTCGCAATAACCAAATCTTACGGGAAGCGATATCCAAGGCACAAGCGGACAACAAAAGGTTCTTTGATCAGAAAAGAAGAGGAGATCTAAACCTTCAGCTTGGTGACAAGGTATGGCTGTCTATTGATAATATTAGATTAACCTGTCCTACTAAGAAGCTTGCTCCTAAGTTCATTGGGCCTTTCCCTGTGAAAAGGAAGATTAATGAGGTGTCCTATGAATTGTGTTTACCTGATTCACTCAAGATCCACCCTGTGTTCCACGTGTCACTCTTGAAACCTGCTGTAGATGATCCTTTTCCTGACAGGGGCACCAGGGTCCCTGAACCGGTTCTGGTGGACGGCAACGAAGAATATGAAGTAGAGGCCATGCTTGATTGCAGAAAGAGATCGGGGCAAGTACAGTTTTTGATTAAATGGAAGGGGTATGGTCCTGAAAATAATTCGTGGGAACCTGACTGTAATATTCATGCCAGACGTTTAATCCATGCTTACTTCTCTGCTCATCCTGAAAAGAAGGGTATTCTGGGCATCCGGAGGCTGCCCGTTGGGAGGGGGCAATGTCAGGGGCATATCAGTGGCCGTCGGGCAAATATGCGTGCACGCAGGTGCACAAGAAGCTCTCCCAGGACAATTCTGCTCAATTCCCCACCAGGGAGCGCCAGAGCGCTCCCGCATGTGCCCGTGCGCGCGTTCGCGCGTGCGCGCGCGTGCCCGTGCGCGCGCCCATTCGCGCTAGCGCTGTTTGGCGCCAAGGGCCCTTTAAAAGCATGACAGGTGCTTCTGTCAGGTGCTGTTTGTCTGCAGCTCTGTACCTGAGTTCCAGTTCCCCGCTTGATTTGTATTTGCTAGTGACCCGGCTACATCTGACTATTCTCCAGTCTCCAATCCGACCCGGCTTGTCTGACTCTGCTTATCTGATTACCTGTTGCCGAACTCCTGCCTGCCTGACCATTCCTGGATCACCCCTTTGTTCACATCTGCCTGATCTCCTGCTGAACGGACTGTCTGACTTGCTTTTGCCTGTGTCCTGTGACGCTGCTTCCAGCCTGCTTATCAAGCATCCAGCTGCTGCCTTCTCAGCTACCTGCCTGCCTACCGGCCTACATCCGCCTACCCGCATCCGTATCTCAGCCATCCCTGAGAGGCATCCTTCCAGATTCTCATCCGCTTCTGCTAGAACCACATCAGGCCCTCCTACCCACTGTGCTCAAGAGACCACTGTTCCCAATCCAGTGGCTCCTGAACCAGCGCTTAAGAGAGGTCTCCTTCCACCAGTCAGGCTCAACTACCAGGTACCTTACACCCCCACTATATACTTGCTAAAGATTTTCAGCTTTGCTCTACATGATTCAGAATTTGCCACAGTGTACTGCCTCCCAACTAATCCCATCCCCCCACCACCGCCACTGATCCCATCAACCCCCAGCATTGCCACTGATCCCAGGAGTCCTAGGATCCCTAGGACTTTTCTGTCCATTGATGGGTCCCCTCCCCTCCCCAGTCCATGGTGTGCAGGCAGTGAGCAGATGATGTGCTATAACTAGGGTTGTCCCGATACCACTTTTTTAGGACCGAGTACAAGTACCGATACTTTTTTTCAAGTACTCGCTGATACCGATTACCGATACTTTTTTTTTAATGTCACGTGACAGTTTTTTTTTTTGCTATTTTTTTTTTTTGGGGATGCTGCCTGGGACACGACCACACCCGGACAGCTTTGTAAAAATTGTGACTGTCCTGTCAAATCCAGGACAGTTGGCAAGTATGATGTAATGCAAGATTATCATGTGGCCCCCATGTACCTGGGGCCCCTGGTGCCCATGCATTAAGACAGCCCTGCCAGAAGAGATATGCATGCCTCCAAATGGACTAGGAAGATGTCACACAGTCTTACAGGTGCTAACGTGTTTCGAGGGTGCCCCCTCTTCATCAGAGCAAACCGTTACGTGGGCACCAAGAGGTTAAAAACATGACCATATGTACAATTTTAAATCACTTTACAGAAAACAGTTTAGTTGGGTAGACTCCAGGAGGGTCCTTCCAGCACCCGAGCCCTAGGCCCGAGGTCACCCCACCCCCAGACTAGGGGGCACCCTCGAGGGCCACCGACAGCCTCCTCAGCATTCCTTCTTCATCTTCCACCTGACTGCTCCTGCTGGAATGGCTCATGTCTATTTATGAGGCAAGCTCTGTCCCCGGCCAGCCCAAAGCTGGGGATTGGCTAGGGCCCTCATCAATACTCCAAGCAGCTCCTCCTAGAGTCCACCCTCTACTTCTGGAAGCTTCTCCAAGGTTCCATAAAGCAGGGGGAGTCACCAGAGATGCTACTAGCTGAGTCATCCAGCTTCCCTGAGTCACTCAACCCTGGCCCACTCAACCCAGACCTGGCTTTAAAGCCAGGCCAAATTTTCCTACACTAACAACTAACTGGTGCTACATATACAGTATGTGTTTTTTACTTTCTTTTTCCATAACAGGTTTACTCCCCCAGACAGACAGCAGGTATTGCTTGTATTCGGCCAAAACAAAATCACATAAAGCATACATCAAAAAGCATAAAAGCACATCAAAATGACGTGTAAAATTGCATCAAAATGATATAAAAAATGCAGACAGACGTCAGTGACAAATATACGGGATATGTGATGCGCATATCCCAGGAGGCACCAGGAGCCCTGCATATCACCCCATTCACCAACAGAGGAAGGGGCAGGACTAGTGGCGCGATATCAGTAGGATGCGCCAGAACCCAAACGAGCCCACGCAGCCTCCCGGTGACATCACAGGTGAACATGGCAGTGCAGGACACGGTGGTGGCTGCAGGGAAGAGGATCTCAGCAGGACAACACTGGATCCTCTGTGTAGGTGAGTATCGAAAATGCGTCGATCTCAGCACCAGGCAGGGGCGGTCTGACAACTCATGGGGCCCCCGGGCAATAGGAGATTATGGGGCCCCCGGGCAATAGGAGATTATGGGGCCCCCAGGCAATCAGAGATTATGGGGCCACATAGTATACACACACACACAGTATACACATACATGTACACAGAGTATACACAGACAGTTTCTATTGGCTGTCCCTGGTCCATACTGTCTATTGGCTGTCCCTGATTAATACTGTCCCTGGTTTTACTGAGGCTGGCAACCCTGATGGGGCCCCCTAGTGGCCCAGGGCCCTCGGGCAATGCCCGAGTGGCTCAATAGTCAGTCCGCCACCGACACCAGGTAAGCGGGGGAGCAAAGAAATTGGGGGAGGGGGAAATTTCTCTTTAATCTGAACCTTTCCCTTTATGGCATGATAGCAATTCAAGAACCTCTCCTTGCAAAGGAGTAAGACAACTGATATTAAGTTTCTAATTTTTCTCACAGAACTGAATAAGCGTCACACCTGCAGTGCAGCTTTAATTTGCGTGGTTGTTTTGACTGCATCTACCCGATGATGTCATCAGCTCAAAACGCAATGTAAACATTTGGCCTTTTGTGCCGCATAAAAGGTACACAGAAAGGTAATGAATGCATTGACTAGTGAAGAGCACCAAGGACATCAAAGTCACGTTGTGATGTTCTAAGCACTCGTACATTTATAAAAAAAAAAGGGAAGAAAAACTGTGCTAAAGTGTGTACTTGTGTGTAATACACGAATGTGTATTAAACCCCTAAACATAGACAAATGTGAGAAAGCAGCAATTCTCTTATATGACACCGATATAGTATAGTAGATTTAGAAACATAAGAATCGCGCTAACCTGTGAATATATAGACCATAAATAAATAAGTGAAATAATAAATCATAAACAGTGCAATATAAATAGGTGAGACCCAAATAGTAATTCATACATCCCATAAACACCCAATCACAATAACTATGAAAGGGAGAGAACAAATAACTGAAATAATAAAGTGATAAATCAAACTTGGAGATGTGTAAAAGTTCAAATAGAACTAAATTAGTCTCTGTGGGTGATTAAGACAAACATCATCCACCCGTGCACCAATGAAAATCAAGTTCATCCACGTGAAAAATCTTCATCCGCTATGTGACACAAACTCGTGATCCACCACTGCTATAGAAGGGGTTACTTCTTACCAAACGGCCATGATCCCCCACTACAGAGGATCATGGTAAGCATAAAGGCTGTAGATCTGTATATGGCACACCTGCTGATCAGCCGCTGGGTCCTCAGATCATCTCATTAGATAAACAGGCTCATAGGGAATGCACAGCATGTAACGAAACATGAAAACTCCAATAGTGTAAAACCTTTCAGATTTATTCAATATTATAGACAAAAAAAAAACACTTACAAAAGTAGCTTCATAAGATTAACCTTGAGACTGATGTGTCGGCCGTACACAATCGGACAGAAGCAGTGACTGGAGGTGAGGTCAGCGCGTCGTCCTGCTCTGCCCTACGCGTTTCGTAATAGAATGACGTCATCCAGGGGCACGGGCGGCACCTCCCTAAATACCATAACACCGTAACCAAGCCTCGTTCTGAGCCGCAGTTCATCAGCAGACTACCGGTATGAATAATGTGAACCGCGAGGCCCAAATCAAATAACGTTTCCCCCCGTAATTAATAAAGCAAATTGATACATAACTCGTACATTCATAGAGTACAAGAGGTGGCATGCTCCAGTATTCACCTTCGAAAAAGATGGACTGCCTTGGAAAAAGGTGGACTGCTTTGACAAAGAGTGAGTGCTTTGAAAAAGGTGTACTCCCTTGACAAAGTGGGACTGCCATGACAAAGATGGGCTGCCTTGACACAGATGGACTGTCTTAACAAAGAGGGACTGCCTTGACAAACAGGGACTACCGTGACATAAAGGGACTGCCTTGACACAGATGAACTACCTTGACAAACAGGGATTGCCTTGACACATATGGGCTGCCTTGACACAGATGGACTGCCTTGACAAGTAGTGACTGCTTTGGAAAAAATGGGCTGCCTTGACGAAGATGAACTGCCTTAACAAAGAGGGACAAGAGGCCATTCACTAAAATGAGAAGAGAAGCGATTAACGTTAAGCTGCATAGAGGGTTCTTTACTGTCAAAGTGGTAAAGATGTGGAATTCTCTTCCACAAGCAGTGGTATCAACAGGGAGCATTGATAATTTCAAAAAACTATTAGATGGGCACCTAAATGACCACAGCATACGGGGGTATTCAATATACAGTACTGTTAACATAAACACACACACACTCACATCATAGGTTGGACTGGATGGACTGGTGTCCTTTTTCAACCTCACCAACTTGCCTTGACACAGATGGACTGTCTTGACAAACAGGGACTTCCTTGACACAGATGGTCCTGAATGCTGCTGAGAACGTACTCGTGCAGCAATGTGGGCATTTTTTTGGGCACAGCGTCCAAAATTCATTTACTCATTAAAGGGAAACTACACTCACCAGCCACTTTATTAGGTCTACCTTGCTAGTACCTGGTTGGACCCCCTTTTTCCTTCATTCTTCATGGCATGGGTTCAACAAGGTTTTGGAAACGTTCCTCAGAGATTTTGGTCCATAGTGACATGATAGCATCATGCAGTTGCTGCAGATTTGTCAGCTGCACATCCATGATGCCGATCTCCCGTCCCACCACATCCCAAAGGTGCTCCATTGGATTGAGATGTGGTGAATGTTGAGACCATTGGAGTACAGTGACCTCATTGTCCAGTGGTGAGATGATTGGAGCTTTGTGACATGGTGCATTATATTGCTGGAAGGAGCCATCAGAAGATGGGGACACTGTAGTCATAAAGGGATGGACATGGTCACCAACAATACTCATATAGGCCGTGGTGTATAAACCATGCTCCATTGGTACTAAGGGGCCCAAAGTGTGCCAAGAAAAAATCCCCCCCACACCATTACACCCCCACCACCAGCCTGAACCGGTGATACAAGGCAGGATGGATCCATGCACCAAATTCCAACCCCACCATCTCAATGCCACAGCTGAATTTCAGACTCATCAGACCAGGCAACGTCTTTCCAATCTTCTATTGATCACTTTTGGTGATCTGTGCCAATTGTAGCCTCAGTTTCCTGTTCTTAGCTGACAGGAGAAGCACCCGGTGTGGTCTTTTGCTGCTGTAGTCCATCCGCTTTAAGGTTCGATGTGTTGTACGTTCAGAGATTGTATTCTGCATACCTTGGGTGTAACGAGGGGTAAATTGAGTTATAGGGCGTACACACGGTCGGACATTGTTCGGACATTCCGACAACAAAATCCTAGGATTTTTTCCGACGGATGTTGGCTCAAACTTGTCTTGCATACACACGGTCGCACAAAGTTGTTGGAAAATCCGATCGTTCTAAAGGCGGTGACGTAAAACACGTACGTCAGGACTATAAACGGGGCAGTGGCCAATAGCTTTCATCTATTTATTCTGAGCATGCATGGCACTTTGTCCATCGGATTTGTGTACACACGATCGGAATTTCCGACAACGGATTTTGTTGTCTGAAAATTTTATCTCCTGCTCTCCAACTTTGTTTGTCGGAAAATCCGATGGAAAATGTCAGATGGAGCCCACACATGGTCGGAATTTCCAACAACACGCTCCGATCGGACATTTTCCATCGGAAAATCCGACCGTGTGTACAGGGCATTACTGTTGCCTTTCTATCATCTGGAACCAGTCTGCCCATTCTCCTCTGACCTCAACAAGGCATTTTCCTCCACACAACTGCCGTTCACTGGATATTTTCTCTTTTTCCCACCATTCTCTGTAAATCCAAGAGATGGTTGTGCGTGGAAATTGCAGAAATACTCAGACCAGCCTGTTTGGCACCAACAACCATGCCACATTGAAAGACACTTTAATCCCCTTTCTTCCCCATTCTGATGCACTTCAGTAAGTTGTCTTCACCATGTCTAGATGCCTAAATGCATTGAGTTGCTGTCATGTAATTGGCTGAGTTCACTGATCCCTGACAACCCCACCTCCAACCCCCCCATGATGACGTTGTCTTTTTTTCTTGCATTCTCCAGTTTTAGCAAATCAACCCCAATGAGTGAAATTACTAATTTTCCTCTATTCTCTGCTCATTATAGCTCCCTCTGGTGTTTCAATTAGAGAGAGGCAGCCACAAAGAGAATATCTGCTATTGGGAAAACCTCCCAGAAAACTCAGAATGCTCTTCAAGCATCATAGTTGCAGCCAGTGGCGGCCCGTTCATTGTGGGCGCACAGGCGCCGCCCCCCCATCACCTCCTCCGCCCTCCCTATTCATGTGCCCGGCCCCTTTCAGGACGCCGGACACACAAAATACTATGGCGGGGTGGTGTGTATCTTGAAGCACATGATTAGAGCCCGAGGCTCTAATCGGCCTCAAAACAGGGTGGGATCGGGGCGCAGAGCACTGCATCCCGATCCCACCCTGTTGTGTGACATAGCGAATTCATTTTAGCTATTTTCACACTAACATTCCTCCCTGCCAATCAGGAGGCAGGTCAGGGCAGGTCTCCCGATTGGCCAAATCCTATTGGCAGTCCTCTCCAGGAGAGGAGCAGAGCCCGGCCACGTGAGTGGTAAGTGCCACCGGACCAGCCACAGGGGGACGGGGGGGGTGGGGGGTGGTGAAGTGACAGCCGGGGGACGTGCCAGGCTGCATATGATGGGCACAGTGGCTGTATTTGCTGGGCACAGAGGCTGTATTTGATGGGCACAGTGGCTGCATTTGATGGGCACAGTGGCTGTATTTGCAAGTCACAGTGGCTGCATTTGATGGGCACAGTGGCTGTATTTGCAAGTCACAGTGGCTGCATATGATGGGCACAGTGGCTGCATATGATGAGCCCAGTGGCTCTAATTGATGGGCACAGTGGCTGCATTCGATGGGCACAGTGAGGCTGCAATTAATGGTTTTTTTTTAAGTATTTTTTTGAATTTTTCAGTTTGTTTGTGCCCCCCCCCCCCCTAAAATTTTGAGCACCAGCGTACGCCTGCATACTTTTGCTGATAGGTGTCCCTCATTCCCATCTCAAAAAGTTGGGAGGTGTGCCGGCCGCCACTGGTGGCAGCCTGTATCAAATGTGTACAAAAGAATATTTTTTCCATAAATAATAAAAATTGATATCCAAAAGGAACTTCAGCCTGGCAAATGCAAACCCCTCCTCATCGTCACCAACATCATTGAAAGTCCCACAGATGTGCCAAAGGGCTCTGCCAGACCCGGGTGCAAGTTAAGATACAGCGATTCAGCTCTAAAAACAACAGATTTTTTGTTCTCATCAACACAGTAGAGGTCAGCCTGGTCAATGTGTCAAAAGGAGCTCCTAGCTCGTAATAATTCATTAGGAATATTTTTATGCAATATTTTAAATTGATTATTAATTTTTATTTATTTATTTTTTTTTTTTTACAGAATTAAATAAAGGAAATATCTACTAAAACGTGAAGCATTCCCTATAAGTACAAGCTGTCCATTCTCCTAAAAATACATGAAGACATGGAACGCATTGTTCTCATACCATATAAAGCGCGGTGAGCTCTGCGACTCCATAAAGTATAAATCTGCGCCGTAAACCAGTTAATAAAAACTTACACAGCCAAAATCCGAGATGCTGTACAGTCACATATTAAAAGCTGCTCAGGTATCCCAGACGTGCGCATTCCCCACCAGACGAAGAGTAATAAATATTTACAGGACGCTCCAGACAAGCAGATGGCAAAAAAAAAAACGAAAAAAAAAATATATATATATATATTTTGCAAAACCTGTTGAAAATGTTCAGTGAAAGAAACAATGGGGAAAATGGAATGATGGGGTATGAATAAAAAGAGAGCAGAGGAAAAATGGTAAAAACAAATAGTAGGACCGAACTACGAGAGATGGACAGATGTACACAGATCAGCCCCACCTTGATGACCACCCACCTAATATTGAGTAGGTCCCCCTTTCCTGACCCATCATGGCATGGTCTCCACTAGACCTCTGGAGGTATGCTGTGGTATCTGGCACCAAGCCATTAGTAGCAAATTTCCTAATTTCCTACTTTCCTAAATCTCCATGGATCAGACTTTTTTTTTTCTTTTCCAGCACATCGCACAGATGCTCGATCGGATGGAGATCTGGAGAATCCGAAGGTCAAGTCAACACCACAAATTCGTTGTGTTCCTCAAACCATTCTTGAAATCATTAGACCAGGCCACCTTCTTCCAATGCTCCGTAATCCAGATCCAATGCTCATAATCCTTGGAGTCCTGTAAATTAGGAGGGGGGGCCTCCATGGATTGGACTTGTTTTTCCAGCACATCCCACAGACGCTCAATTGGCTTGAGATGTGGAGAATTTGGAGGCCAAGTCTTAAACTTGTTGCTGAGTTCCTGAAACCATTCTTGAACCAATTTTGCAGTGTGGCAGGACGCATTATCCTGCTGAAAGAGGCCACTGCTATCAGGGAATACAATTTCCATGAAGAGTATTACTTGGTCAAAAAACAATGTTTAGGTAGGTGGGATATGTCAAAGTAACATCCACATGAATGGCAGGAGCCAAGGTTTCCCAGCAAAACATTGCCCAAAGCATCTCACTGCCTCCGCTGGCTTGTCCTCTTTCCATACTGCATCCTGGTGAGGTAGGTGACGCACACCCACCTGGCCATCCACATGATGTAAAAAAAAACGTGATTTGTCAGACCAGGCCACCTTCTTCCATTGCTCCGTGCTTCAGTTCTGATGCTCATGCGCACATGTGTAGGCGCTTTTGACTGTGGACACGGATCAGCATGGACACCCTGACCGGTCTGCGGCCACGCTGCCCCATACACAACAAACTGCGATAAACATTTTTTCTGCTTTTAACACATCAACTTCAGGGACAACATGTTCACTTGGTGCCCACTGACTTTCAGATGCCATTGAAATGAGATAATCAATGTTATTCACTTAGCTTGCCAGTTGTCATAAAGTTATGGCTCATCAATGTATATGGTCCAGTCTACAGTACCGTGCAGTCTATGGTATAAAATTCTGAGTTCTGATTGGCTGCAATATTACTGCACAACGTTGGTGCAATTGTCTTTTACCTAATCCCTCTACCCCCAGCCTGCCATTGCAAATACCTACCTTCCTCCTCAACCCGGCAATCTTTACCAATAAAGCCCTGCCAAGGACCGTAAATGTCCCGCATCCTGGCTCCATTCGTTCCTACTGATAAGCTATACTCATGGTAGGCTCCAGCAGTTCAGCAAACTTACCCATTGAATGAAAGCGGAGTTCCACCCGTTTTTTAGTTTATTAAAAGTCAGCAGCTACAAAAAGCATAGCTGCTGACTTTTAATAAACCGGCACTCACCTGTCCCGCAGTCCAGCGATGCGGCCGCCCGGAGCCTCGCTCCTCTCCCCCTCCTCTCCTCGGCGCCGTCATTGCAACTGTGGGCACCCGGCCATGACAGCTTGCGGCTTCACGGCCGGGCGCGCACTGCGCCTGCACGAGTCGCACTGCGCTCTGCTATTGGCCAGCCAATCTTCTGGCTGGCCCCTCGCTGGCAGGGAGGGGCCGGCTAGGGCGAGAGGAGGAATCGCCTAGGCGGCCGAGAACAGGAAGGAGGAAGAGGGACAGGAAGTCCCACTAAAAAGAGGGTACACCCCCCCCCCCAAAAAGAAAAAAATTACATGCCAAATGTGGCATGTCAGGGGACGAAGAGTGCTTAAAGCGGAAGTTCCACTTTTGGGTGGAACTCCGCTTTAATACATTTGTACCAAAGGTACAAATAACAGGGTGTTACGCATGCTGTTCTCACTTTTCACCACTAGATGCCTCCGCCTGCCTTTATTTATTTTATTTAGTTTTCAGAGGAAGTTCATTTTGCAGAGGAAGTTCTTCCCTTTTGTTCTATCTAGGGGTGGAGAACCAGGCATGGCACCAGTGTTTCCTCTACCAATGGACTTTGGGCGCCATTTTGGGAGAGCCCGTGTCTAACCGGACACGGAGTTCTCTCAAGATTTGGGAGTCCGTCTTTGAAATAGAGGAGTTATACAATATATAGGCATTGCTGTGTCACATTTCAGGTAGGGACAGAGACCTACAGTATTTATAAGGGAAAGGTTAAGGATAGGTTAAGTATTAGGGAAAGGGTTCCTGACAAGGAGGGGCAGTTTAAGGACTCTCCTGGACACCCTCAGGGACTGGCGTCCCTTGAAAGTACACTTACCATTGTTCCAGATAGGTGGTCCAGCGCACGACTTTGCTAGGATAGCAGCAGACTGGTGAGCGCATTCCTTCTTCCTTCACTTCCTATCAGCGTGGTCCTTTTTCAGCACATGTGTACCACAGAACGCCTGATTGGCCTTCAGTTCTGCCCCTCCCCCTCCCAGTCTGAGACTACAGGAAGCTGACATCACCACAGACTCAGGGACTTGTTAACATTTAAAAAAAAAAAAATACATTAAACAATTTTTTCTATTAAACTCATCACTGAATTAATTGTTTTCTGTGCCTGGAGTTCGGCAATAAGGTTGTAATTGGGATAAATGTAGTAAGCTAAGAATAGCAGCCAGAGATCTATTACTGTACACGGTGACACGTCTGAGCAATTATGACTTCCTTAACGAGGAAAGAAAATCTATTAATAATTTAATAGCCGCTTTTAAGCTCTACAATCCACCAGTGTGCCTAGAAATCATCAATGACAAAACAATGCCGATATCTTTAACACCACAATAAACAGATACACAATATCTTCCATAAAATGGTGAGCCAGCCGGCCAGAGTCGTTTCATTTCCTATAAGTTGCATTTCTTCCTATTCCTCTACATTTATTTCCTCTTAGTGTCCTTCCTTCCTTTTCCTCTTCTCTCGTTCCCTGTATGTCATCTCTTCCATTTCCTCTTTTTAGCACCCCTTTCTTTCCTTTTATTTGTCTCTTCTCCTTTTCTAAGTCCTTGCCTTTTCTTTCTCTTCCTGTCCCTTCCATTCCCCTCCCTTTCCCATTTTTTCTTTTGTACTCCACTGCTTTCCCTTCTCTTTCCATTCCCTTTCCTTTCCTGTATCCCCCCCTACCTTTTTCTCTCTCCTTCTCCTTGTGACTATTCGTTTCCCTCATTTCTTTCCCTCAATTCTCTTTTCTCCTCTTTCCATTTCCCCTCCCGTTTTGTTTCTTTTCTGTGGTCCTTTCTATTTCTTTTCTCTCCATTCTTCTTTTCTTTTCCCTGCACTTTCCATTCCTCTTCCCCCTTCCCTGTATTTCCCCTCTTTCAATTTCCTCTTTCTTTTCATTCTCCTTTTCTTTTCCATTTATTTCCTCACTTCTCCCTTTTCTTTTCTTTTCCATCCCCTTGTCTTTTTTCTTTTTTCTCCCCTTTCAATTTTTCTTTCCCCTTCCCTGTTTTCTTACTCTTTTCTTCATTCCTTTCCCATTTGTTTCCCTTTCCATTCCTCTCCTTTTCTATTTTCCCTTTCCCTGTATTTCCCCTGCTTCTGCTTCCTCTTTCTTTTAAAGTGTCTTTTTTTTCTCTTTTCCCTTTTTTTCCTTTTCCCTTTTTTTCCTTTTCTTTTTACTTTTCTTTTCTTTCTCCTTGCTTTTTTAAATTTCCTCCCCTTTCTATTCTTCTTCCCTTCCCACTCTTCTCTTTCTTTTCTCCATTCTTCCCCCTCTTTTTCCTTCCCTTCCTTTATTTTTTTTTTTTTTATGTAATCTTTATTTGAAAAAATAATTTTTTTTTAGAGATAACAAACAAGTAGACATTTAACAAGACATGTATGGAAAAGATCAAGGTATTTTTTTTTTTTTTCTTTCGTTTTTGCAAAGACGACACTTTTCCCCCTTTTGAACCTCGCTGGGACTTTTTTTTTTTTTTTGTTTGTTTTCTTTCTTATTTTATATGTTTGCCGATTCTTCTTGCCTTTTTTGCTATCTTTTTGACACGCTTAATTAAGAGCAAACCACAATCATCATCACCCTTCGGATTCCTTCCAGTTTAAAAAAAAAAAAAACAAAACAAAAAAAAAAATCCTGCTTTGTGATTGAAATTTTAGAATTTCAGGATATGAAATGATGGGTCCCTTATCGGGTGTATGTGGTCAACAGGAAAATAACAGGGATGTACGCATTTTAGGGCATCACCCCGGGGGATTAGTTATCAACATCTTACAGCCATGATATGAAATCACACATCAATGGATCACCCCTATCGTCCCTATCTGGTATATCTCTACAGAGGATGTAGGTCTCTAATTAAAGGTAAAACTTAGACCACACCTCCTTCCCTTCCTTTAGCATTACTCTATTTTGCTTTTTCCCTCCTCCTTGTATTTTCCCTCTTTCAATTTCCTTACTTTTTATTCCCCTTTCCTTCAATTCCCTTCCCTTTCCATTTCTCTCTCTCCCTCTTTTCCCTGTATTGTCCTCGCTTCCTCTTCCTCTTTTTTTTTCTTTTTTCTTTCCTTGTCTTTTTTCTCTTCTTCCATTTCTGTCTTCTTTTTTTTTTCACTTTCTATTCTTCTTTGAGAAGGAAGGGCTGAGCCCAGCCCTGACACCTTTTGTATTTTTCCTTTTTCATTCCCTTTCCTTTCCCTTTTGCATTTTGTCTTTTTCCTTTCCTTGCCTTTCCTTGCCTTTCCTTGCCTTTCTTTTCCTTTCCTTTTCTTTCCCTTTTGTATTTTTCCTTTTTCGTTCCCCTATCTTTCCTCTCCCTTTGTATTTTTCCTTTCCTTTCCCTTTGTATTCTTTCTTTTTCCTTGCGTTTCCTGTCTCTTCCTTTCCCTTTTATATTTTTCCTTTCCTTCCCTTTCCTTTTCCCTTTGTATTTTTCCTTGCCTTTCTGTATTTTTTTCTCTTTCCTTTCCTGACTATTACCTTTTGTATTTTTTTTGTTTTTCCCCCCTTTCCTTTCCCTTTGTGTGCTTTCTTTTTCATTTCATTTCCTTTCCTTTCCCTTCCTTTCATTTCCCTTTTTGAATTTTTCCTTTCCCTTTTGTATTGTTTCTTTTTCCTTTCCTTTCTCTTTTGTATTTTTCCTTTCCTCTCCTTTCCCTTTTGCATTTTGTCTTTTTCCTTTCCTTTACTTGCCTTTCCTTGCCTTTCTTTTCCTTTCCTTTTCTTTCCCTTTGTATTTTTCCTTTCCTTTCCCTTTGTATTCTTTCTTTTTCCTTTCCTTTTGTTTCCTGTCTCTTCCTTTCCTTTCCTTTTTATATTTTTCCTTTCCTTCCCTTTCCTTTTCCCTTTGTATTTTTCCTTTCCTTTCTGTATTTTTTTCTCTTTCCTTTCCTGACTATTACCTTTTGTATTTGTTTTATTTTTCCTTCCTTTGCTTTCCTTTTCTTTCCATTTGTGTTCTTTCTTTTTCATTTCCTTTCCTTTCCCTTCCTTTCATTTCCCTTTTTGAATTTTACCTTTCCCTTTTGTATTGTTTCTTTTTCCTTTCCTTTCTCTTTTGTATTTTTCCTTCCCCTTCCTTTCCCTTTTGTATTTTTCCTTTCCTTTCCTTTCCTTTCCTTTCCTTTCCTTTCCTTTCCTTTCCTTTCCTTTCCATTCCTTTCCTTTCCTTTTCTTTCCTTTCTCTTCCCTTCCTTTCCTTTCCTTTCTTTTCCCTTTGCTTTTCTTCCCTTTCCTTTCCCTTCCTTTCCTTTCCTTAATCTTCCCTTCCTTTCCAATTTTGTATTTTTCCTTTCCTTTCTTTTCCCTTTGTATTTTTCTTTTTTCTTTTCCTTTCCTTTCCATTTTTTTCTTTTTCCTTTCCCTTTTGTATTTTTCCTCTTTCCTTTCCTTTCCCTCCCTTCCCTTTCCATCTGTATTTTTCCTTTCCGTATTTTTTCTCTTTTCTTTTCTTTCCTTTCCCTTTTGTATTTTTTCTTTTTCCCTTCCTTTCCTTTCCTTTCTTTTCCCTTTGTATTTTTCTTTTTTCTTTTCCTTTCCTTTCCTTTCCTTTCCATTCCTTACCTTTCCTTTTCTTTCCTTTCTCTTCCCTTCCTTTCCTTTCCTTTCTTTTCCCTTTGCTTTTCTTCCCTTTCCTTTCCCTTCCTTTCCTTTCCTTAATCTTCCCTTCCTTTCCAATTTTGTATTTTTCCTTTCCTTTCTTTTCCCTTTGTATTTTTCTTTTTTCTTTTCCTTTCCTTTCCATTTTTTTCTTTTTCCTTTCCCTTTTGTATTTTTCCTCTTTCCTTTCCTTTCCCTCCCTTCCCTTTCCATCTGTATTTTTCCTTTCCGTATTTTTTCTCTTTTCTTTTCTTTCCTTTCCCTTTTGTATTTTTTCTTTTTCCCTTCCTTTCCTTTCCTTTCCTTTCTTTTCCCTTTGTATTTTTCTTTTTTCTTTTCCTTTCCTTTCCTTTCCTTTCCTTTCCCTGTATAATATATTGCAGCTTCCCGGTCCTTAGATTTAGCCGCTGCGTTTGTTTTCTTTTTAGAGGCTTTCAAGTCAGGAGGTTCCCATTCAGTGGGATCATCGCCTTCTTTGCGTTCATTTGGCAGGAGCTAACATCAACTTCCATATGAGGATATACATTTTTGTGACCAGTCTGACTGTGTTAATACTACTGACTGACTGCATCATATTTTTTTATTTTGCCTATACTTCCATACTAACCTTTTCCTTTAAATTCCCTTTTGTTCATTCACTTCCTTTTCTATTGCATTTTCCTTTCATTTACTTTTCTTCTTTCATTTCCTGTTTTTCTTTCCCCCTTTTTCCTTCTGTTTTCTCTTTTCTTCTTCTTTTCTTTTTTTCCCTGTTTCCTTTTCTTCTCTTCCTTCTTTTCACTTTCCTCTCTTTTCCATTTCCTTCCTCACCCTTTTTTCTTCCTATAAGTATAAAGTATTATTTTCCCATTTGCAGCGCCCCAGTTACCAGGAATCGTCTTGTTGAACGTTTTATTACCGTCAATCTGAATTTATAGGAGCATAACAATCCATTTTCCACACTTTCCAGCCTTTGCTAATAAACACAAAATTGTTACCAGAAAAGGTGAAGTTCATTCCATCATTTAGAGAAGGAATAGAGTCTTTAAATAGTAATAGACTGGAATATGTCACAGAATGACCCCGGGGCATTCCCATATATGACGTTCTCCCGTTTTTATTGAAGCAGAAGGACATTTAAGGGTCATACTTATGAAGCAGAGAATCGGATATTTTTTTTTTTTTAAATTCTCTTTATTAATTTTAATAGGTTTACAGAAACAGAACCTTGGGGCATTCCCCGGCTCAAAAAGTACCATGTAAATCGGTACCTAACAACAGGTTATCTGCCTATTACATTACTGTTTTCGACAGAAAAACAGATAAAATACAAAACAAATGCTAAAATACAAAACAAAAACTAGTTATTACTGCTCAACCACTCCAATTGGAGAGATTATGAAAGGAGAATGTGCAACTCGTCTTCGATGAAAGTGAGATTTCCCAGGAGGGGATTCTGGAACTAGACCTAGGACATTAAAGGTTCAACTATAGGGGTGTCACAAGGGACTTAGCAAGTGTTAGCACAGAAGGGGGAGCTAAAGGGTGTCAGATATACCGTCTATTCTTGAGCGGCATTAGTGGAGGTAGAGTCAAGCCATAGTTTCCATATTTTGTCAAACTTAGCAATACACCCACGGGAGAGGTATGTGGCTTTATATAATGGTATTGTAGAATTGACCAGGGCTTTCCAAGAGGTCAGAGAGGGCGCATCGGGTTTTTTCCATTTTAGTAATATTGCTTTACGGGCGTAAAAAAGTAGAAGTCCTATAAGGGTCTTAGTTGCTGTGCGGTGCGCTAAAGAGCCCACCAGGCCAAGCAAGCAGACCGGTACAGTCAGCGGGATTGGGAATGCTAACAGTGAGGTTATAAATTGCGTCACCTCTACCCAGAAAGAGTGCACTTTGGGACAGGACCACAACATATGACAGAAACCGGCCTCTACGCCACCACATTTCCAACAGCTAGGGTAGGCCCCAGGATAAATTTTGTTCAGCCGTTGCGGCGTTAAATACACCCGGTGTAGAATCCGGAATTGAATTAAACGGTCCTTCACTGCCACTAATTGAAGAAAAGGGTATTCCCACATATCCTCCCAGTCCTCTGTATCTAATTCAGGGAAGTCAGCCCTCCATTTTTCTTGGAGAGTTTCAAGCCCAAAATGCATTGATGGTAATAGTGCCTTATATATGGTGGATAGGGGTTTTACCAGATCATCATTCCGGAGGAGGGATTCTAAGGTGGAGTGAAAGAGTAATGGTGGTTGAGTTTTGAATTGGGAAGAGAAGGCATGTCTAAGCTGTAGATATCTAAAGAAGTAACAATTGGGTAGGTCATGGTTTTGTTTGAGAGTGTCAAAGGGAAGGATAGCCCCGTCTTTACATATGTGGTCGAGTATCCTAATGCCCCTTGTTGCCCATAGGCTCGGGTCCGGAATAGTGTGAAATTCAGCGAGGAGCGGATTAAGCCACAAGGGGGTATCTGGGGACCATCTGTTTGGTTCTGTTTTGTGTTTACAAACTTGCAATTGCCACACCTTTATCACTGAAGTCATAGAGTGTGTGAGAGTCGCTGGCGCTCTGGGACCTCTGTATAGTGCATTTCTCAGTGATTCAAAGGACCCCAGCGATGCTGCTTCCAGCACCACCGAGGCGTTTGTAACATCAGAGATTACCCAATTATGTGCGTGGACAAGTAGGGCTGCAAAGAAATATTTTTGGAGGTCTGGACAGGCCAGGCCCCCCTCCGTCCAGGGTCTACGGAGGATAGACCTGTTAGAGAATCGGATATTTAACAAATATTCTCTGCAGATGAATCTTGCTTGTCCGTGTGTTATAAATGATGATTGATTCACTAATAGCGAATGCCTGGTGAAAGTTACATCCACTGATTTGTTAATATACCCCTTAGAGCAGGGGTCTCAACCTGGCGGTCCTCCAGCTGTTGCGAAACCACAAGTGCCATGAGGCATTGCAAGACTGACAGTTACAAGCATGACTCAAAAAAGGCAGAGGCATGATGGGACTTGTGGTTCCGCAACAGCTGGAGGGCCGCCAGTTCGAGACCCCTGCCTTAGAGGCATAGTTCACCTTTACCAAAAACCGCCAATGATGGGTGGGTGAGGCGGCTTTGACCAAAGTTAAATAATGCCCTTGCTATAGGTGTAAGTACGTTTTTGTACCTCCTGAAGCCTGACCGAAAAACTTTCATAGATGGCGCCATCCCATTGTGCCTTGTCGCTAGGGTGTTGCTTGTTATTGTTCAGTCATAATCCAGAGTCGGTCCTGGCTGGGGCTGCAGTACATGTGGTGTTTTTACTCCAATGGTCAGACTGTACTGGAGGCTATCTTAGGTACTATATACAGGGGGGTGCCATCTTATACTGATATACAGTATAGACACACAGTATATATACTGTGTGTGTGTGTGTATATATATATATATATATATATATATATATATATATATATATATAGTATTTAATATAAATAGTATGTATATATACAGTATCTCAAAAATTAAGTACACCCCTCACATTTTTGTAAATATTTTATTCTATCTTTTCATGTGACAACACTGAAGAAATGACACTTTGCTACAATGTAAAGTAGTGAGTGTACAGCTTGTATAACAGTGTAAATTTTCTGTCCCCTCAAAATAACTCAACACACAGCCATTAATGTCTAAACCGCTGGCAACAAAAGTCAGTACACCCCTAAGTGAAAATGTCCAAATTGGGCCCAAGGTGTCAATATTTTGTGTGGCCACCATTATTTTCCAGCACTGCCTTAACCCTCTTGGGCATGGAGCTCACCAGAGCTTCACAGATTGCCACTGGAGTCCTCTTCCCCTCCTCCATGACGACATCACGGAGCTGGTGGATGTTAGAGACCTTGCGTTCCTCTACCTTCCGTTTGAGGATGCCCCACAGATGCTCAATAGGGTTTAGGTCTGGAGACATGCTTGACCAGTCCATCACCTTGACCCTCAGCTTTTTTAGCAAGGCAGTGGTCATCTTGGAGGTGTGTTTGGGGTCGTTATGTTGGAATACTGCCCTGCGGCCCAGTCTCTGAAGGGAGGGGATCATGCTCTGCTTCAGTATGTCACAGTACATGTTGGCATTCATGGTTCCCTAAATGATCTGTAGCTCCCCAGTGCCGGCAGCACTCATGCAGCCCCAGACCATGACACTCCCACCACCATGCTTGACTGTAGGCAAGACACACTTGTCTTTGTACTCCTCACCTGGTTGCCCCCACACACGCTTGTCACCATCTGAACCAAATAAGTTTATCTTGGTCTCATCAGACCACAGGACATGGTTCCAGTAATCCATGTCCTTAGTCTGCTTGACTTCAGCAAACTGTTTGCGGGTTTTCTTGTGCATCATCTTTAGAAGAGGCTTCCTTCTGGGACGACAGCCATGCAGACCAATTTTATGCAGTGTGTGGCGTATGGTCTGAGCACTGACAGGCTGACCCCCCACCCCTTCAACCTCTGCAGCAATGCTGGCAGCACTCATACATCTATTTCCCAAAGACAACCTCTGGATATGACGCTGAGCACGTGACCTCAACTTCTTTGGTGGACCATGGTGAGGCCTGTTCTGAGTGGAACCTGTCGTGTTATACCGCTGTATGGTCTTGGCCACCGTGCTGCAGCTCAGTTTCAGGGTCTTGGCAATCTTCTTATAGCCTAGGCCATCTTTATGTAGAGCAACAATTCTTTTTTTCAGATCCTCAGAGAGTTCTTTGCCATGAGGTGCCATGTTGAACTTCCAGTTACCAGTATGAGAGAGTGAGAGCGATAACACCAAATTTAACACACCTGCTCCCCATCCTGAGACCTTGTCACATGACACCGGGGAGGGAAAATGGCTAATTTGGCCCAATTTGGACATTTTCACTTAGGGGTGTACTCACTTTTGTTGAAAGCGGTTTAGACATTAATGGCTGTGTGTTGAGTTATTTTGTGGGGACAGCAAATTTACACTGTTATACAAGCTGTACACTCACTACTTTACATTGTAGCAAAGTGTCATTTCTTCAGTGTTGTCACATGAAAAGTTATATTAAAATATTTAACAAAAATGTGACTGAGGGGTGTACTCACTTTTGTGAGATACTGTATAAATACACCATACATGGGCAATCACCCTGCAAACTGGAAATACTGTAGCAGACACCAGTACTACACCTCTACTATACCGCTACTACAGCGATCTCCATTTTCTTTCAGGTCCCATGCTGAGCGGCTGCCCTGCTGCATTCTAAACACAGGAGGTTGGCACGGACACCATTCAGAGAATGCTTTGCAATTTCTGAATAAATGCAAAGCATTCTCTGATTTGCAGAGGTGGAGAGGAAGGGTGGTGACATCATGCTCTTCACCTCATCCAATCAGAGACTGTTTTGCATTCATTCAGAAATTACAAAGTATTATCTGATTGGTCCCCATGCCAACCTTCTGTGTTCAGAATGCAGCAGGGCAGCCGCTTAACATGGAACCTGGAAGAAAGTGGAGATCACTGGAGTAGAGGTGTAGTAGGGGTGTAGTAGTGGAGTAGTAGTAGTGTAATAGTAGTGTCTACTTCAGTGATTTCTGGCTTCTAGAGCACATGTGTCAAACACAAAGCCTGAGGACCTCCCTTGCAGTTGTGCCCCCCCCCCCCCTCCATTTTGGGGTTTGTTCTGCCCACCAGCCTTTATTCTGTTACTGTGTCTATGTGCTCAAATAATATGTTGGTTTTTCCTTGCTGTATACCAAGCTAGTTATATGCAGAGCGTAGGCGCCACCTACTGTCCCTTTCTGGTAAAGCTTTAGCTGTTTTGTTTTAGTTACACATTGTAATTTTTTAGAATGTGTTAATAAAGTTGTTTGGAACTAGGGCATTCTGGGAGTATTTAAAAGGAAAAAAACGCGCTAGATCCAAAGAAAATATTGATTAAAAAATTAAAAGGAAATAAATTAAATTAATAAAAAAACAAAGTCCAAACAGCAGCAGCTTATTTGCAGGATAACACAAAAATAGAATAGAAAAGAGAAGCTGCGCTATATAAAGTCTAAACCAACAATGGCTTATAAATATCACGATGTTATGTGCATTGACAGAGTCCAGAACAAAACACCCAGGTGAGCTTGATCCAAACCAAAAGTGTTACCACTTTTAGGAAATAACGTCAACCTGTGACAAAACGCATCTGGAGGAGGATACGTGCTGATGTCACTACGCTGTTGTATTAGGAGGACGGGGTTTTCTATTGTAGCTGGCCGGCTCTGTTTTTTTAGCGCGATTTTACCTTCATTTGAAATGTAAGTGCAATACTTTTTCTTAATAAATTATCTTAAACGGTATTATGCTATGGTTGGTCTTTCTCTTATACCCTGCTGAATTACCGAGAACTATCGGACACCCACGGCAACAGGGGATTGCGATAAACAGACGATTCATCTGGGTATATCAGTCTGGACGTCCCTTTACTCAAGCAAAGGCCGTGGCTGGGCTATATATCATCTGCATGCTTTTGCTTGCCATCTGGTAAGCGAGTTTTCTATTAGGTGGTGGCACTTTTAGTTTGGATCAAGCTCACCTGGGTGTTTTGTTCTGGACTCTGTCAATGCACATAACATCGTGATATTTATAAGCCATTGTTGGTTTGGACTTTATATAGCGCAGCTTCTCTTTTCTATTCTGGGAGTATTCTCTAGAGGAAGTGAGTTAGCCACCATTTTAGGAATCCACATCAAGACAGTAAGGCTGTTTCTCAATCTCGCGCCATCATCACCCCTCAGCGAGCTTCAAAAGTAAGTTCTTGTTATCCCATTCTGTGTTATAGAGCATTGTTTCTTTATTATATGCAATATTGTACTGATTGATGTTTGTTTTATCAATTTGTAGTTTCACCTGTCTCGTTCTAATAAATTTGAGAACAAAGCAATAGGGTATCTGAAGTTTATGGAGCTGGAAGGTTTAGCTCTCTGTCCATAATGCTGATGCAGCCTGTGATAAAAACTGAGTTTGACATCCCTAATCTAGAGGGATCCCGCAAGTATGGTGTATATATTGTTACATTGGATCAGGCTGGAACAATGTTTCTACTGTAAGTAACAGTATATCATACCCGGAGTTCTGCTTTAGCTCCTCGACATTCTATGAAAATAAACGGTTGGTGTTGGGTTTTTTTGTAAAGAAGGAATACAAATCACGCATATGTGGTTAAAAAAAAAAACGCTTTATAAAAATCAAATCAATGTTTTTCTTACTTTTTCTTGGACTTTTTAATCCATTTATGAATATCTCAATCGAAGATGGATAAATAGTAACACAATTATAATGCCTCTAATTAAAATAAATGACAGCGGTTACTCCGGCAGCGGTTGGTTTATTCGAGGTGCCGCGGCTGGGGAATTGTTGGGGTTTTACTGTATAAAATAACAATTTTTCCTACCTGTCAATTATCCGGATCTAATGTTTATAAGGTATTCCCACCTGAAGGGTAACACAATTACGGCGGCCAATCTCTCACTCTGAGGTCACAGCGAGCCTCCCAGGAGGCCATATCTGAATCGAGGATTCTGGCTCAATGTAATCACACACAGAATGATGGAGCACCGCGGATATCAGCCGGTATATATAGCAACCGAGGGAGCCTCTGGGCTGGACGAAGCATCAGACTGTGAGATACGGCCATCTACTGCCAGCTCACTTGTTGTCACAGGTGCGGCTTATCAACGCTGCCCGCTCTCATGCGGCAAGCAAACACCTTGAGTCCATCTTTAAAGCACACCTGGCATCAGATATATTATTTCATATTAAGCACATGTACAGTACTGTGCAAAAGTTTTAGGCGGGTGTGAAGAAATGCTGTAAAGTAAGGATGCTTTCAGAGATATATATTTATATTGTTTGTTTTTTTTATCAATTTACAAAATGCAAAATGAGCAAATCAGAAGAAAAATCAAATCAATATTTGATGTGACCACCCTTTGGCTTCAAACCAGCATCAGTTCTTACACTTGCACAAAGTAAGGGATTTTGTAGGATTAAAGTCAGTGATACCAAGCCAGTGCTAATAATCATCAATTTCATATGTAGGTTGAAACACAGTCATTAACAGAAACAGAAACTGCTGTGGAGCAAGTTTAAAGCTGGGTAAGGAACAGCCAAACTCTACTACTAAGGTGACTGGTTGGCTAATGTCCCCACTATAGTCTATGACTGAGCCCAGGAGCTGACACTCTAATGTCCCCACTATAGTCTATGACTGAGCCCAGGAGCTGACACTACAATGTCCCCACTATAGTCCATGACTGAGCCCATGAGCTGACACTATGATGTCACCACTATAGTCTATGACTGATCCCAGGACCTGACACTCTAATGTCCCCACTATAGTCTATGACAGAGCCCAGGAGCTGACACTCCAATTTCCCCACTATAGTCTATGACTGAGCCCAGGAGCTGACACTCTAATGTCCCCAGTATAGTCTATGACTGAGCCAAGAAGCTGACACTCTAATGTCCCCAGTATAGTCTATGACTGAGCCCAGGAGCTGACACCCTAATGTCCCCACTATAGTCTATGACTGAGCCCAGGAGCTGACACTCTAATGTCCCTAGTATAGTCTATGACTGAGCCCAGGAGCTGACACTCCAATGTCCCCACTATAGTCTATGACTGAGCCCAGGAGCTGACACTCTAATGTCCCCAGTATAGTTTATGACTGAGCCCAGGAGCTGACACTCTGATGTCCCCAATATAGTCTATGACTGAGCCCAGGAGCTGACACTCTCATGTCCCCACTATAGTCTATGACTGAGCCCAGGAGCTGACACTCTAATGTCCCCCTTATAGTTGATGACTGAGCCCAGGAGCTGACACTCTAATGTCCCCACTATAGTCTATGACTGAGCCCAGGAGCTGACACTCTAATGTCCCCACTATAGTCTATGACTGAGCCCAGAAGCTGGCACTCTAATGTTCCCAGTACAGTCTATGACTGAGCCCAAGAGCTGACACTCCAATGTCCCCACTATAGTCTATGGCTGAGCCCAGGAGCTGACACTCTGATGTCCCCAGTGCAGTCTATGGCTGAGCCCAGGAGCTGGCACCCCAATGTCCCCAGTACAGTCTATGACTGAGCCCAGGAGCTGACACTGATGTCCCTACTATAGTCTATGACTGGGCCTAGGAGCTGACACTCTAATGTCCCCAGTACAGTCTGTGACTGAGCCCAGGAGCTGACACTCCAATGTCCCCAGTACAGTCTATGACTGAGCCCAGGAGCTGACACTCCAATGTCCTCACTATAGTCTATGGCTGAGCCCAGGAGCTGACACTCCAATGTCCCCACTATATTCTGTGACTGAGCCCAGGAGCTGACACTCCAATGTCCCCACTATACTCTATGACCGAGCCTATGAGCTGACACTCTGATGTCCCCAGTATAGCCTATGACTGAGCCCAGGAGCTGACACTCTAATGTCCCACTATAGTCTATGACTGGGCCAAGGAGCTGACACTCCAATGTCCCTACTATAGTCTATGACTGAGCCCAGGAGCTGACACTCTAATGTCCCCACTATAGTCTATGACTGAGCCCAGGAGCTGACACTCTAATGTCCCCAGTACAGTCTATGGCTGAGCCCAGGAGCTGACACTCTAATGTCCCCAGTACAGTCTATGGCTGAGCCCAGGAGCTGACACTCTGATGTCCCCACTATAGTCTATGGCTCAGCCCAGGAGCTGACACTCTAATGTCCCCACTAAAATCTATGACTGAGCCCAGGAGCTGACACTCTAATGTCCCCACTATAGTCTATGACTGAGCCCAGGAGCTGACACTCTAATGTCCCCACTATAGTCTATGACTGAGCCCAGCAGCTGACACTCTAATGTCCCCACTATAGTCTATGACTGAGCCCAGGAGCTGACACTCTAATGTCCCCACTATTGTCTATGACTGAGCCCAGGAGCTGACACTCTAATGTCCCCAGTATAGTCTATGACTGAGCCCAAGAGCTGACACACTAATGTCCCCACTATAGTCTATGACTGAGCCCAGCAGCTGACACTCTAATGTCCCCACTATAGTCTATGACTGAGCCCAGGAGCTGACACTCTAATGTCCCCACTATTGTCTATGACTGAGCCCAGGAGCTGACACTCTAATGTCCCCAGTATAGTCTATGACTGAGCCCAAGAGCTGACACACTAATGTCCCCACTATAGTCTATGACTGAACCCAGGAGCTGACACTCCAATGTCCCCAGTACAGTCTATGACTGAGCCCAGGAGCTGACACTCCAATGTCCCCACTATAGTCTATGACCGAGCCTATGAGCTGACACTCTGATGTCCCCAGTGCAGTCTATGACTGACCCAGGAGCTGACACTCTAATGTCCCCAGTATAGCCTATGACTGAGCCCAGGAGCTGACACTCCAATGTCCCTACTATAGTCTATGACTGAGCCCAGGAGCTGACACTCTAATGTCCCCACTATAGTCTATGACTGAGCCCAGGAGCTGACACTCTGATGTCCCCACTATAGTCTATGACTGAGCCCAGGAGCTGACACTCTAATGTCCCCAGTACAGTCTATGGCTGAGCCCAGGAGCTGACACTCTAATGTCCCCAGTACAGTCTATGGCTGAGCCCAGGAGCTGACACTCTAATGTCCCCAGTATAGTCTATGACTGGGCCCAGGAGCTGACACTCCAATGTCCCTACTATAGTCTATGGCTGAGCCCAGGAGCTGACACTCCAATGTCCCCACTATAGTCTATGACTGGGCCCAGGAGCTGACACTCCAATGTCCCCACTATAGTCTATGACTGGGCCCAGGAGCTGACACTTTAATGTCCCCAGTATAGTCTATGACTGAGCCCAGGAGCTGACACCCTAATATCCCCACTATAGTCTATGACTGAGCCCAGGAGCTGACACTCTAATGTCCCCAGTATAGTCTATGACTGAGCCCTGGAGCTGACACTCCAATGTCCCTACTATAGTCTATGACTGAGCCCAGGAGCTGACACTCTAATGTCCCCACTATAGTCTATGACTGAGCCCAGGAGCTGACACTCTAATGTCCTCAGTATAGTTTATGACTGAGCCCAGGAGCTGACACTCTAATGTCCCCACTATAGTCTATGACTGAGCCCAGGAGCTGACACTCTAATGTCCCCAGTACAGTCTATGGCTGAGCCCAGGAGCTGACACTCTAACGTCCCCAGTACAGTCTATGGCTGAGCCCAGGAGCTGACACTCTAACGTCCCCAGTACAGTCTATGGCTGAGCCCAGGAGCTGACACTCTAATGTCCCCACTATAATCTATGACTGAGCCCAAGAGCTGACACTCTAATGTCCCCAGTATAGTCTATGATTGAGCCAAGGAGCTGACAGTGAGAACAGTGAGGAGTATACAGAGGAGAGAACAGTGAGGAGTATACAGAGGAGAGAACAGTGGGAGGTATACAGGGGGGAGGGGAGTAGTGAGTAGTATACAGGGGGGAGGGGAGTAGTGAGTAGTATACATGGGAGAGGGGAGTAGTGAGTAGTATAAAGGGGGAGGGGAGTAGTGAATAGTATACAGGGGGGGAGGGGAGTAGTGAGTAGTATACAGGGGGGGAGGGGAGTAGTGAGTAGTATAAAGGGGGGGTAGGGAAGTAGTGAGTAGTATACAGGGGGGGAGGGCAGTAGTGAGTAGTATACAGAGGGGGGAGGGGAGTAGTGAGTAGTATACAGGGGGGAGGGGAGTAGTGAGTAGTATACAGAGGGGGAGGGGAGTAGTGAGTAGTATACAGGGGGGAAGGGGAGTAGTGAGTAGTATACAGGGGGGGAGGGGAGTAGTATACAGGGGGAGGGGAGTAGTGAGTAGTATACAGTGGGGGGGAGTAGTGAGTAGTATACAGGGGGGAGGGGAGTAGTGAGTAGTATACAGGGGGAGGGGAGTAGTGAGTAGTACACAGGGGGGGAGGGGAGTAGTGAGTAGTATACAGGGGGGGAGGGGAGTAGTGAGTAGTATACAGGGGGGGGAGCGGAGTAGTAAGTAGTATAAAGGGGGGTGAGGAGTAGTGAGTAGTATACAGGGGGGGATAGTGAGTAGTATACAGGGGGGAGGGGAGCAGTGAGTAGTATACAGGGGGGGTAGTGGGTAGTATATGGGGGGGGAGCAGTGAGTAGTATACGGGGGGGGAGTAATGAGTAGTATACAGGGGGGAGGGGAGTAGTGAGTAGTATAAAGGGGGGTGAGGAGTAGTGAGTAGTATACAGGGGGGTTAGTGAGTAGTATACAGGGGGGAGGGGAGTAGTGAGTAGTATACAGGGGGTAGTGAGTAGTATACAGGGGGGGAGCAGTGAGTAGTATACAGGGGGGAGGGGAGTAGTGAGTAGTATACAGAGGGGGGGAGTAGTGAGTAGTATTCAGGGGGGAGGGGAGTAGTGAGTAGTATACAGGGGGGGAGGGGAGTAGTGAGTATTATAAAGGGGGGTTGAGGAGTAGTGAGTAGTATACAGAGGGGGTAGTGAGTAGTATACAGAGGGGGGAGGGGAGAAGTGAGTAGTATACAGGGGGGAGGGGAGTAGTGAGTAGTATACAGGGGGGGAGGGGATCAGTGAGTAGTATACAGGGGGGGAGTGTGTAGTATACAGGGGGAGGGGAGTAGTGAGTAGTATATGGGGGGGAGGGGATCAGTGAGTAGTATACAGCAGGGGAGGGGAGCAGTGAGTAGTATACAGGGGGGGTAGTGAGTAGTATACAGGGGGAAGGGAGCAGTGAGTAATATACAGGGGGGAGGGGAGTAGTGAGTAGTATACGGGGGGGAGTAGTGAGTAGTATACAGGGGGGAGGGGAGCAGTGAGTAGTATACAGGGGGAAGGGGAGTAGTGAGTAGTATACAGGGGGGAGGGGAGCAGTGAGTAGTATACAGGGGGGGAGGGGAGTAGTGAGTAGTATACAGGGGTGAGGGGATCAGTGAGTAGTATACAGGGGGGTAGTGTGTAGTATACAGGGGGAGGGGAGTAGTGAGTAGTATATGGGGGGAGGGGATCAGTGAGTAGTATACAGCGGGGGAGGGGAGCAGTGAGTAGTATACAGGGGGGTAGTGAGTAGTATACAGGGGGAGGGGAGCAGTGAGTAATATACAGGGGGGAGGGGAGTAGTGAGTAGTATACGGGGGGGAGTAGTGAGTAGTATACAGGGGGGAGGGGAGTAGTGAGTAGTATACAGGGGGGAGGGGAGCAGTGAGTAGTATACAGGGGGGAGGGGAGTAGTGAGTAGTATACAGGGGGGAGGGGAGCAGTGAGTAGTATACACGGGGGTAGTGAGTAGTATACAGGGGGAGGGGAGCAGTGAGTAATATACAGGGGGGGAGGGAAGCAGTGAGTAGTATACAGGGGGGGTAGTGAGTAGTATATGGGGGGGAGGGGAGCAGTGAGTAGTATACGGGGGAGGGGAGTAGTGAGTAGTATACAGCAGGGGTAGTGAGTAGTATACAGGGGGAGGGGAGCAGTGAATAATATACAGGGGGGGAGGGGAGTAGTGAGTAGTATACGAGGGGGGAGGGGAGTAGTGAGTAGTATACAGGGGGGGAGGGGAGCAGTGAGTAGTATACAGGGGGGAAGGGGAGTAGTGAGTAGTATACAGGGGGGAGGGGAGTAGTGAGTAATATAAAGGGGGGGGGTGAGGAGTAATGCCGCGTACACACGAGCGGACTTTACGGCGGACTTTGCCCGGCGGACTGGATTTCGTCGGACAATTCGATGTGTGTGGGCTCCAGCGGACTTTGTTTTCTCAAAAGTTGGACGGACTTAGATTTTAAACTTGTTTAAAATTTATCCGTTGAAATCGAGTCCGGTCGAAAAGTCCGCTCGTCTGTATGCTAGTTCGACGGACAAAAAGGCACGCTAGGGCAGCTATTGGCTACTGGCTATGAACTTCCTTGTTTTAGTCCGGTCGTACGTCATCACGTACGAATTCGACGGACTTTGGTGGATTGTGTGTAGGCAAGTCCGTTCATTCACAAAGTCCGCCGTAAAGTCCGACCGTGTGTACGCGGCATTATGAGTAGTATACAGGAGGGTTAGTGAGTAGTATACAGGGGGAGGGGAGTAGTGAGTAGTATACAGGGGGGGAGGGGAGCAGTGAGTAGTATACAGAGGGGGGGAGTAGTGAGTAGTATGCAGAGGGGAGGAGTAGTGAGTAGTATTCGGTGGGGGAGGGGAGTAGTGAGTAGTATACAGGGGGGAGGGGAGTAGTGAGTAGTATAAAGGGGGGGTAGTGAGTTGTATACAGGGGGGGAGGGGAGCAGTGAGTAATATACAGAGGGGGAGGGAGTAGTGAGTAGTATACAGAGGGGGGGAGCAGTATTGGAGGGGGAGGAGCAGTATACAGGGGGAGGAGTATACAGGGGGAGGAGCAGTATACAGGGGGAGGAGCAGTATAGGAGGGGGAGGAGCATTATACAGGGGGAGGAGCAGTATAGGAGGGGGAGGAGCAGTATACAGGGGGAGGAGTAAACAGGGGGAGGAGCAGTATGGGAGGGGGGAGGATTATACAGGGGGAGGAGCAGTATACAGGGGGAGGAGTATACAGTGGGGGGAGGAGTATACAGAGGAGGAGCAGTATAGGAGGGGGAGGAGCAGTATACATGGGGGAGGAGCAGTATAGGAGGGGAGGAGCAGTGTACAGAGGGAGGAGTATACAGGGTGGAATGGCAGTATAGGAGGGGGAGGAGCAGAGTAGGAGGGGGAGGAGCAGTATACAGGGGGGAGGAGCAGTATAAAGGAGGAGGAGTATACAGTGGGGGGAGGAGTATACGGGGGAGGAGCAGTATAGGAGGGGGAGGAGCAGTATGCATGGGGGAGGGGCTGTATAGGAGGGGGAGGAGCAGTATACAGGGGGAGGAGTATACAGGGTGGAATGGCAGTATAGGAGGGGGAGGAGCAGAGTAGGAGGGGGAGAAGCAGTATAGGAGGGGGAGGAGCAGTATACAGGGGGAGGAGTATACGGTGGGGGAGAGGAGTATAGGAGGGGGAGGAGCAGTATAGGAGGGGGAGGAGCAGTATAGGAGGGGGAGGAGCTGTATACAGGGGGAGGAGCTGTATACAGGGGGAGGAGTATACAGGGTGGAATGGCAGTATAGGAGGGGGAGGAGCAGAATAGGAGGGGGAGGAGCAGTATAGGAGGGGGAGGAGCAGTATACAGGGGGGAGGAGCAGTATACAGGGGGAGGAGCAGTATACAGGGGGAGGGGCAGTATGACGTGTAATGATCAGATTATTAGGGAGATGAAGGACTGTAGATGGAGAGAATGAATGGAGGCGTGTCTTATCATATTGATGGAGGTGTGGTCTTCCGGGGTCACCATGGATGTTGCCCCTCCCACTCCTCTACCTGTCTATATATGTGAAGATAGCCCCGCCCCCAGCTCAGGAGGCGGGGTGGAGAGAGACATGGGGGGGAGGGGCTGCACTGTTCTCGGGGGAGGGGAGGTGATGCACACAATTACAACCCCTGAGGTTCATCCAGTGGGGAGGAAGGGCGGGATATGGAGGATCTGAGTTCTCCTCTCTCCCCGCCTCTGGGTATGTGGAGGAGGAGCGGACATTGATGGGTGTGAGGAGAGAAGTGGACACCTCGGTTCCTCTGTACCCCGCCCTGCCCCGCCCCTGCACAGTGTGACATCCGGGATATCACACAGAACTCCCAGGAGCCGCAACCTAAATACGGGAGACTTGCCATTTCCCCTCATTGGTCATCACCCTGATACTCCGCGCTGCTCATTGGTCCGCCCGCTTGTCCGTCACCCGTGGGCCCGCCCTAAACTTCAATATAGCAACCACGGGAAGAGGAGGAGCGCGAGGCATGCCGGGAGAAAGGGGCGGAGCCGAGTAAAGAGCGCGAATCTGACTGACTCCTCGCAGGAATCCCCGGATATAGAGGTGTGATGTATGTACTCTATGTATATACTATATACCAATGTCCTATATATATATCCCTATATACTATATCCCCCGTATATACCCAGATATAGAGATGTGACCTGTGTACTCTCTGTATATACTATATATCCACTGTCCTATATATATATCTATATACTATATCCCCCGTATATACCCAGATATAGAGATGTGACCTGTGTACTCTCTGTATATACTATATATCCACTGTCCTATATATATATCTATATACTATATCCCCCGTATATACCCAGATATAGAGATGTGACCTGTGTACACTCTGTATACACTATATATCCACTGTCCTATATATCTCTATATACTATCTCCTCCGTATATACCGAGATATAGAGGTGTGTGACATGTGAACTCTGTATATTTTATATATCCACTCTCCTATATATATCTCTATATACTATATCCCCCGTATACACCCATATATAGAAATGTGACGTATGTACTCTCTGTATATACTATATATCCACTGTCCTATATATACCTCTACATACTATATCCCCCGTATATACCCAGATATAGAGGTGTGTGACGTGTGAACTCTCTGTATATACTATATATCCACTGTCCTATATATCTCTATATACTATATCTACCATAATATTCCTACTGGGGGGAGTATGGGTGTAATATTCATGCTGGGGGGAGTATGGGTGTTATTTTCCTGCTGGGGGGTGTCGGTGTAATATTCCTGGGGGGGATGTCAGTGTCAGGATGGGGGGGTGTCGGTGTAATATTCCTGGGGGGGATGTCAGTGTCAGGATGGGGGGGTGTCGGTGTAATATTCCTGGGGGGATGTCAGTGTCAGGATGGGGGGGTGTCGGTGTAATATTCCTGGGGGGATGTCAGTGTCAGGATGGGGGGGTGTCGGTGTAATATTCCTGGGGGGATGTCAGTGTCAGGATGGGGGGGTGTCGGTGTAATATTCCTGGGGGGATGTCAGTGTCAGGATGGGGGGGTGTCGGTGTAATATTCCTGGGGGGATGTCAGTGTCAGGATGGGGGGGTGTCGGTGTAATATTCCTGGGGGGATGTCAGTGTCAGGATGGGGGGGTGTCGGTGTAATATTCCTGGGGGGATGTCAGTGTCAGGATGGGGGGGTGTCGGTGTAATATTCCTGGGGGGATGTCAGTGTCAGGATGGGGGGGTGTCGGTGTAATATTCCTGGGGTGATGTCAGTGTCAGGATGGGGGTGTCGGTGTAATATTCCTGGGGGGATGTTAGTGTCAGGATGGGGGGTGTCGGTGTAATATTCCTGGGGTGATGTCAGTGTCAGGATGGGGGGGTGTCGGTGTAATATTCCTGGGGGGATGTCAGTGTCAGGATGGGGGGGTGTCGGTGTAATATTCCTGGGGGGATGTCAGTGTCAGGATGGGGGGTGTCGGTGTAATATTCCTGGGGGGATGTCAGTGTCAGGATGGGGGGTGTCGGTGTAATATTCCTGGGGGGATGTTAGTGTCAGGATGGGGGGGTGTCGGTGTAATATTCCTGGGGGGATGTCAGTGTCAGGATGGGGGGGTGTCGGTGTAATATTCCTGGGGGGATGTCAGTGTCAGGATGGGGGGGTGTCGGTGTAATATTCCTGGGGGGATGTCAGTGTCAGGATGGGGGGGTGTCGGTGTAATATTCCTGGGGGGATGTCAGTGTCAGGATGGGGGGTGTCGGTGTAATATTCCTGGGGGGATGTCAGTGTCAGGATGGGGGGTGTCGGTGTAATATTCCTGGGGGGATGTTAGTGTCAGGATGGGGGGGTGTCGGTGTAATATTCCTGGGGGGATGTCAGTGTCAGGATGGGGGGGTGTCGGTGTAATATTCCTGGGGGGATGTCAGTGTCAGGATGGGGGGTGTCGGTGTAATATTCCTGGGGGGATGTTAGTGTCAGGATGGGGGGGTGTCGGTGTAATATTCCTGGGGGGATGTCAGTGTCAGGATGGGGGGTGTCGGTGTAATATTCCTGGGGGGATGTTAGTGTCAGGATGGGGGGTGTCGGTGTAATATTCCTGGGGGGATGTCAGTGTCAGGATGGGGGGGTGTCGGTGTAATATTCCTGGGGGGATGTCAGTGTCAGGATGGGGGGTGTCGGTGTAATATTCCTGGGGGGATGTTAGTGTCAGGATGGGGGGTGTCGGTGTAATATTCCTGGGGGGATGTTAGTGTCAGGATGGGGGGGTGTCGGTGTAATATTCCTGGGGGGATGTCAGTGTCAGGATGGGGGGGTGTCGGTGTAATATTCCTGGGGGGATGTCAGTGTCAGGATGGGGGGGTGTCGGTGTAATATTCCTGGGGGGATGTCAGTGTCAGGATGGGGGGGTGTCAGTGTAATATTCCTGGGGGGATGTCAGTGTCAGGATGGGGGTGTCGGTGTAATATTCCTGGGGGGATGTCAGTGTCAGGATGGGGGGGTGTCGGTGTAATATTCCTGGGGGGATGTCAGTGTCAGGATGGGGGGGTGTCGGTGTAATATTCCTGGGGGGATGTCAGTGTCAGGATGGGGGGGTGTCGGTGTAATATTCCTGGGGGGATGTCAGTGTCAGGATGGGGGTGTCGGTGTAATATTCCTGGGGGGATGTCAGTGTCAGGATGGGGGTGTCGGTGTAATATTCCTGGGGGGATGTTAGTGTCAGGATGGGGGGGTGTCGGTGTAATATTCCTGGGGGGATGTCAGTGTCAGGATGGGGGGGTGTCGGTGTAATATTCCTGGGGGGATGTCAGTGTCAGGATGGGGGGGTGTCGGTGTAATATTCCTGGGGGGATGTCAGTGTCAGGATGGGGGGGTGTCGGTGTAATATTCCTGGGGGGATGTCAGTGTCAGGATGGGGGGGTGTCGGTGTAATATTCCTGGGGGGATGTCAGTGTCAGGATGGGGGGGTGTCGGTGTAATATTCCTGGGGGGATGTCAGTGTCAGGATGGGGGGGTGTCGGTGTAATATTCCTGGGGGGATGTCAGTGTCAGGATGGGGGTGTCGGTGTAATATTCCTGGGGGGATGTTAGTGTCAGGATGGGGGGGTGTCGGTGTAATATTCCTGGGGGGATGTCAGTGTCAGGATGGGGGGGTGTCGGTGTAATATTCCTGGGGGGATGTCAGTGTCAGGATGGGGGGGTGTCGGTGTAATATTCCTGGGGGGATGTCAGTGTCAGGATGGGGGGGTGTCGGTGTAATATTCCTGGGGGGATGTCAGTGTCAGGATGGGGGGGTGTCGGTGTAATATTCCTGGGGGGATGTCAGTGTCAGGATGGGGGGGTGTCGGTGTAATATTCCTGGGGGGATGTCAGTGTCAGGATGGGGGGGTGTCGGTGTAATATTCCTGGGGGGATGTCAGTGTCAGGATGGGGGGTGTCGGTGTAATATTCCTGGGGGGATGTCAGTGTCAGGATGGGGGGTGTCGGTGTAATATTCCTGGGGTGATGTCAGTGTCAGGATGGGGGGGTGTCGGTGTAATATTCCTGGGGGGATGTCAGTGTCAGGATGGGGGGGTGTCGGTGTAATATTCCTGGGGGGATGTCAGTGTCAGGATGGGGGGTGTCGGTGTAATATTCCTGGGGGGATGTCAGTGTCAGGATGGGGGGTGTCGGTGTAATATTCCTGGGGGGATGTTAGTGTCAGGATGGGGGGGTGTCGGTGTAATATTCCTGGGGGGATGTCAGTGTCAGGATGGGGGGGTGTCGGTGTAATATTCCTGGGGGGATGTCAGTGTCAGGATGGGGGGGTGTCGGTGTAATATTCCTGGGGGGATGTCAGTGTCAGGATGGGGGGGTGTCGGTGTAATATTCCTGGGGGGATGTCAGTGTCAGGATGGGGGGGTGTCGGTGTAATATTCCTGGGGGGATGTCAGTGTCAGGATGGGGGGGTGTCAGTGTAATATTCCTGGGGGGATGTCAGTGTCAGGATGGGGGGGTGTCGGTGTAATATTCCTGGGGGGATGTCAGTGTCAGGATGGGGGTGTCGGTGTAATATTCCTGGGGGGATGTCAGTGTCAGGATGGGGGGGTGTCGGTGTAATATTCCTGGGGGGATGTCAGTGTCAGGATGGGGGTGTCGGTGTAATATTCCTGGGGGGATGTTAGTGTCAGGATGGGGGGGTGTCGGTGTAATATTCCTGGGGGGATGTCAGTGTCAGGATGGGGGGGGTGTCGGTGTAATATTCCTGGGGGGATGTCAGTGTCAGGATGGGGGGGTGTCGGTGTAATATTCCTGGGGGGATGTCAGTGTCAGGATGGGGGGGTGTCGGTGTAATATTCCTGGGGGGATGTCAGTGTCAGGATGGGGGGGTGTCGGTGTAATATTCCTGGGGGGATGTCAGTGTCAGGATGGGGGGGTGTCGATGTAATATTCCTGGGGGGATGTCAGTGTCAGGATGGGGGGTTGTCGGTGTAATATTCCTGGGGGGATGTCAGTGTCAGGATGGGGGGGTGTCGGTGTAATATTCCTGGGGGGATGTCAGTGTCAGGATGGGGGTGTCGGTGTAATATTCCTGGGGGGATGTTAGTGTCAGGATGGGGGGGTGTCGGTGTAATATTCCTGGGGGGATGTTAGTGTCAGGATGGGGGGTTGTCGGTGTAATATTCCTGGGGGGATGTCAGTGTCAGGATGGGGGGGTGTCGGTGTAATATTCCTGGGGGGATGTCAGTGTCAGGATGGGGGGGTGTCGGTGTAATATTCCTGGGGGGATGTCAGTGTCAGGATGGGGGGGTGTCGGTGTAATATTCCTGGGGGGATGTCAGTGTCAGGATGGGGGGGTGTCGGTGTAATATTCCTGGGGGGATGTTAGTGTCAGGATGGGGGGGTGTCGGTGTAATATTCCTGGGGGGATGTCAGTGTCAGGATGGGGGGGTGTCGGTGTAATATTCCTGGGGGGATGTCAGTGTCAGGATGGGGGGTGTTGGTGTAATATTCCTGGGGGGATGTCAGTGTCAGGATGGGGGGGTGTCGGTGTAATATTCCTGGGGGGATGTTAGTGTCAGGATGGGGGGGTGTCGGTGTAATATTCCTGGGGGGATGTCAGTGTCAGGATGGGGGGTGTTGGTGTAATATTCCTGGGGGGATGTCAGTGTCAGGATGGGGGGGTGTCGGTGTAATATTCCTGGGGGGATGTCAGTGTCAGGATGGGGGGGGTGTCGGTGTAATATTCCTGGGGGGATGTCAGTGTCAGGATGGGGGGGTGTCGGTGTAATATTCCTGGGGGGATGTCAGTGTCAGGATGGGGGGGGTGTCGGTGTAATATTCCTGGGGGGATGTCAGTGTCAGGATGGGGGGGTGTCGGTGTAATATTCCTGGGGGGATGTCAGTGTCAGGATGGGGGGGTGTCGGTGTAATATTCCTGGGGGGATGTCAGTGTCAGGATGGGGGGGTGTCGGTGTAATATTCCTGGGGGGATGTCAGTGTCAGGATGGGGGGGGTGTCGGTGTAATATTCCGGGGGGGATGTCAGTGTCAGGATGGGGGGTTGTCGGTGTAATATTCCTGGGGGGATGTCAGTGTCAGGATGGGGGGGTGTCGGTGTAATATTCCTGGGGGGATGTCAGTGTCAGGATGGGGGGGTGTCGGTGTAATATTCCTGGGGGGATGTCAGTGTCAGGATGGGGGGGTGTCGGTGTAATATTCCTGGGGGGATGTTAGTGTCAGGATGGGGGGGTGTCGGTGTAATATTCCTGGGGGGATGTCAGTGTCAGGATGGGGGGGTGTCGGTGTAATATTCCTGGGGGGATGTCAGTGTCAGGATGGGGGGTGTTGGTGTAATATTCCTGGGGGGATGTCAGTGTCAGGATGGGGGGGTGTCGGTGTAATATTCCTGGGGGGATGTTAGTGTCAGGATGGGGGGGTGTCGGTGTAATATTCCTGGGGGGATGTCAGTGTCAGGATGGGGGGTGTTGGTGTAATATTCCTGGGGGGATGTCAGTGTCAGGATGGGGGGGTGTCGGTGTAATATTCCTGGGGGGATGTCAGTGTCAGGATGGGGGGGTGTCGGTGTAATATTCCTGGGGGGATGTCAGTGTCTACACTTTCCCACACTAATCAATAAAAATGTTTTGGCCGGACATACACTTTGAATGAAATGAGTGTAATTACTTCACCTCCGGAAGGTTTTACCCCCCTTTATGACCAGGCTATTTTTAGCTAGCTATTCATCGCTGTGATACTTTGGTAATTGTGCGGTCATACAACACTGTACCTAAATGTCATTTTCTTTCACACAAATAGAGATTTATTTTGGTGGTATTTGATCACCACTGGCTGATATAAAACAGATCCAGTAAACAATTCATAAGTTTCCTCATAAATTTTGGCCAAAATCTATTCTGCTCCAAGTCTTTGGTAAAACAAACCCCAATAAATGTTTATTGCTTGGTGTGTGAAAGTTATAGCATCTACATATTATGGGATATATATTGGAGTTTTTATTTTTTTATATTAGTAATAGCGGTGATCAGTGACTGGGGACTGCGATAGTGCGGCGGACAATCTAACACTAACTGACACTGTGTGAGAACTGACTAACTGATATCACCCGTGACACGAATACAGTGATCAGTGCTAATACTATACACCAGTGATGGTGAACCTTGACACCCCACATGTTTTGGAACTACATTTCCCATCATGCTCATGCACTGTAGTTGAGCATCATGGGAAATGTAGTTCAAAAATATCTGGGGAGCCAAGGTTCACCATCACTGCTATACACTGTCACTGTACTAATGACACTGGCTGGGAAGGGGGTAACATCTAGGGGTGATCAAGGGGTTAAATGTGTGCCTAACAATATGTAATGTGTGGATTATGTGCCACTTTTATTAACAGATCTCTCTGTTTTTTGCTTTGCAGGGATGAGAAACAGAGAGATCGTTCCCTCTCTGCTGTACAGGGCGCTGTGTTTTTTGTCAGCACAGGGCTCAGGGCTGTGATTGGACATAGCCGATCAGCGGATCCCAGCTATGAATCATCGGCCAGGACTTGCTAACAGACTTACACTGTGTACAATCGCAGCAGGTGTCGGCGAGGGGGCGCGCGTGCACGCACCCTAAACCCGAAGGCAATCTGCTAAGTACCGGGAAATCGCTTTGACTGCATGGGCCGCCTGTCTGCAGTACATTGTGGAGTGGTTCTAAATCCCGAAGGTGTGTTACCCTAATGTAGTCCCTGCATGAAGGTACAAAACCTTCAGTATGCAGCTCCATAGCTAGCGACTTGCTGTGGGGCAAGGGGGGGAGGGAGCCCCCAGGATCATCAGTGGGGGGAAGGAGAAGTGGAGGAACGGGGCTGTTCTGTGCAAACCCATTACACAGAACAGGGAAGTACAACATGTTTGTTATATAATATATATTTAGAATCACTAGAATCAAGACGGAGATCCCCACCACTGAAGACGGAGATCCCCACCACTAAAGACGGAGATCCCCACCACTGAAGACGGAGATCCCCACCACTGAAGACGGAGATCCCCACCACTGAAGACAGAGATCCCCACCACTGAAGATGGAGATCCCCACCACTGAAGACAAAGATCCCCACCACTGAAGATGGAGATCCCCACCACTAAAGACAGAGATCCCCACCACTAAAGACAGAGATCCCCACCACTGAAGACGGAGATCCCCACCACTGAAGACAGAGATCCCCACCACTGAAGACGGAGATCCCCACCACTAAAGACGGAGATCCCCACCACTGAAGACAGAGATCCCCACCACTGTTAATGGAGATCCCCACCACTGTTAATGGAGATCCCCACCACTGTTAACAGAGATCCCCCCCACTGTTAACGGAGTTCCCCACCACTGAAGACGGAGTTCCCCACCACTGAAGACGGAGTTCCCCACCACTGAAGACGGAGTTCCCCACCACTGTTGACGGAGTTCCCCACCACTGTTGGCAGAGTTCCCCACCACTGAAGACGGAGTTCCCCACTACCGTTGACGGAGTTCCCCACCACTGAAGATGGAATTCCCCACCGCTGAAGACAGAGTTCCCCACCACTGAAGACGGAGATCCCCACCACTAAAGACAGAGATCCCCACCACTAAAGACAGAGATCCCCACCACTGAAGACGGAGATCCCCACCACTAAAGACAGAGATCCCCACCACTAAAGACAGAGATCCCCACCACTGAAGACGGAGATCCCCACCACTGAAGACGGAGATCCCCACCACTGAAGACGGAGATCCCCACCACTAAAGACGGAGATCCCCACCACTGAAGACAGAGATCCCCACCACTGTTAATGGAGATCCCCACCACTGTTAACAGAGATCCCCACCACTGTTAATGGAGATCCCCACCACTGTTAACAGAGATCCCCACCACTGTTAACGGAGTTCCCCACCAGTGAAGACGGAGTTCCCCACCAGTGAAGACGGAGTTCCCCACCACTGAAGACGGAGTTCCCCACCACTGTTGACGGAGTTCCCCACCACTGTTGGCAGAGTTCCCCACCACTGAAGACGGAGTTCCCCACTACCGTTGACGGAGTTCCCCACCACCGTTAACGGAGTTCCCCACCACTGAAGACGGAATTCCCCACCACTGAAGACGGAGTTCTCCAACACTAAATCTGGACGCACAGAGTGCAGAGAAGCAGGTAAGAGACACAGAAAGTGAACAATCATTTGGGGCTTTTTTTCAGTCCGGAGTGGGCTGAAAATAGGAAAGTATACACACTATATTCCCAAAAGTATTGGGACGCCTGCCTTTACACGCACATAAACTTTAATGGCATCCCAGTCTAAGTCCGTAGGGTTCAATATTGTGTTGGCCCACCCTTTGCAGCTATAACAGCTTCAACTCTTCTGGGAAGGCCGTCCACAAGGTTTAGGAGTGTGTCTATGGGAATGTTTTGACTGTTTGAGCCTTCCCAGAAGAGTTGAAGCTGTTATAGCTGCAAAGGGTGAGCCAACTCATTATTGAACCCTACAGACTTATGCCCCATACACACGGTCGGATTTTCCGACGGAAAATGTGTGATAGGACCTTGTTGTCGGAAATTCCGACCGTGTGTGGGCTCCATCGCACATTTTCCATCGGAATTTCCGACACACAAAGTTGGAGAGCAGGATATAAAATTTTCCGACAACAAAATCCGTTGTCGGAAATTCCGATCATGTGTACACAAATCCGACGGACAAAGTGCCACGCATGCTCAGAATAAATAAAGAGATGAAAGCTATTGGCCACTACCCCGTTTATAGTCCCGACGTACGTGTTTTACGTCACCGCGTTTAGAACGATCGGATTTTCCGACAACTTTGTGTGACCGTGTGTATGCAAGACAAGTTTGAGCCAACATCCGTCGGAAAAAATCCTAGGATTTTGTTGTCGGAATGTCCAAACAAAGTCCGACCGTGTGTACGGGGCATAAGACTGGGATGTCATTAAAGTTCATGTGTGTGTAAAGGCAGGCGTCCCAATACTTTTGGTAATATAGTGCATATACAGCGGGTAAAATAAGTATTGAACCCGTCACCACTTTTCTAGGTAAATCTATTGGTAAAGGTGATATTGGCATGTAATGTTCCCCACATGTCGGTAACAATCCATGCAATTCATACATACAAAGACACCGAAACAAATCCGTGCAGAAATGAAGTTCTGTGTAATAAAATGGAAGGACACAGAAAAAGTATTGAACACGTGAAGAAAGGGAGCTGCAAAAAGGCTTTGAAAGCCAAGACACCAGCTGAAATCTATTAGTAATTAAAACACAATCCTGCCCCTTGTCTGTGCAAATTAAATAGAAGTAAAAGTTTTGTTTTTTTTTCAGAATCATACATACCTAGGTGGATGCTGTATCTGTCCCCCAGCGCCTCTGCACTAAAAAAACTAAGCGATCGAACATCGCCGATCACTCGGTTTTCACAGCTCTGTGAGCAGAGAGACTGTCAGTCACAGCTCTCTGCTCATCTCCCTCCGTGCTCATTGGAGCGCTGAGCTGTAGAGGGGCGGAGCCGGCCGTCTCAGGCTCTCAGCGGCTCACTTAAAGGCTGAGATGGGTGTCAGTCCAGGCAACTGGCAGATCCAGACATCCATTGTCGGGATGACGCGGTGCCGGGACTGATATCCGTGACGTCAGCAGAGAGCGGACTTCAGCCAGCTCTCTACTGAAAACGGCTCACAGGAGTGCAAAAAGAAAAGCACTCCTGTGATCCATAGAAGTCCAGCCAAACGAGCTTTAGCTGGACTTCTCCTGTAGCCTCCCTGGCGGTATTCCCGAGTGTGGCTCGGGGTTAAAATTCAGTACCATTAGCGGTAACCCCGAGCCACACTCGGGATCGCATTGCAGGATCCTGGGGCGGCTTTACTTACCTTGTCCCCGGGATCCTGCGATGTCACCCGCAGTGTCCGAGGGCTCCGTCCTCCTCTGAAGCCTCTCCGTGCCAGGCTCCGTTCCCTGCGAGCGGCGCAACGCACGGGGGCGGAGCCTGGCGGCAAATTCAAAAAAAAGTAAAAATCATAACACATACAGTACTGTAATCTTACAGATTACAGTACTGTATGAAATGATTTCACATCCCTTTTGTCCCCAGTGCTTTGGCCCATGCCCTGCATGCAGTTTTACATGATATACACTGTTCTTTCTGCCTGGAAACTGGAGATTGTCCATAGCAACCAAAAAGTGTCCCTTTACGTCAAAAGTGGCTTTAGACCAGCTAGAAAACAGCGATAGTAAATTAGAACACTTGCAGAATTGAGCGATCGTGAATTGTGGGGAAATTTATTTTATTACTATTTTTTTTTTTTTTTTTTTAATTATTTATTTTTATTTATTATATTATAATTTATGTTTTTGTGTTTCAAACTTCATCATACCCGGATATCTACTAGACTCTTGTTTGGACAGATTTAAGTGTGTTATTGTTAAGATTTACAGACCTACAATATAAAACGCCAAATTTCCATGCAAAATAATTGTACCGCTTTCAGCACCTAAAATCCGAAATAATCATACCGCCAGGGAGGTTAATATCAGCTGGTTCAGTCTCACCTGATTAGAGGTCGACCGATATGGGTTTTTCTCTGGCCAATACCGATGCCGATATTTAGAAATCGCGGTGGCCGATATATGATTATGATTAAATTTTTTTTTTTTTTTTTCCCTTCATCTCATAAAAGCTAACGGTTAGACCCCTTTCACAATGGGGCGTTTTTCTGGCGCTTTTGGGCTAAAAATAGCACCTGTAAAGTGCCTGTAAAATGGCTCCTTGCAGTCACTCGAGACTTTCACACTGAGGCGATGCGCTGGCAGGATGTTAAAAAAAAGTCCTGCAAGCAGCATCTTTGGAGCGGTGTATACCGCTGCTCCACCACTCCTGCCCATTGAAATGAATGTGCACCGCTGTCGAAGCGCCTGCAAAGCGTTTCGGCAGCGGCGCTTCAGGGGCGCATTTAACCCCTTCCTCGGCCGCTAGCTGGATTATAAGCGCCCCGCTAGCAGCCGAATAGCACCGCTAAAATGACGGTAAAGCGGCGCTAAAACTAGCAGCGTTTTACCATCAACGCATGCCCGCTCCAGTGTGTAAGCAACCTTAAGGGCCCTTTCACACTGGGGCGATGGCGGCGTCGGCGGTAATGCGCCGCTATTGTAAGCGGCGCTTTACCGTCGGTATTCGGACGCTAGCGGGGGGGTTTTACCCCCCCCCGCTAGCGGCCGAGAAAGGGTTAAAAACCACCGCAAAGCGCCTCTGCAGAGGCACTTTGCCAGCAGTATAACCGCGCTGTCCCATTGATTTCAATGGGCAGGAGCGGTGAAGGAGCGGTATACACTCCGCTCCTTCACCGCTCCGAAGATGCTGCTAGCAGGACTTTTTTTCCCGTCCTGCTAGCGTCTGGAGAAGTCTGGTGGAAACCAGTGGGACCCAGGTACACCCATCTACTGTCTGGAGAAGTCTGGTGGAAACTAGTGGGACCCAGGTACACCCATCTACTGTCTGAAGAAGTTCGGGCAGAAGTGGTCTTTATGGAAGAATTGCAGCCAAAAAGCTTCCGACATTGAAAAAAAGGCTAAGCGACTTAACTATGCAGAAAAACATAGGAACTGGGGTGCAGAAAAATGGCAGCAGGTGCTCTGCACTGATGAGTAAAAATGTGAAATATTGGGCTGTAGCAGGAGGCAATTTGTTGGGGAAGGACTGGAGAGTGGTACAATAATGAGTGTCTGCAGCCAACTGTGAAGCATAGCGGAGGCAGTGTTGCCAACCCCCCGAAGTAAAATTTACTGTCAGGACCCAAACATTTACAAACGGCACCAATTTTTTACTGGCAAAAATCATGACATTTACTGACAGAACAGCAGTTTTTACTGGCACTGCAAAGAAGTACCTAAAATGACAGTTTTCAGTGCTAAACAGTGCAAATATCAATATTTAGACTATAAACCTATAGCTAGTGCTATTAGCAATGTGTTTAAGTTAAACAAATGTCAAAAAACATATTTCTCCATTTACTTGAAGGTCAGGGTAATCAAAGCCAGCCAGCACAGAGTTCCCCCTTACATCAGAGTCTGCAGGATTCCCTCTTATGCCGCGTACACACGGCCGGACTTGCCATTGGGCTAAACTCCGTCGGCATTTCCGACGGAAAGATTTAGAACATGTTCTATATCTGAGTCCGTCAGAAATGCAGACCAGAAAAAGTCCGATTGGGCATACACACGGTCGTAATTTCTGACCGAACGCTCCCATCTGACTTTTTCTGTCGGGAAGTCCGGCCACGTGTACGAGGCATTACAGTGAAAGGGAGCTCCTACGTAAAGGGGAATGCTGCAGATCATGATCTAAGGGGGAACTCTAATGTAAGGGGGGCTCTGGTAACCAGAGACCACCTTATATCAGAGTCCACTGCGTTCCCTTTACATCAGAGTTCCCACTTACATCAGGGTCTGTAGCATTGCCCTTGCACTGTAAGGGGGAATCCTGCAGATTCTGATGTAAAGGGGAATGCCAGGAACTCTGATGTGGGGGGCACTCTGGTGACTAGAGACCACCTTCCGCAGAGTGAATACACTAAGGTAAGGGGGCGGTTACTAATATAGGGGGGAACTTTTATATCAGTGCCCCCTTACCTTATTGTATTCACTCCCCTCTTACATCAGCAACCCCCCCCTCCCCTCCTCAGACTGGCCTGGCTGCGCTGTCACTGACCTCTTTTCAGGTGCACCATGCAGGGCAGATAGCTCCAGCAAATTAGAGTGGAGACTGTGAGCCAGGCCTTCTCATGCAACATCAGTGCCCGACCTCACAAATGCGCTTCTGGAAGAACGGTCAAACATTCCCATAGACACACTCCTAAACCTTGTGAACGGCCTTCCCAGAAGAGTTGAAGCTGTTAAAGCTCCAAAGGTCGGGGCCAACCCAATATTGAACCCTACGGACTAAGACTGGGAGGCCATTAAACTTCATGTGCATGTAAAGGCAGGCGTCCCAATACTTTTGGTAATATAGGGTATATAAGGGCCTGTGGACACTTGAGAATAATAATGAGGTTTGGTACCAGATAAGAGGTGGTCCTAAGATTGGAGGCTTTATGCCACTTAAAGCTCTACAGATCCTCCGAGCTCCGGGACCCAAAGCAGGAAATTATTAAGGTCTGAGAAAAGAAAAAATGTGTTTTCTCTTCATGAGCCATAAACCTTGGAGCCCGTTACCATGTGCATGGGAGAAATCTAAGTGCCTCACAAGATAGATAGATAGAGAGAGAGATACAATATATATATCACATCTCCCAAACACAAAGTTTGAAAGACGAGGATAACTTTAGGAAAAATAATATATCTAAGAAATAATTAGTGTTATTTTTGGAGCGGTAATATTTCACCATAATATCCATTATAACCGCACCGTCCTGTTTTTCTGCAAGGCTTCCCGCTGCCTTAGTCTGTTTTCTGTTCTGAGTAATGAATTTGCTGTAATGACATCAAATGAGATAACTTGTCATGCAGCAAAATGTTCCTGCAGAAAACAAGCCATGAATCAGAGGAACAGAATGGATTTTGCAGCATATCTTCTGGCGTTTTTTTCCAATTTAAAGCTGAACTCCAAAAAAAAAAAAAAAAAAAGTCGCTAAACACATATATAGGAGCTGGTTTACTTATACAGGCTAGTCGGGTGCTCATGGAACTCCTGGGAAGGCTGAGGGATCCTGGACCACCACTACGGCCTGCAGCACAGCTTGGTCAGGAACACGCCCTCAGCTTGCTGATTGGATAGCGAAGGATCAGCATCGTGCTGATAAGTCTTCACTCCTCCTCCTGTCTTCCTTTCAGAAGAGCTTGACTGGATCCAAGTGCTAGCCCTCCCTTATCCTAGTCTGAGCTTTGCTGTTCAGGGTCTTTATAGAAGGCTGATCCAGATAGATTCAGGAACTAATATTTGTCACCCTTGGACAAAACGACACAAGACTTCCCCTTCTCCTCTTCTCCATGTTTACGTAATGTAGCACCCTCCTAGGTAGGTGCTAGAGAAGTTAGAATAGTTTTTGGCCCCTCTGCTTAACAGAGGAGCAGCTAGGTAAATTTATTTGGTCTGTCTGCTTAATAGGAGCTGTGATCGTTTAGTTCTACCTGTTCAGGATGCTCTGATGCTGCTCATGCTGTTTGGAGTTTTCCTGTATCCAATCAACTTAGGAAAGTTCTGGATGGTAGGTTTGAAATTATTCAGATGAGCAGCATGAATATGGATGCAGCCCCAGCCAATTGGAAGGGAAGGTGCCCCCAAGCCTGCTTGGTGCCTGTATTTTTGCTCAGGGAGCACCTGAGCTCCTGTTTTTTTTTTCTTGAGAGGAAAGGTCCAGTTGGGGAGGGGGCACGTTGCCTCTTTCCAGCACAAGCTGCTATGCAGCCTCAGGTGGGTGGCCTAAGAGACTGAATGCTGCTTACCTTATACAACCTTCAGTTGTATAATCTTGTTTTTAATTAGCTAATGAACTAGCAACTGAACTTCTGTAATGGTTGAAGATGTTTTGTAGGTGCTCCAGTCCACTGCGGAAGATATCCCAACATTACCACAAAGGTAGCACAGATACCTGAATCCAGTCACCATGGAATGTGTCAAGGCAATTATTGATTGTCTAAGGCAAGCCATAGATTATTCTGTTTTCTTTCCTTCCACCACAGGTCACGAGACCCTTCATACCAAGATCTAGAGACACGAGAACCTTAATACCAAGACCCGGAGACACAAGAACCTTCGTACAATGACCTGGAGACACAACAACCTTCATACCATGACCTGGAGACACGAGAACCTTCATGCCATGACCTGGAGACACGAGAACCTTCATACCATGACCTGGAGATACGAGAACCTTCATACCATGACCTAGGGAAACAATAGCCTTCATACCATGACCTGAAGACAAGAGAATCTTTATACCATGCCCTGGGGAAACAATAACCTTCATACCATGACCTGGAGACACGAGAACCTTCATACCATGACCTGAAGACATTACAACCTTCATACCATGACCTGGAGACACAAGAACCTTCATACCAAGACCTGGAGAAACAAAAACCTTATTGCCAAGACCTGGAGACATGGGAACATCCATAGACTTTTTTTAAATTAGCTGTGTCCTGGTGTATCTCTACTTCTCGGCTTTTAGGTGGAGTTCATTTTTACTTGATCCTATAAGTTGTCCAGTGTATGTAACTAGAACAGAGTGGTTCCACAACCTTCACACCTCCCATTATATTTTTGAACACACAGTTCCATTTGTGAGTGGAATTAAACACATTCCATGGTGATTGGGTTAAGGTGTTTGGATACATATGTTGGGGTATTTTCTTGATGGTCATTGGAACTGAAGCAGCGGCTTGGAGAAGTTACTAGTGGTCTTCTACGTTACAGAACAAGTCCAGTATCCCATGACTTGGATAAATGGTAACCTTAACAGACTCACTTTCTTTGCTGTGTTCTGGGTTTCCTCCACATTCTCGCCTTTTAAGTGGAGTTAATTTTTGCTTGATCCTTTAAGTTATCCAATTATTCTGAGAGATGTTTGATCCTTCCTTGTTGCTTGCTGCTAAGCCCAGTAACACAATGGAAACATTTGTCTCAGTATAAACAGCGTGGTGACACATATTCCCTGTATCTAAGCAATCCTTTAGCAACATTACCTTTCTGCACAATGGATCTCTTGAGCGGTGCAGTCAAGGACCGATGAACATTCTTTTTCATGCTCATCCAGCACTTTGATCTCAGCCGACACCTGTCACTACCACCTGTCTTCCATGACTGCTCCAGTCGGAGACAAGGCCAAAATACTGTCTTAGACTGTAGAAGGGGTTGGTGCTCCTCTCCGATTCCGTTTGCTTAAAATCTATTGAACCTCCTCACCTCAATTTGCAAGCTTCACCAGCCAATTGTGTTATCCAGGATCTGAGGATAATCACAGCAGAGTCGCGGGAGATTTGTATCTGGATAAACATCTACTGAAGCCAAAAAGGAAGATGGGAATTTGATGGGACTTTTAAGAGTCAAATACCGTGACGCTATATAAATCCTGTATGATAATAAAAACTGTTAAAATGTATTAAAACCACATAAAAAACTATACTTGTAAGAACTGAACGTTCATAAATACCTCAAGTAACTTATCATTTCTATAAATAACAGGCTATACCAGCCCTTCTCAATCTCAACCAGGATTCCGTGGAACCCAAGTGTTCCTCTTAAGGGCGATAGGTCTTTCTTTCAGCAAAGAGTAATCTCTGCCTCTCAGATTAGAAATAGTAATCACTGAAACCAATGGTCTTTTTTTTAGTAAAGGAAGGCGATTCTTTTATCTGTAAAGGAGGGCGATTGTTCCCACTGATCACCAATGTAAGGAACATTCTTCTCACTGATCACCAATGTAAGGAACATTCTTCTCACTGATCACCAATGTAAGGAACATTCTTCTCACTGATCACCAATGTAAGGAACATTCTTCTCACTGATCACCAATGTAAGGAACATTCTTCCCACTGATCACCAATGTAAGGAACATTCTTCTCACTGATCACCAATGTAAGGAACATTCTTCCCACTGATCCCCAATGTAAGGAACATTCTTCCCACTGATCCCCAATGTAAGGAACATTCTTCCCACTGATCACCAATGTAAGGAACATTCTTCCCACTGATCCCCAATGTAAGGAACATTCTTCCCACTGATCACCAATGTAAGGAACATTCTTCCCACTGATCACCAATGTAAGGAACATTCTTCTCACTGATCACCAATGTAAGGAACATTCTTCTCACTGATCACCAATGTAAGGAACATTCTTCCCACTGATCACCAATGTAAGGAACATTCTTCTCACTGATCACCAATGTAAGGAACATTCTTCACACTGATCACCAATGTAAGGAACATTCTTCTCACTGATCACCAATGTAAGGAACATTCTTCCCACTGATCACCAATGTAAGGAACATTCTTCCCACTGATCACCAATGTAAGGAACATTCTTCCCACTGACCACCAATGTAAGGAGCATGCAAAAAGGTCTGCTCAAGATGAGACAAGGCCAAAATGCCATCCTAGAAAGTAGAACAAGTTGGTGCTCTCAGGTTCTGGGTGCTTAAACTCTGTTAATCATCCAAAAAAACACAAATAATCACAGTATAGTCACACAAACAAATAAAAAGTAGTCGGTCCCCAGGCTAAGGCATCCAGATTCCCCCTTTAAAAGGCATAGCACCAAGACTTACCACCCAAGAAAAAGTATGTGAAGCCTTGGAATAAAGTGGTTTTCTGCAGTAATTTCCCATAAAATGTGATCCTCATCTGCTTCAGCTGGAAACTTATAAACAATTCTAATTTCTCCTGTCTTTTTTTTTAACACACCCATTAAACATTCACAGTGCTGGAGGAAAAAGTAAGTGAACCCGAAGACTGATTACTTCAACAAAAGCTATTTGAAGTCAGTTGTTTGCACCCCTGGAGTCCAATTAATAGACATTAATCCTAAACCCCTAACCCTAATCCTAACCACTAACCCCTATGATACCCATTACCCTAATCCTAACCCTAATATTAACCCCTAACCATAAACCTAATATTAACCCCCAACCCTAATATTAACCCCCAACCCTAACCCCTAATGCTAACACTAATATTAACCCCTAATACTAATCCTAATATTAATCCCTAATACTAATATTAAGCCCTAATCCTAGCCCCTAACCCTAATCCTAATATTAACCCCTAAATCCTGAACCACTAACCCTAATCCTAACCCCTAATATTACATCTAACCCTAATCCTAATCCTAACCTTAATATTAACCCCTAATCCTAACCCTAATATTAACGCCCAACCCTAATATTAACCCCCAACCCTAACCCTTAATGCTAACACTAATATTAACCCCTAACCCTAATCCTAATATTAACCCCTAATATTAATATTAAGCCCTAATCCTTAGCCCCTAACACAAACATTAATATTAACCCCTAATCCTATTATTAACCCCTAAACCCCTAAATCCTGAACCACTAACCCTAATCCTAATATTACATCTAATCCTAAACCTAATATTAACCCCCAACCCTAATCCCTAACGCTGACATTAATATTGACCCCCTAACCCTAATCTTAATATTAACCCCTAACCCTAATATTAACTCCTAACCCTAATTCTAAACCCTAACCTCTGATCTTAACCCCCAACCTAACAAAATAAATAAATAAAAAAAGAAGTAATTTAATAAATAATAAATAAATTAGCCCCCTAACCTTTAACCGTAACTCCTTACAAAAAAAGTAAAAAATAAAAAAATTAAAAAAAACAACATTAAATAATTAATAAATAAAAGTGGATGAAAAAAATGAAAAACGTAGCAACAAATGATGAAGCATATGCTTTTTTTTTTTTTTCTTTGTTGGCTATTAAAAAACACCAAAGCTCAAAAACTCTTTAAAAATGCCACAAACATTTAAAAACGCACATACAAACACTTAAAAAAACCCGCCAGAACAGACGCTCAAAAACGTGACACTCAGATTTGAATGCAGCCCAAGTATCGAAATAAATCCACGGCAGAAGGGCTTCAGAAAAATGAAAAGAAAATGTGCCTTTTTTTTTTTCCTAAACTGAAGTAGTTTTAAAAGCGAAAATGACAGTTTCAGTTTCAACAAAAGTTCCCTGACGACAAAATGAGTATTTTCTCTGCACTATCCCTCCGCTCATCCCTAATGGTAAAGTGTGTGGCCCGTTTTTGGTTTTTTTTTTCACGCCCGCACCCATGAACGTCTTTCCAAAGTGCTCAGCTGTATAAATATCTGATACAAGTAAACAAGTGACCCTATGGTGCCATCTTGTGGAGGATATGTGATAATGCAATTTTATTAATAGGCCACATAATTATCTTTTGTGACATTTGAAGAGGAACTTCGCTTAAATCCACCTTTGAAATATTCAGAAAAAAATGTAAAATAGCTTTTTTTTTTTTTTAATAAGTCGCCCTCCTGTCTTCACTTTCTTGGCTTTGAAGTTTGTGCAATGCCCAAGAGGGGCGGGATCAAGTGATGGGGGGGGGGGCATGTGTGTCAACAACACGAAATTTAATGTGGCGACTTTATCAAGAATAATTTCCGATATCCAATAACCAGATAATATCTAAAGAGTGTTTATTAGACATGTGCAATTCATTTTCTTCCAAATTCGTTTTTTTTTTAACGTATTTCGGCAAATCGGAAATATCAGAATTAACGAAAACCCGTTTACCAAATTTTTCAGAATATTCGAAAATTCGTAAATTCGAAAATCTGAAAACCCGAAAACCTGAAATAATAACTAACTAATGATAACTTAACTATTACTATTAAATTATAGGGATTGGAATTTCCTTTCAAATTTGGCTGTTAGTAAACGTAATGAATACAAATTTATCTGAAGTTACGAATTATCCGAAATAACGAATGTTGTATCTAAACGAATAGAACGTAATGAATTATGAATGATAAATAACAATAATAAAAAACGTTTTATTATTATATATTATTAATTCGTTCCATTCCATTTGTTTAGATGCGGCATTCGTTATTTCGGATAATTCGTAACTTCGGATAAATTCATATTCGTTCCGTTCACTAACAGCCAAATTTGAAAGGAAATTGCAATCCCTCTAATTTAATCCTTAATTATTATTAGTTAGTAATTCTTTCAATTTTTTGGATTTTCTTTCTTATTTTCGGATTTACGAATTTTAGAGTTTACGAATTTTCAAATTTACGAATTGCGATCATAACGAAGGACCCGAAGAACAGAAAAAATAAAATAAAAAAAAAAGAATGAAACTAAAATTTTTTTTTTTTTCGGTAGTGCACATGTCTAGTGTTTATACTTTATTTATTACTTCACGTCTCTACATTGCAGACACATGCTTGCATGTTAGCGTGGAAAATACCACTCGCTGACGTGCGCTCTCTAATGCATCTTAACCACTTCAGCCCCGGAAGGTTTTACCCCCCCCACACCTCCTGACCAGGCCATTTTTTGCAATACGGCACTGCGTTGCTTTATCTGACAATTGCGCGGTCGTACGACGTTGTACCCAAATAAAATTGATGTCATTTTTTTCCCCCCCCCACAAATAGAGCTTTCTTTTGGTGATATTTGATCACCTCTGCGTGTTTCTATTTTTTGCGCTATAAACAAAAAAAGAGCGACAATTTAAAAAAAAACAAAAAAACAATATTTTTTACTTTCTGCTATAAAAAATTTCCAATGTAAAAAAATCTAATTTCTTCATCAATTTAGGCCAATATGTATTCTGCTACATATATTTTTGGTAAAAAAAAAAAAATCCCAATAAGCGTATATATTGATTGGTTTGCGCAGAAGTTGTAGCGTCTACAAAATAGGGGAAATTTTTATGGACTTTTAATATTTTTTATTAGTAACGGCGGCAGTCAGCGATTTTTAGCGGGACTGTGACATTGTGGTGGACAAATCGGACACTAAGTGACACTTTTTGGGGACTAGTGACAGCAATACAGTGATCAGTGCTAAAAAAAAAATGCACTGTCACTGTACTAATGACACTGGCTGTGAAGGGGTTAAAATCAAAGGGTTAAATGTGTTCCCTGTGAGTGCTTTCTAACTGTAGGGGGAGGGACTTTGACCAAAGGAAAACAGAGATCTGTGTTTCCGCTTAACAGAAACACAAGGTCTCCATTTTCCTCTCTGGCAGACCTTCTTCCTCCCTGGCTTCTCACAATGTGCATTAGAAGCTGCAGCAAGTCAGATAGAGCCCCGCCTCATTCCTGGTTGGAGGACACCCAGAATCCTCTAGCACTTTCCTCCCCAGCCTGACGGTCCCTGGCCCCACCCCTTTTTATTCATCGGATATCAGTTCTTTCCATCATGGAGGCTCAGCATCACAGGTGGGCGTTACCTGCGTGCAAATAATGCCTGTCTCCTCCAGACCTCTGATCACTCATTTTGAGAGTCATTGATCAGCAGATTGCACAACTAAAGTCTGCAGCACGAGCAGGCCAGCAAGAAGGTGCATGCATGTCTAAAGGGATGCCGGGAGTGTGTTCTTTCATATACTGCACCCCATACCTCACAACTTTTGAACTTGAGAATGAGGGACATTACAGGGATAGTGACCTGTGGCCAGCAAAGCCGCAGCAAAAGGTGGGAGTGGCCAAAGATGATAGTGGGATGGGCTTAAATGCTGTGGTTAAACGACTGCCCACCGACCGCTGTGAATGGGGATGCTCTGCAAAGCACTACTTTTTCAAACCGTATCACACCAAACTAAACCGCATAGTATTGCAGTACCATGTGGTTTTGGGCCAGCAAACACGCTGCCATTAACAATTAATTGCACCCATGTTTGTCTCACAAGGGCAGCATGGTTGCAGGCAGTGCGGGAAATGCACACGGAAAGCCCCTTTCCTGCACTGTGTTCTAGCGTGAACCACCTCTGAGGGAGAGAGAGAGGGAAGGATCAGTATAGTTATGAAATAAAGGAAGGAAGGAATACTATGGTATATGTTACATAGTTACATAGTTACATAGTAGGTGAGGTTGAAAAAAGACACAAGTCCATCAAGTCCAACCTATGTGTGTGATTATGTGTCAGTATTACATTACATATCCCTGTATATTGCGGTCATTCAGGTGATTATCTAATAGTTTCTTGAAGCTATCAATGGTCCCCGCTGAGACCACCGCCTGTGGAAGGGAATTCCACATCCTTGCCGCTCTTACAGTAAAGAACCCTCTACGTAGTTTAAGGTTAAACCTCATTTCTTCTAATGAGTGGCTGCGAGTCTTGTTAAACTCTCTTTTGCGAAAAAGTTTTATCCCTATTGTGGGGTCACCAGTACAGTATTTGTATATTGAAATCATATCCCCTCTCAAGCGTCTCTTCTCCAGAGAGAATAAGTTCAGTGCTCACAACCTTTCCTCATAACTAAGATCCTCCAGACCCTTTATTAGCTTTGTTGCCCTTCTTTGTACTCGCATGTAAGACAAGAAGACAGGTTTACCATGGTACATGGAAGGCAGGAAGGAAAGATCACTAAGGTACATGGAATAAAGGAAGGAGGGATCACTATGGTACCTGGAAGACAAGAAGGAAGGATAACTATGGTACATGGAAGGCAGGAAGGATTACTTAGATATTTGGAAGGCAGAAAGAATCACTGTGACATCTGGAAGGCAGGAAGGATTACTATGGTATGTGGAAGGCAAAGAAGGATCACTATGGTACATGAAAAGCAGGAAAGAAAGATCACCATGACATCTGGAAGGCAGGAAGGATTACTATGGTACATGTAAGGCAGGAAGGATCAGTTTGGCACATGGAAGGTAAGCTCACTATGGTACATGGAAGGAAGGATCACTCTGACAAATGGAGGCAGAAAGGATCACTATGGGACATAAAAGGCAGAATCACTATGGTACATGGAAGGAAGGAAGGATCATAATGGGATATGGAAGGAAGGATCACTCTGGTAAATGAAAGGCAGGAAGGATCACTATGGGACACGGAAGGCAGGATCATTATGGAACATGGAAGGCAGAAGGATCACTATGGCACATGGAAGGCATGAAGGAAGGATTACTATGGCACATGGAAGGCAGGATCACTCTGGTGAATGGAAGACAAGAAGGTTCACTATGACACATGGAAAGCAGGAAGGAAGGATCATAATGGTACATTGAAGGCAGTAAGGAAGAATCATTATGGTACATGGAAGGTAGGAAAGAAGGATCACTATGGTACATGGAAGAAAGAAAGGAAGGATTACTATGGTACATAAAAGGCAGGAAGGATCACTATGGTACATGGAAGGCAGGAAGAAAAGATCACTATGCAACTAGAAATGTAAGGGTGCAATTAGGACAGCTAAGATAGAACACGAAAGACACATAGCGGAGGAGAGCAAAAAAAATCCCAAGAAATTCTTTAAATATGTAAACAGTAAAAAAGGGAGGACAGACCATATTGGCCCCATAAAGAATGAGGAAGGACATCTGGTTACAAAGGATGGGGAGATGGCGAAGGTATTGAATTTATTCTTCTCCTCAGTCTTCACGAGTGAATCGGGGGGCTTCAGTAACCAAAACTGCAGTGTTTATCCTCATGACACAACACAGGAAGCACCTCCATGGTTAACAGAGGACGGAATTAAAATTAGAAACTTAACATTAATAAATCACCGGGACCAGATGGCTTGCATCCGAGGGTACTTAGGGAACTCAGTCAAGCAATTGCCAGACCATTGTTCCTAATTTTTACTGACAGTCTACTGACTGGAATGGTACCAGGTGATTGGAGAAAAGCCAATGTAGCACCAATATTTAAAAAGGGCCCAAAATACATCCCTGGGAATTACAGACCAGTTAGCCTAACATCAATAGTATGCAAGCTCTTGGAGGGGATGATAAGGGACAAAATACCAGATTTTAGTAATGAGAACGATATCATTAGCAGTAATCAGCATGGATTCATGAAGAATCGTTCTTGCCAAACCAATCTATTAACATTCTATGAGGAGGTGAGTTGCCATCTAGATAAAGGAAGGCCCGTAGACGTGGTGTATCTGGATTTTTCAAAAGCATTTGACACAGTTCCCTATAAACGTTTACTGTACAAAATAAGGTCCATTGGCATGGACCATAGGGTGAGTACATGGATTGAAAACTGGCTACAAGGGTGTGTTCAGAGGGTGGTGATAAATGGGGAGTATTCGGAATGGTCAGGGGTGGGTAGTGGGGTCCCCCAGGGTTCTGTGCTGGGACCAATCCTATTTAATTTGTTCATAAACGATCTGGAGGATGGGATAAACAGTTCAATCTCTGTATTTGCAGACAATACTAAGCTAAGCAGGGCAATAACTTCTCCGCAGGATGTGGAAACCTTGCAAAAAGACCTGAACAAATTAATGGGGTGGGCGACTACATGGCAAATGAGGTTCAATGTAGAAAAATGTAAAATAATGCATTTGGGTGGCAAAAATATGAATGCAATCTATAGACTGGGGGGAGAACCTCTGGGGGAATCTAGGATGGAAAAGGACCTGGGGGTCCTAGTAGATGATCGGCTCAGCAATGACATGCAATGCCAAGCTGCTGCTAATAAAGCAAACAGAATATTGGCATTAAGAAGGGGATCAACTCCAGAGATAAAACGATAATTCTCCCGCTCTACAAGACTCTGGTCCGGCCGCACCTGGAGTATGCTGTCCAGTTCTGGGCCCCAGTTCTCAGGAAGGATGTACTGGAAATGGAGCGAGTACAAAGAAGGGCAACAAAGCTAATAAAGGGTCTGGAGGATCTTAGTTATGAGGAAAGGTTGCGAGCTCTGAACTTATTCTCTCTGGAGAAGAGACGCTTGAGAGGGGATATGATTTCAATTTACAAATATTGTACTGGTGACCCCACAATAGGAATAAAACTTTTTCGCAGAAGGGAGTTTAACAAGACTCGCGGCCACTCATTAAAATTAGAAGAAAAGAGGTTTAACCTTAAACTACGTAGAGAGTTCTTTACTGTAAGAGCGGCAAGGATGTGGAATTCCCTTCCACAGGCGGTGGTCTCAGCGGGGAGCATTGATAGCTTCAAGAAACTATTAGATAAGCAGCTGAACGACCGCAACATACAGGGATATACAATGTAATACTGACATATAATTACACACATAGGTTGGACTTGATGGACGTGTGTCTTTTTTGAACCTCACCTACTATGGTACATGGAAGAAAGCAAGTATCACTGTGGTACATGGAAGGCAGGAGGGAAGGTTCACTATGGTACATATGGAAGGCAGGAAGGATCACTATGGCATGTGGAAGGCAGGAAGGATCACTATGGCATGTTGAAGGCAGGAAGGATCACGGTGGTACATGAAAGGCAGGAAGGAAGGATCACTTTAGTACATGTAAGGCAGGAAGGATCAGTATGGCACATGGAAGGCAAGATCACTATGGTACATGGAAGGAAGGATCACTCTGGTAAAAAGAAGGCAGGAAGGATCACTATGGGATATAAAAGGCAGGATCACTATGGTACATGGAAGGCAGGAAGGATCATAATAGGATATGGAAGGCAGGATAGCTACGGCACAAGGAGGGCTGGAAGAAAGGATCACTCTGGTAAATTAAACTCAGGATGAATCACTATGGGACATGGAAGGCAGGATCACTATGGTACATGGAAGGCAGGAAGGATCACTATGGCACATGGAAGACATAAAGGAAGGATCACTATGGCACATGGAAAGCAGGAATGAAGGATCACTGGTAAATGGAAGACAAGAAAGATTACTATGATTCATGGAAAGCAGGATCATTATAGTACATGGAAGGCAGGAAGGAAAGATCACCATGGTACCTGGAAGGCAGGAAGGAAGGGTCACTATGGTACATGGAATGCAAGAAGGATCACTATGCTTATGGCAGGCAGGAAGGATTACTCTGGTACATGGGCAGGATGAAAGGCTCACTATGGCACAAGTAAGGCAGGAAGGATTAGTATGGCATATGGAAGGCAAGAACACTATGGTACATGGAAGAAAGGATCACTCTGGTACATGAAAGACAGGCAGGATCATTATGGTACATGGAAGGAAGGATCAATATGGAAGGCAGGAAGGAAGGGTCACTCTGGTAAATGGAAGGAAAAAAGGATCACTATGATCCATGGAAGACAGGATCATTATGGTACATGGAACTTCTGATGTGATGAGGTGGCTCTGATATGATGATGGGGGGGGGGTGTTAAAGGGTGTAGACATTTTGAAATTAGAATAATTATTATTATATATTATGGCTTTTATATGAACATTTGTTGATACTGTGTGAATTCTTACAACATTACACTGGATAGTTTTCAATAAATAAAAAAACTTTCACTCTCCTTGATGGTGAGAACCTTGGTATGTTTTTTTTATAGGGGTGAGTTCCTCTTTAAGACTTAGAGTGGCTTTGTTGGTAGGTGACAGCTTCATCACATCACATGACCTTCTATCGGAGTCACGTGACCCATAACAATGACATTTGCCTGGCCACGTGGCACACCCTATCACGTGACATCGAAGGTCACCCGAGAACTACACTTCCCATGATGCCCCGCGCTCCTCTTTCCATACACCCTCCCGCATCTCTCGGCGCACAGCCTGCCGGGATCGGTAGTCCGCTCGCTTGTTCCGGGCTGAGCTGTCAGACATGGCGGCGGGGAGGCTGAGTGAGATGCGGGACCCGGGGACTCTGTTCGAGGCGCACAGCGCGGAGGAGATCCGGGCTCTGGAGAAGAAGGTGCGGGCGGAGATCGAGCAGAAGAAGGAGGAGCTCCGGCAGATGGTGGGGGAGAGGTACCGGGATCTGATCGAGGCGGCCGACACCATCGGCGAGATGAGGAGGAGCGCCGAGCAAGTGCTGGGGGCGGTCCGGGGCCTGGAGACCTACTGCGGGGGGCTGAGGGCCAAACCGGGGCCCCTACAGAGAGACAGGAGAGGAGCCCAGGTGAGGAGAGCTGTGTGTAGAGAGGAGAGCTGTGTGTAGAGAGGAGAGGAGAGCTGTGTGTGTGGAGAGGAGAGCTGTGTGTGTGTGGAGAGGAGAGCTGTTTGTAGAGAGGAGAGGAGAGCTGTGTGTGTGGAGAGGAGAGCTGTGTGTGGAGAGGAGAGCTGTGTGTGTGTAGAGAGGAGAGGAGAGCTGTGTGTAGAGAGGAGAGGAGAGCTGTGTGTAGAGAGGAGAGGAGAGCTGTGTGTGTGTAGAGAGGAGAGCTGTGTGTAGAGAGGAGAGCTGTGTGTAGAGAGGAGAGCTGTGTGTAGAGAGGAGAGGAGAGCTGTGTGTGTGTAGAGAGGAGAGGAGAGCTGTGTGTGTGTAGAGAGGAGAGGAGAGCTGTGTGTGTGTAGAGAGGAGAGGAGAGCTGTGTGTGTGTGTAGAGAGGAGAAGAGAGCTGTGTGTGTACGGAGGAGAGGTGAGGAGAGCTCTGGGTGTGTTCAGATTAGAGGAGAGCTGTGTGTGTACGGAGGAGAGGTGAGGAGAGCTGTGTGTGTAGAGAGGAGAGGTGAGGAGAGCTGTGTGTGTGTAGAGAAGAGAGGAGAGCTGTGTGTGTGTAGAGAAGAGAGGAGAGCTGTGTGCGTGTGGAGAAGAGAGGAGAGCTGTGTGCGTGTAGAGAAGAGAGGAGAGCTGTGTGCGTGTAGAGAAGAGAGGAGAGCTGTGTGCGTGTAGAGAAGAGAGGAGAGCTGTGTGCGTGTAGAGAAGAGAGGAGAGCTGTGTGCGTGTAGAGAAGAGAGGAGAGCTGTGTGCGTGTAGAGAAGAGAGGAGAGCTGTGTGCGTGTAGAGAAGAGAGGAGAGCTGTGTGCGTGTAGAGAAGAGAGGAGAGCTGTGTGCGTGTAGAGAAGAGAGGAGAGCTGTGTGCGTGTAGAGAAGAGAGGAGAGCTGTGTGCGTGTAGAGAAGAGAGGAGAGCTGTGTGCGTGTAGAGAAGAGAGGAGAGCTGTGTGCGTGTAGAGAAGAGAGGAGAGCTGTGTGCGTGTAGAGAAGAGAGGAGAGCTGTGTGCGTGTAGAGAAGAGAGGAGAGCTGTGTGCGTGTAGAGAAGAGAGGAGAGCTGTGTGCGTGTAGAGAAGAGAGGAGAGCTGTGTGCGTGTAGAGAAGAGAGGAGAGCTGTGTGCGTGTAGAGAAGAGAGGAGAGCTGTGTGCGTGTAGAGAAGAGAGGAGAGCTGTGTGCGTGTAGAGAAGAGAGGAGAGCTGTGTGCGTGTAGAGAAGAGAGGAGAGCTGTGTGCGTGTAGAGAAGAGAGGAGAGCTGTGTGCGTGTAGAGAAGAGAGGAGAGCTGTGTGCGTGTAGAGAAGAGAGGAGAGCTGTGTGCGTGTAGAGAAGAGAGGAGAGCTGTGTGCGTGTAGAGAAGAGAGGAGAGCTGTGTGCGTGTAGAGAAGAGAGGAGAGCTGTGTGCGTGTAGAGAAGAGAGGAGAGCTGTGTGCGTGTAGAGAAGAGAGGAGAGCTGTGTGCGTGTAGAGAGGAGAGGAGAGCTGTGTGTGTACGGAGGAGAGGTGAGGAGAGCTGTGTGTGTGTAGAGAGGAGAGGAGAGCTCTGGGTGTGTTCAGATTAGAGGAGAGCTGTGTGTGTACGGAGGAGAGGAGAGGAGAGGAGAGGAGAGCTGTGTGTTTGTAGAGAGGAGAGCTGTGTTTGTAGAGAGGAGAGCTGTGTGTGTAGAGAGGAGAGGTGAGGAGAGCTCTGGGTGTGTTCAGATTAGAGGAGAGCTGTGTGTGTGGAGAGGAGAGTTTGCGCCCTTCTCTGACTCTCTTCTCCTCTTCCAGTCACAGGAGAGCTGTGTGTGTGGAGAGGAGAGCTGTGTGTGGAGAGGAGAGCTGTGTGTGTGTAGAGAGGAGAGGAGAGCTGTGTGTAGAGAGGAGAGGAGAGCTGTGTGTAGAGAGGAGAGGAGAGCTGTGTGTGTGTAGAGAGGAGAGCTGTGTGTAGAGAGGAGAGCTGTGTGTAGAGAGGAGAGGAGAGCTGTGTGTGTGTAGAGAGGAGAGGAGAGCTGTGTGTGTGTAGAGAGGAGAGGAGAGCTGTGTGTGTGTAGAGAGGAGAGGAGAGCTGTGTGTGTGTGTAGAGAGGAGAAGAGAGCTGTGTGTGTACGGAGGAGAGGTGAGGAGAGCTCTGGGTGTGTTCAGATTAGAGGAGAGCTGTGTGTGTACGGAGGAGAGGTGAGGAGAGCTGTGTGTGTAGAGAGGAGAGGTGAGGAGAGCTGTGTGTGTGTAGAGAAGAGAGGAGAGCTGTGTGTGTGTAGAGAAGAGAGGAGAGCTGTGTGCGTGTGGAGAAGAGAGGAGAGCTGTGTGCGTGTAGAGAAGAGAGGAGAGCTGTGTGCGTGTAGAGAAGAGAGGAGAGCTGTGTGCGTGTAGAGAAGAGAGGAGAGCTGTGTGCGTGTAGAGAAGAGAGGAGAGCTGTGTGCGTGTAGAGAAGAGAGGAGAGCTGTGTGCGTGTAGAGAAGAGAGGAGAGCTGTGTGCGTGTAGAGAAGAGAGGAGAGCTGTGTGCGTGTAGAGAAGAGAGGAGAGCTGTGTGCGTGTAGAGAAGAGAGGAGAGCTGTGTGCGTGTAGAGAAGAGAGGAGAGCTGTGTGCGTGTAGAGAAGAGAGGAGAGCTGTGTGCGTGTAGAGAAGAGAGGAGAGCTGTGTGCGTGTAGAGAGGAGAGGAGAGCTGTGTGTGTACGGAGGAGAGGTGAGGAGAGCTGTGTGTGTGTAGAGAGGAGAGGAGAGCTCTGGGTGTGTTCAGATTAGAGGAGAGCTGTGTGTGTACGGAGGAGAGGAGAGGAGAGGAGAGCTGTGTGTTTGTAGAGAGGAGAGCTGTGTTTGTAGAGAGGAGAGCTGTGTGTGTAGAGAGGAGAGGTGAGGAGAGCTCTGGGTGTGTTCAGATTAGAGGAGAGCTGTGTGTGTGGAGAGGAGAGTTTGCGCCCTTCTCTGACTCTCTTCTCCTCTTCCAGTCACAGGAGAGGTTCTATTGTATGGCGTCTCAGATCAAGCTTCTATTGGAGATCCCGGAGAAGATCTGGAGCTCTATGGAGTCCTCTCAGTATTTACACGCCACTCAGCTCTACCTGCTGTGCTGCCACCTTCACTCCCTCCTCCAGCTGGACTCCTCCACCTCCCGCTACAGCCCGGTCCTGGCACGCTTCCCCATCCTCATCCGCCAAGTCGCTGCCGCCGGCACCTTCCGGTAATCACCAACCTCTCAGCACTGCTGGAAAATCCCGGAGCTCTCCAGCAATGCTTCCAAATAGCAGCACTGGGGTCGTGTCTGAAGCCCCCCCCCGATACCCCCCGCTACTCCTTCCTTTGTTCTGTTGCTGCAAAGTTCCCCGAAGTTCTAGGACTGGGGGGTCAGTATGTCACCATCTCCCATGATGCACTGCTCTGGCCTCTGGTACCAGCGAAGGCAAAAATATAAGCAGATTAAACTTCGGCTTTAACCCCTTCCATTCCGGACACTCTCCCTCCTTCCTGCCCAGACCAATTTTCAGCTTTCAGCGCTGTCACACTTTGAATGACAATTGTGCGGTCATACTACACCGTACACATAGGACATTTTACTATTTTCTTCCCGCAGATAGAGCTTTTTTTGGTGGTATTTAATCACCTCTGGGGGGGGGGTATTTATTTTTTGGTTAAAAAAAAAACAAAAGACCAAAAATTTTGAAAATAAAGAAATTATTTTTCTTCATTTCTATTATTACATTTTAAAAATAAGTAATTTTTTTCCTCCTTCACTGATGTGTGCTGATTAGGGGGCAGTGATCAGGAGGCACAGATAGGCTGCAGTGTTGGGAAGGCACTGATAGTCTGCACTGATGAGGAGGCACAGATAGGCTGCACTGATGAGGAGGCACAGATAGGCTGCACTGATGAGGAGGCACAGATAGGCTGCACTGATGAGGAGGCACAGATAGGCTGCACTGATGAGGAGGCACAGATAGGCTGCACTGATGAGGAGGCACAGATAGGCTGCACTGATGAGGAGGCACAGATAGGCTGCACTGATGAGGAGGCACAGATAGGCTGCACTGATGAGGAGGCACAGATAGGCTGCACTGATGAGGAGGCACAGATAGGCTGCACTGATGAGGAGGCACAGATAGGCTGCACTGATGAGGAGGCACAGATAGGCTGCACTGATGAGGAGGCACAGATAGGCTGCACTGATGAGGAGGCACAGATAGGCTGCACTGATGAGGAGGCACAGATAGGCTGCACTGATGAGGAGGCACAGATAGGCTGCACTGATGAGGAGGCACAGATAGGCTGCACTGATGGGCTGCACTGTTCAGGAGGCACTGATAGGCTGCACTGACGAGAAGGCACTGATCAGGAGGCACTGATAGGCTGCACTGACGAGAAGGCACTGATCAGGAGGCACTGATAGGCTGCACTGACGAGAAGGCACTGATCAGGAGGCATTGATGGGCTGCACTGTTCAGGAGGCACTGATAGGCTGCACTGATGAGAAGGCACTGATAGGCTGCACTGATGAGAAGGCACTGATAGGCTGCACTGTTCAGGAGGCACTGATAGGCTGCACTGTTCAGGAGGCACTGATGGGCTGCACTGTTCAGGAGGCACTGATAGGCTGCACTGTTCAGGAGGCACTGATGGGCTGCACTGACGAGACGGCACTGACGGGGCGGCGCTAATGAGGAAGCACTGATAAGCTGCACTGATGGGCACCGTTGACTCTGCAATGATGGGCACTAATGCGATGGCTCTAATAGGCTGCATTGATAGGAGGCACTGAGGAGGAGGCACTGATGGGCACTAATGAAATGGCACTGATAGGCGGCACTCATGGGCACTGATAGGCCACTGTGATTCCATGGGTATAATCCCAGAACGAGAGATCCGTGCTGTAGCCATCTTTCGCCCATATCGCAGGTCTCAAGTGATTAATAATTATATTTAGGAAATGATGTGAATTCCCTCAGATTTTCATCGTCATTCTTCTTCTTCTCTCCAGCTCCACCATCCTGCAGGAGAGCAAGGCACTTCTGAAGTGTCCGTCGGCGTCTGACCAAGCCGTCACAGAGGCCCTGTGTTCCATCATGCTGCTGGAGGACAGCTCCCCCCGACAAGCCCTGGCCGATTTTCTGCTGGCGAGGAAGGCCGGGATCCAGCAGCTGCTCAACCAACCTCATCACGGTGAGTCGGGTCCCCCTTGTCGTAGAGACTGAAAGAGATCGCTGCGTGCAACGGCTGAGTGTAGCGTGTTTAATTGAGCATAACTCCACATTTAATAACCCTTTAACCCCCCCCCCCCCCCCCGGTGAACCTCATAAGACGTCCTTGACTTTCAGTTGTTATACCAGGATGATGCCTGCAGCAATTTACTTTCATGTAAAAGCCATCCTAACGGCTAATTAGCTGCTGGATTGTCTTAACAGGCAGCAGGAGGGGATATCTTCCCCCCACCTACTGTTCACCAGCACCTCTCCAGGGCTCCCCCATACAATTTTGCAGTACTGCTTGATAATCCTAGAGATTGCCCCTGGCCATCTAACTGGTCCTGTGAGGCTGGAAGCAAAGTCATGGCGTAAACACTTCCATTTCTTGTTCTGGAAAACATGAGATAAATGTTTTTTATTTATTTTTTTCTTCTGATCTGATGCTTTCCAGGGTAGAGGAGAGATCTGGGGGAATATAATAAATACATTAATTAATAAATTAAAAAAACAAAACATATATATATATATATATATATATATATATATATATATATATATATATATATATATATATATATATATATATATATATGTGTGTGTGTATATATATATATATATATATATATATATATATATATATATATATATATATTTTATTAATTAATATATATATTTGTTAATACAAATAATAGATATAATTATAATTTTTTTTTTTTTTTTTATACTTTTTTTTTTTTTTTCATATAGAATTGTATTATATTTGTCTTGAATTTATCGGCCATTATCTGAAAAATGTATCCCTTTAAATACTTTGTATGTTTTCACACTGGTCCATTGCGCTTTTGTTGTGGTGTTAAAAATCCTGCTTACTGCATTTTTAGTCAGTAAAAAAAAAACAAAAAAAAAACGCACCTCCCTGTTGAAATGCAAGGAAAACGCAGCAAGAAGGCACCCATGTTACGTTTTTGATGTAGTTTTTGAGTCACATGACCTATGAAAAACACACGATAAGTACAGTAAAATCATGTGCGTTTTTGGCACCTTTTTCTCTTATCGGCAAAATGGCGATATGTTTTAGCGACCGAAATTTTGGTGCATCTCTAAAATTTTAGTATGTATGTGTATGTGTGTGTGTGTGTGTGTGTGTGTGTGTGTGTGTGTATATATATATATATATATATATATATATATATATAATTTTTTTTTATTTATTATAACATACAGTACTGTATACTAGGTTGGTTTTGTTACATGTGATTCGTCATCCATTGCTCTGGTGATGCAGAATTTGAATTAACCCTTTTGTGTCTTCTGCTTGGGTTTCAGGCTCCAGTATAAAGTCTCAGGTGTGTTCTCTGGTGGAGCTGCTGGCGAATACGCTGTACCAGGCTCACGCCCTCTTTTACACCGCGCCGGACGATGTGCCGCCTAACCCTTCTCTGAATTGCGGGCTCTTATTCTCTATGTTAGAGACGGTCACCGCTCAGCAGGGAGGAGGTAAAATTCCACTATTTCCAAATGTCACATCGAGGCTTTGGTTAGCGAAGTGTCTTATGCCCCGCTCACTCCTGTTTTGTTTTAGGCGCCCTGCTTTATAGACGTGTGCGTTTCGTTCCGAATTGAAATTCGGACACGTTTTTTTGTAATTCGGATGTATCCGAATTACAATAGTTATGAATTTTAAACTAATCCGAAATAACGAATCAAAATTTTCTGATGAAATTTCAAGTAGTTCTCTAATTCAAATTCGAATAGTTTCCTAATTGAATTTGAATTTCCAAAGAGAATAAAATGGAATAGAAAAATAAAGGAATATAATCGAAAATAATATAATAGAAAATAAAAGAATAGACTATATAAGAGTCAAACAGAACAGAATGCAAAATAAAAAAAAAAAAATAGAATAAGAAAATAATGGAATAGAATAAAAAATAGAGTAAAATAGAATATAATTATCTTCTGAAATTGGAATTTCAAATAGAATACATTTGAATAGAATAGAAAATAACATAAAATAAAAGAAAATAACAGAATATAAAAGAATAGAATAGACAATAGAAAAGAATAGAACAGAAATAAATTAACAATCTCACCGTTTTCCAAAATTGGAATTTCAAGTAGAATAAATTTGAATATAATAAAAAAACAATAGAATGGAATAGAAAGAATATAACTAACAAAATTTGAATTTCAAATAGAATTAATTTGATTTGGAATACCGTAAACAGATTTAAACACATTAAACGAATTTAACTAAACAAATTTATGTAAATAACGAAACAAAGCAATTTTTTTTTTTATTCTGCACATGTCTACTGCTTTACAAAAAGTCCTGCATGCTGCATCTTTAATGCTCTATCATCAAAACTCCTATTTTATAGAGCCCAATGGTAACGCATGATAAAATGCAATACATCAAAGAAACGCGCTGCACAGATGTGAACTGGCGCTTAAAGTGGACCTTTACATTCTGTGTGTACTTGTCTATATTTCTTTTGGGTCCAGTCACGTGATCCTGCAGCCCCAGGCTAACCTGTGTCAGTGATCATCTTCTGCAGGGGAGAGGAGGGAGCACCGACAACGGCTGGGCCATGGGAGCCTATGGGTGACATTGCGGCTCCCAGAATCCAGAGACTTTGTCTTGCGTGGCTGGTCATAGCCGCCTCCTCTTCTGGGAGTGTTACCTCTCCCCTCCTCCTACCTACCCTGCCCAGACTGTAAAAGTCATTTGTGTACTATTTGCCTATTTTTAATCCGCTTTTGTCTGGTCATATGATCCCACAGCTCTGACTCCCCTGTGTCGGTTAGCAGCTGCTGCAGGGGAGAGGAGGGAGTGTCGACAACGACTGGACTATGGAAGCCTATGGGTGACATCACAGCTCCCAGAACCCAGAGACGCTGTTGAGCTTTGCTGGTCATATCCTTCTCCTCTTCTGGGAGCGTCCCCCCCACCTATCCTACCCAGAATAAAAAGGTGTGCGTACTAGCCTATTTTTATTCCACTCCGGCCTGGTCACGTGACCCAGCAGCTCCGGCTCAGGGAGTTACCTACAAGGGCTGGGCCATGGGAGCCTATGGGTGACCTCATGGCACCCAAAATCTAGAGAACTCGTCGAGCGCTTCTTGTTCTGGAGCTGTGGGATCACGTGACCGTTGTCTGTGCTCACTCCTCTCCCCTGCAGCAGCTGCTCACTGACTCAAGGAAGCCGGAGCTGCAGCATCATATGACCAGAGCGGATAAAAAAAGGGGAAGTAAATTAGGTAAGATATATATATATATATATATATATATATATATATATATATATATATATATATATATATATATATATATATATATATATATTTTACAGTCTGGGCAGGATAGGTATGGGGGGGAGCATTCCCAGATTCCCAGAAGATGTGAAGGCTATGATTGGCAATGCACAACAGCCATTGTCGGTGCTCCCTCTTCCCTGCAGCAGCTGCTTGCTGACACGGGGAGCCGGAGCTGCAGGATCGCGTAACCGGACCGGAAAAAAATAGACAAGTACACAGATCCCTTTTTTTAAAAATGTATTTATTTTTTTATTTTTAATTTATTTTTATATACGGGATAGTTTTTAGAATAGTTATAATTTGGCTTTTCTTCCCCCCTTTTTTTTTTAAATTTTCTCAGATTTTTTTTTTTTTTTACCTGCAGTCTCTCTTTAATTTAGTGAAGCTGGTGGTGGTCGTTTCCTCCTAATATGGATATGGCTCTTTGTCTCTATCATGCCTTTTGTACTTTGTTGTCCCCGGCCCAGCAGCAGAGTTGTGTAACTTTTGTGTTCTTGTGTTGTTTCAGGGAAAGGAATTAAAGTTTTAAGAGAGGAGATGAAATCCGTCAGCTGGTCTAAGCACCTTCCGCACTCCGTCATGGATTTCCAGCCCACCCTGAGGACGTTGGCTCATCCCATCAACCAGGACTACCTGAGGGAGACTCTCCAGCAGTGGATCAGCATGTGAGATCCCGAGCAAAGCGCAATTCCTGTTTTTATCTGAGGAATTAACTAAAGTTTTTGGTGCCGCTATCATGGGGCAAGGAGCTAGTGCAAGTGGCGTATGCCACATTAACAGAGCAGATAGACCTTGTTTAACCGGTTCCCACCCGGCCTATAGCCAGATGACGCCGGCGGGAACCTCTCATCGATCCGGGCCGACATCATAAGACATCCTCCCGGATTGAAGTACTTCTTACCGCATCCACATTTGACATGTCATTTTTTTTGGGGGGGGGGGAGCAGCGGGTGCCTGGTTTTGAAAGGTACCCAGCTCCCACTTCCGCTCCGGTCCACCTAGGCGACGCCTCCTCTCCCCCTAGGTGGCCCCTCCCTCCCTTCAATCTTATTGGACACGTCACAGGTCCCAGAAGATTGCACAGCCATTCACGACGCGCAGTGCGCACCCGGGTGTAAATCCGCAAGCTGTCAGTCGGGTGCCCACAGTAGTAATGCCAGTGCCACGGAGAGGCGCAAAGCTTTGGGGCTTTCGCTGGACCGTGCTACACTTTTTTTAAACACAGAACCGGGTGGAACTCCACTTTAAGTGATCGTGACAGTTTTTAATCCTAGAAAATTGCCACAGACCTCCACCAGGTGAGACCTGACCTACAGGATGTGAGCTGTCAGTAGACAACTCACATTTCCCTTCTCTGCTTGTGCAGTGATTACACCACATGAGCAGAGCCTGCATAGCCCCTCTCTGGCACAGCGGGACCCTGAAATCCTGTATCTTTTTGGTTTTCTAGGTGCAATGAGGATATAAAGTCGGGTATCTCGGCTCTGCTGGTCTATGTGACAAGTCTGAAGGGTCTGGCGGGTATCAGAGACGCCGTTTGGGAGCTGCTGACCAGCGAGTCAATGAGCCAGAACTGGGACATCGTCTGCCAGCGTCTGCTGGATCGCCCGTTCCGCTTCTGGGAGGATCTGATGCAGCGTCTCTTCCTGGATAGACTGCAGGTTGGTGATATCTCTGCTCGTTATACAGCCAGATTCTGCACAATGACAATTATTGCAAAAAAAAATCCAAAAGCAAAGAGACGGCTGCTGGGTACCGCCATCTTGGTTGTGATTTCAGCAGCCCCAGCAGACTCCGAAGTGACATTCAAGTGACACTCTGTAGCAGCCATTTTCACCAGGGTTCCTCCAGAGGTTGTTAGGAGTTCCTAGAACTGTGGTTAATTGCCCTCCCCTTTGATTATGCCCAAATAGTTCCAGGGCCAGCACCACTTATCCGAGTCAAAGGCATGACACCAATGATCATTAGTAGAGGCATTCTGACCACCAAGGAAGGGCTTTCTTCTGATCACCAGTGTAAGGAACATTCTTCCCACTGATCACCAATGTAAGGAACATTCTTCTCACTGATCACCAATGTAAGGAACATTCTTCTCACTGATCACCAATGTAAGGAACATTCTTCTCACTGATCACCAATGTAAGGGACATTCTTCTCACTGATCACCAATGTAAGGAACATTCTTCCCACTGATCACCAATGTAAGGAACATTCTTCTCACTGATCACCAATGTAAGGGACATTCTTCTCACTGATCACCAATGTAAGGAACATTCTTCTCACTGATCACCAATGTAAGGAACATTCTTCTCACTGATCACCAATGTAAGGAACATTCTTCTCACTGATCACCAATGTAAGGAACATTCTTCTCACTGATCACCAAAGTAAGGAACATTCTTCTCACTGATCACCAATGTAAGGAACATTCTTCTCACTGATCACCAATGTAAGGAACATTCTTCCCACTGATCACCAATGTAAGGAACATTCTTCCCTCTGATCACCAATGTAAGGGACATTCTTCTCACTGATCACCAATGTAAGGAACATTCTTCTCACTGATCACCAATGTAAGGAACATTCTTCTCACTGATCACCAATGTAAGGAACATTCTTCTCACTGATCACCAATGTAAGGAACATTCTTCCCACTGATCACCAATGTAAGGAACATTCTTCTCACTGATCACCAATGTAAGGAACATTCTTCCCACTGATCACCAATGTAAGGAACATTCTTCTCACTGATCACCAATGTAAGGAACATTCTTCTCACTGATCACCAATGTAAGGAACATTCTTCCCACTGATCACCAATGTAAGGAGCATTTTTTCCTACTGACCCCCTGATGAATTTGTTTTAGCAGAGCGTCTCCTAGACCTAAAATTGTTTCAAGGGTTCCTCTATGGTAGAAAGGCTGCTTTATAGTATTCCCCTTCACTCCTCCCCAGCAGCTACACACTAGAGAGGAATCAATACCCTTTTTTTTTTTTTTTTTCCGATACCAATTACCGATATCTACCGCAGCTGTTTTGTTTACACTTCAGCTGTCAGAAATCGTACAAAGCATTGAAAAGTTTTTTTTACAAATCTTTTTTTTTTTTTTTTTTAAATGTGTAATGTGTAAATATAAGTTAAAAGTGTAAAAATGTTAACGAACAAAGCAAAGAAAAAAAAGTTTTAACTATTAATAGTTTATAAAATAGAATTGAACAAAAAAAAAATTCAGCAGAAAAATAATAGTTAAATGGAGAAGGAGAATAAAGAGTTAATTAAGGCTGATTAGAGTAAATTGGGTGTTATTGAACCAAACGGACTAAGACTGGGATGCCATTAAAGTTCATGTAAAGGCAGGCGTCCCAATACTTTCGGTATTATAGTGTATGTGGTTGAGCTACTATTGTACACTATTGAAAGAACTTGGAGCTTTAAAGGAAATTTGTCAGAGAACCCTCTGCTCCGCATACTAAGGGCTTGACCTTTTGACTTAGGGACTTAGTCCAGCCCCCCACCACGCGATATCCTATGAGAGGGCACCTTGTACTGGACAAGGGGGATGGCAGGTTAATGGTGCGTGGGCCAAAAGTCAAATAATGATTACAAAGTGAATCCAGGATCGGCGAGGCACCAAGTAAGGTTTTTTGGTTAATGGAGGAAATGACGAGTAGTTTGTGTATGGCAGGACTGAGTGTGTCTAAACTCCAATGTATTTTTTTTAAACCTGTTTTTTTTTTTTTTTTTTTACTTATTGTCACCATAGTGACACTGTACTACTCTGGGGGGGGGGAAATGATCAGGGATTGTTTAAAAATATTTTTACACCGATTGCATGTACAATGATCACTGTAAAAGAAATAATTTTAACCATCTTGAATGGCTTTCATAAATCATTGTTTACTAATATGAGTGGCTGCAGCTATCACATGGTACAGGGCTTTGCAGGGATAAGAAACTGAGAGATCATTCCCTCTGTACAGAGCCCTGTGTTGATTGTTGACACAGGTCTCTGAGCTGTGATTGGGCACAGCTGCTCAGCAGGCCTCAGCCTTGAATCATTGGCTCAGACCTGCTGACAGGAGAAGGGGTGCACCCTAAACCCAGAAGCAGGCAGTGGCGTACGGGTATGTCGCTTTGCCTGTGCGGGCTGCCTGTCCGCGGTACATTGCTTGCGGGCGGTCCGCAAGTGCTTAATGTCCGGTCTGTGTGACAGTCACGGCTCTCTCCATAGAAACAGAGGAGAAGTGAGTGTAGACACAGAGAATTGGAAGTGTGTTATTCTCAGCATTATATATCTGAATGGCAAGCTGCAGTCCTTAAAAGCAAAAAGTTTACCCGTTTTACACTGAAAGGGTTAATGAGATATTTTACTTCTTGTCCTTATTAGACTTTGATGAAAGAAGGCCTGGAATCCATCTCTAATGACTCCATACAGCTGCTCCAGTCTTCTCTGCAGGAGCTTGAAGTCAATACGGAATCCATGAAACACGTCCAGTGTGAGGGTAACATCTGCTCCTTCTTGTGGTCGGAGAACCAGAACGACCTGCCACCCGACGCAGCCTGGGTCAACGTGGGGAGCCGCAGCGCCCACTGCCGGAGCGGCCTGTCTCTGAAGGCCCAGGCTGTCACTCCATGCATCCTCACCTTCTGCCAAGCTCTGGACTCCAAACTCAAGGTCAAGCTGGAGGACCTCTTCTCCTACCTGCCGCAGGAGGCGTCCGAGCAGCAGAGAAAACCTGCGATCGCTGGACTGAAACTGTCGGCCTTTGATCGGTATGGAGACGCCAACACCGTGCAGGAGATGCTGAGCCAGCTTTGCCTGACTTGTATGCAGCACATACAGGACTCCATCAAGGCACAGCTGCAAGTGGCGGCCGAGGCGGGACCGACCGATCAGAGCCACGGCCTGTCCAGCTCTAAACTCTCCACCGTGCTTTTCCTGGCCAGGCTCTGCCAGTCGCTGGGTGAACTGTGCCCGCACCTGAAGCAGTGCATTCTGGGTAAATCTGGTAGCCTAGACATTAGTATAAGGGAGCCCAGGTCTGCAAAGAAGATGAGCAAGGGCAAAGTGGCCGATAAACCTCACATTCTCTGCAAGTGGCAAGAGCTGAAGGACAAGCTCATCCGACAGTCCCTGGAGGCTTATTCCATCTGGCGCTCGGCTGTGGTTCAGGTATGTCTGTCTCAGATATACAGTTGTACTCATAAGTTTACATACCCTGGCAGAATTTATGATTTCTTGGCCATTTTTCAGAGAATATGAATAATACCACAAAAACATTTCTTTCACTCATGGTTAGTGTTTGGCTGAAGCCATTTATTATCAATCAACTGTGTTTACTCTTTTTAAATCATAATGGCAACAGAAACCACCCAAATGACCCTGATCAAAAGTTTACATACCCTGGTGATTTTGGCCTGATAACATGCACACAAGTTGACACAAAGGGGTTTGAATGGCTAGTAAAGGTAATCATCCTCTCCTGTGATCTGTTGGTTTGTAATTAGCGTGTGTGTATAAAAGGTCAATGAGTTTCTAGACTCCTAACAGACCCTTGCATCTTTCATCCAGTGCTGCACTGACGTTTCTGGATTCTGAGTCATGGGGAAAGCAAAATAATTGTCAAAGGATCTGCGGGAAAAGGTAGTTGAACTGTATAAAACAGGAAAGGGATATAAAAATATATCCAAGGAATTGAGAATGCCAATCAGCAGTGTTCAAACTCTAATCAAGAAATGGAAAATGAGGGGTTCTGTTGAAACCAAACCACGGTCAGGTAGACCAACTAAAATTTCAGCCACAACTGCCAGGAAAATAGTTTGGGATGCAAAGAAAACCCCACAAATAACTTCAGGTGGAATACAGGACTCTCTGAAAACATGTGGTGTGGCTGTTTCAAGATGCACAATAAGGAGGCACTTGAAGAAAGATGGGCTGCATGGTCGAGTCACCAGAAGAAAGCCATTACTACGCAAATGCCACAAAGTATCCGCTTACAATACGCCAAACAGCACAGAGACAAGCCTCAAACCTTCTGGCACAAAGTCATTTGTAGCGATGAGACCAAAATTGAGCTTTTTGGCCACAACCATAAACACTACGTTTGGAGAGGAGTCAACAAGGCCTATGATGAAAGGTCCACCATTCCTACTGTGAAACACAGAGGTGGATCGCTGATGTTTTGGGGATGTGTGAGCTACAAAGGCACAGGAAATTTGAATGCAGTATGTTATCAAAAAAATACGGGAGGAACATTTGCATTCATCAGCCAGGAAGCTGCACATGGGACGTACTTGGACATTCCAACATGACAATGATCCATAACACAAGGCCAAGTCGACCTGTCATTGGCTACAGCAGAATAAAGTGAAGGTTCTGGAGTGGCCATCTCAGTCTCCTGACCTCAATATCATTGAGCCACTCTGGGGAGATCTCAAAACGTGCTGTTCATGCAAGACAGCCCAAGAATTTCCAGGAACTGGAGGCTTTTTACCAAGAGGAATGGGCAGCTTTACCATCTGAGAAGATAAAGAGCCCCATCCACAAATACCACAAAAGACTTCAAGCTGTTATTGATGTTAAAGGGGGCAATACACGGTATTAAGAACTGGGGTATGTAAACTTTTTATCAGGGTCATTTGGGTAGTTTCTGTCATTATGATTTAAAAAGAGTAAACACAGTTAATTGATAATACATGACTTCAGCCAAACACTAACCATGAGTGAAAGAAAAGTTTTTGTGTTATCATTCATATTCTCTGAAAAATGGCCAAAAAATCATAAATTCTGCCAGGGTATGTAAACTTATGAGCACAACTGTATTGCCCTCGCATGCTGACCCTCGTTGTGACTTGCACGTTGACCCTCGTTGTGACCTGCGCGCTGACCCTTGTTGTAAATGAGTTGGCTTTGATTATGCTTTTTTTTTTTCCCTCCTAAATGTTTATTTTGCAGCACGTGATCCGTTCCTTCTCACAGACCCTTCTGCTCAATGCCGCTGGTTCAGCTCTCGTTACCGCCACTCACTGGGATGAGATAGAAATCCAAGAGGAGACAGAGGCAGGGAGCAGCGTGACCTCAAAAATCTTTCTGCCAGGGCAGGTGAGCGAGTCCTTTTATTATTCAATGACTCTACAGCAGACTTGGTGGCCCTGTAAGGTATAAGGATTCTGGAGGGAGCTAGGGGCAGATGTAGGGTCCCTGAAGGGGGCTGGGGTGGGTGGGGGGGTCTCTCCAGGAGGCTGATGGCTTATTGAAGGGGCAAAATAGGAGACTTGAGGGCACTGCTGGAGGTGGCAGGTCTTGAGACTCTATGGGGGCATTATGGAGGACTGGAGGCTCTGCAGCCAACTAGGGGGCACTGCATGGATGGAGGGGCTGTGGGTCTCTCCAGGAGGCTGGGGCTTTTACAGGGGGCAATATAGGAGACTGGAGGGCACTGCTGGAGTTGGTGGGTCCTGTGAGACACACTGGCATTACTATGGGGGGCTGAAGGCTCTACAACAGAAATTTCCAGTGGTCACAATAGAAGCTTTAGATCCATACACAATACGTCTTGACTTCTTATGTACAATGTAGATGGTCCGATTTACATGAAGTCCGCTTTGACGTGTCTGTTCTTGTCCGTAGTGTTCCTGGTATGTCCAGTCACTCCTATTCAGCCTGTGCCAAGCAGTGAACCGCGTAGGAGGCCACACCATTCCCAAAGTCACCCTGCAAGAGTTACTGAGAACCTGTCTGGAGGAAGTGATCAGTACCTACGAGAAGCTTTGCCAGGAAAGCACTGGAAAGGTACGGCATGCAGATTTGTAGAGCCGATGATTGAGAAAACCAATGTATATTTAAACTGAACTCCAAACAGATACAAAAGTTACCTATAGCAACCAGCTGTAATGGGATTTCCCCCTTCCCTCTTTATCCAAAATGAAAGGAAATGCGTTGGCTTTAGATATTTGAAATTTTCAGAAGTAAGGCATATCAAGATATTTTGGGTAGGGCAGGTACCATCTGTCCATCACATGATAGCAATGGACTTTAGAAGATACCGTATCCACTTAAAATAGGTAAAAAAAAAAAAATAGTATTTGTGGCACTAACTCAATAGCTAGGAATAATTCGCACAGTGCATATTAGAAAGGATAAAAAAAATATTTTAAATTCACATTCATAAATGCAAAAATCCAAAATTCATATAAGTGTAAAAAAACAAAATCTTCAATGTAAACAAGACATGTAAAAAGTGCAGTGAATCCAGTGCAGGAAAAGGCATCACATTCTCCTCCACCATCCGTAATCCCCAGCCTCTCACCTCAGATAAAGACCCCAATGGGTCCAATTAAATTACAAGGTTCCTCTCCAATTCACAATCTTCTCCTTGGAATATCAAATACGGCTCTCCTCACACATGACGATGTCTTCAAACAGATCCTCTGCAGATTCCATTGTGGGGGTGATATCGGTGAAAGACGTTGTAGCAGAGACGTTGTAGCAAGCTTTCCTTTCCTGTGAGACCGGGAACCACACTGTGACTAACAAAACCACAAAGAAGCACCGACGACAAAACACTTCTAGCACCTCTCCAGCCTTCTAGCCCACCTATTTTTTGTGGGGACACATTTCTTTACGTTGGCTACCACTCTGAAACACTTTTAGGATTTGTTGTGGTTTGCGCATCAGTCATATATTTATTCACCATTAAGCTCTCCCTCCTCACAGCTAATCCACATACACATCCCATAATACTTTTCTCCCAAGGCAGACAGACACTCCAGAACAATGGGATGCAGGCACTTAACAAACACATAGCAACCCCCATCCCACCTCAAACCATCCAGCAATGGTCTCTGACGAAAGGTGGATTTTATCTTAATATATTCTTGAGGGTTATTTTTCAGAAATATTAATGTCCCAAGTGAAAGAGCCCCTTCATTCCTTCAACACAAACCACATATATATAAGACCCTGGATAACGGGTAAAAGGAAATGCTGAGTCCGGTGTGGTTGTACGGTGAGTCTGATTTAGTGCAGACCCGACTGGGGTTCTCGGTCACCCTGTGCCCCTCATAGACACAGGGTGACTTACACATAGGAGGGGTCGGGGGAGCTGGACAAGGCGTTTCAAGAGCTCTCCAAGGTAAGCTGGGTTCCACAAGCCCCCCGCCCAAAGTGACTCCTGTCACAATATTCACTTCATGACCAGCAACGTACCCGTATGTGACAGACTCCTGACACCCTGACTGGGTATCTCCGCCAAGAAGCTGCTTCCCAAGTTCTGGAACACAAATCTGGCTATAGTTACCCCAAGAACTAGGCAATGCCAGTTCTGGAGCAAACCAGAATAAGAACTGTTCATTGAACAAACTCACACAGAATATGTACCCCACAGGAGGACAGTCCCCCTCCTGATCATATTACCCTAACCATACAAACTGTACAATGGAATATAATTTAACATAAGCTAATTAACTAGACACCTGGACAATCAGAGATCTCATTGCAGGTCGGACTTGCCAGCATCGAGCTCACAAAATACAATACACATAATTACAAATATAAACACATCCCCACAGTAGTTTTCTAGCAGACAATAGGTGTGTTAATTAGCACAAATAACAATGGGTAAAAGACCCTTAGGAGGCACATTAGACATTTTACCAAACAATTGGGGATTATATTGTGTTTTCGTGCATTAGAAAAAAATTAATTTTTTTACAAAAAAAGTTGTTTTTGAAAAACTGCTACGCAAATATTGTGTGACATAAAAAATTGCAACACCCACAAATTTATTCTTTAGCGCCTCTGCTTTATAATTATATATATATATATTTTGGGGTTCTAAGAAAATTACTGATTGTTGCATGTAAACAAAAAGTGTCAGAAATGGCCTGGTCTTAGGCCTCTTTCACACTTGTGCGTCTTGGGACTGCAAAGTCGCGTGACAAGTCGTACCCCATGATTTCCAGTGAGTACCATTCATATCTGTGCGACTTCAAAGTAGTCCCTGCACTTCTTTGGCCGACTTTGATGCGACTTGAGCTCCATTTACACAGGCAATGCTTCAAGTTGCGTGGCAAAGTCGCATGACTTTTCGGTCATACAAGTGTGAAAGGGGCCTTTAAAGTGAATATAATATGTGAAGACCGTGGTATGATTTTGCTTCTTTTTTTTTTTTTTTTTTTTTCCTCTGTAGCAGAAGCACGGCTCCGCACTCACACAGGCCCGGGCCCTGCAACTCCTCTTTGACCTGCGGTACATCTGCCTCATTCTCGGCTCTCGCTCTGAAGACGGTTTGACCAGTAAGAACAAGCCGGACCCGAGGTAGGACCGGTACAGAGGATGTCACCCCTGATGTCCATATCGGACGCCTCTGCCAATTGTTCTGTGTATTTTGTTTCAGAGTTCAGAAAGTCGCAGACCAGTTGGAGAGCTGCATTGACCCGTTCGATCTGGATGTGTTCACACCGCACCTTAACACCAACCTCAACCGGCTGGCGCAGAGAACCTCTGTAGGTTGATTGCAGAACGGTTGGGAGATATTAGATTAAAACTTGGAGAGGCAAGGCCTGCACTAGTAGCCACTTGGATCCCTGTTACTTTACACAATGCCTAATACAGTGGCCACACTTAGAGGAGGGGTCGAGCATAGAGATGTAGAGGAGTAGATTGCAGAGTGTAGTCAGAGGCGGCTCTCTAATTAGGCGAAATAGGCGGTGGCCTCAGGCCTCGCAGTCATAGGGGCCTCGCACAGCTGGATTGTTTACCTAATTAGAGAGCCGCCTCATTCAGCAGAAGAGATCTCCGTCCCGAGTCCCCTCGCCCTGCTACAGGGAGAGATAACAGGCTGCGAGTGAGATGTGTGATCGGAGCTCACAGACATCTCCGGATCACTGACAGGGAGAGAGAGCCGCTCAGTAGAGCTCTGACAGATCTCCCCCCTCCCCCTGCTGCCCGCACAGCCAGACAGAAGAGGAGAGAGAGCTTCTGCTCCTCCTCCTCCCGCCCTCTCCTCCTGTGTCTGCCCCGCCCACTCTCCTCGGCAGTGTTCTGCCTAAGAGAAGAGGATGTGTGGGCGGGAAGATTCAAGCTGAAGCCCAGCAAAGAGAAAAGGACAAGGGGAGTCTGATCCATCCATCCATCCATCCATCCATCCATTCATCCATCCAGTCCCTCCTGCCTCCCAGTGAGTACACTGATGTAGGGAATGCTCTTCCTTCCCTTCTTCCTCCATTCCCCTCTCTTTCTTTCCATTCTTTTTGTCTCTTTCTTTCTCTTTCCTTCATTCTTTCCCCATCCCCCTCTCCTTTCTTTCTTTCTTTCTTTCTTTCTTTCTTTCTTTCTTTCTTTCTTTCTTTCTTTTCTTTCTTTTCTTTCTTTCTTTCTTTTCTTTCTTTTCTTTCTTTCTTTCTTTCTTTTCTTTCTTTTCTTTCTTTCTTTCTCCATCCCCCTCTCTTTCTTTCTTTCTTCCTTTATTTCCATTCTTTTTGTCATTCTTTCTTTTTCTCTTTCCTTCCTTCTTCCTCCATCCCCCTCTCTTTCTTTCTTTCTTTCTTTCTTTCTTTCTTTCTTTCTTTCTTTCCTTCCATCTGTCTTTCTGTCTTTCTTTCTTTCTTTCGTTCTTTCTTTCCTTCCATCTGTCTTTCTTTCTCTTTCTTTCCTGTCCATCTTTCTTTTTTTTTCTTTCTCTTTCTTTCCTGTCCATCTTTCTTTCTTTCTTTCTTTCTTTCTTTCTTTCTTTCTTTCTTTCTTTCTTTCTTTCTTTCTTTCCTTCTTTCTTTCCTTCCATCTGTCTTTCTTTCTTTCTTTCCTTCTTTCTTTCCTTCCATCTGTCTTTCTTTCTTTCTTTCTTTCTTTCTTTCTTTCTTTCTTTCTTTCTTTCTTTCTTTCTTTCTTTCTTTCTTTCTTTCTTTCTTTCTTTCTTTCTTTCTTTCTTTCTTTCTTTCTTTCCTTCTTTCTTTCCTTCCATCTTTCTTTCCTTCCATCTTTCTTTCTTTCTTTCTTTCTTTCTTTCTTTCTTTCTTTCTTTCTTTCTTTCCTTCTTTCTTTCCTTCCATCTGTCTTTCTTTCTTTCTTTCTTTCTTTCTTTCTTTCCTTCCATCTTTCTTTCCTTCCATCTTTCTTTCTTTCTTTCTTTCTTTCTTTCTTTCTTTCTTTCTTTCTTTCTTTCCTTCTTTCTTTCCTTCCATCTGTCTTTCTTTCTTTCTTTCTTTCCTTCTTTCTTTCCTTCCATCTGTCTTTCTTTCTTTCTTTCTTTCTTTCTTTCTTTCCTTCTTTCTTTCCTTCCATCTGTCTTTCTTTCTTTCTTTCTTTCTTTCCTTCCATCTTTCTTTCCTTCCATCTTTCTTTCTTTCTTTCTTTCCTTCTTTCTTTCTTTCCTTCTTTCTTTCCTTCCATCTGTCTTTCTTTCTTTCTTTCTTTCTTTCTTTCTTTCTTTCTTTCTTTCCTTCTTTCTTTCCTTCCATCTGTCTTTCTTTCTTTCTTTCTTTCTTTCTTTCTTTCTTTCTTTCTTTCTTTCTTTCCTTCCATCTTTCTTTCTTTCCTTCTTTCTTTCTTTCTTTCTTTCTTTCTTTCTTTCTTTCCTTCTTTCTTTCCTTCTTTCTTTCCTTCCATCTTTCTTTCTTTCTTTCTTTCTTTCTTTCTTTCTTTCTTTCTTTCTTTCTTTCTTTCTTTCTTTCTTTCTTTCTTTCTTTCTTTCTTTCTTTCTTTCTTTCTTTCTTTCTTTCTTTCTTTCTTTCTTTCTTTCTTTCTTTCTTTCTTTCTTTCTTTCTTTCTTTCTTTCTTTCTTTCTCTTCTTTCTCTTCTTTTTTTTTTTTCTTTCTCTTTCTTACTCTCCTAATACAGTTCATAATACAGTGGGGCCTCATGTCTAAGTTTTGCCTAAGGCCTCACAAAGTCTAGAGCCGCCTCTGAGTGTAGTACACGGGTCTCCAGGAGGAGTAGATTGCAGAGTGTAGTACACGGGTCTCCAGGAGGAGTAGATTGCAGAGTGTAGTACACGGGTCTCCAGGAGGAGTAGATTGCAGAGTGTAGTACACAGGTTTCCAGGAGGTGTAGATTGCAGAGTGTAGTACATGGGTCTCCAGGAGGAGTAGATTGCAGAGTGTAGTACCTGGGCCTCCAGTAGGAGGAGTAGATTGCAGAGTGTAGTACATGGGCCTCCAGTAGGAGGAGTAGATTGCAGAGTGTAGTACATGGGCCTCCAGAAGGAGTAGATTGCAGTGTGTATTACATGGGTCTCCAGTAGGAGGAGTAGATTGCAGTGTGTAGTACATGGGTCTCCAGTAGGAGGAGTAGATTGGAGAGTGTAGTACATGGGCCTCCAGTAGGAGGAGTAGATTGCAGAGTGTAGTACATGGGTCTCCAGGAGGAGTAGATTGCAGAGTGTAGTACACGGGTCTCCAGGAGGAGTAGATTGCAGAGTGTAGTACACGGGTCTCCAGGAGGAGTAGATTGCAGAGTGTAGTACACGGGTTTCCAGGAGGTGTAGATTGCAGAGTGTAGTACATGGGTCTCCAAGAGGAGTAGATTGCAGAGTGTAGTACATGGGCCTCCAGTAGGAGGAGTAGATTGCAGAGTGTAGTACATGGGCCTCCAGGAGGAGTAGATTGCAGAGTGTAGTACATGGGTCTCCAGGAGGAGTAGTTTGCAGAGTGTAGTACATGGGTCTCTAGTTGGAGGAGTAGATTGCAGAGTGTAGTACATGGGTCTCTAGTTGGAGGAGTAGATTGCAGAGTGTAGTACATGGGTCTCTAGTTGGAGGAGTAGATTGCAGAGTGTAGTACATGGGTCTCTAGTTGGAGGAGTAGATTGCAGCGTGTAGTACATGGGTCTCTAGTTGGAGGAGTAGATTGCAGAGTGTAGTACATGGGTCTCTAGTTGGAGGAGTAGATTGCAGAGTGTAGTACACGGGTCTCCAGGAGGAGTAGATTGCAGAGTGTAGTACATGGGTCTCCAGGAGGAGTAGATTGCAGAGTGTAGTACACGGGTTTCCAGGAGGTGTAGATTGCAGAGTGTAGTACATGGGTCTCCAGGAGGAGTAGATTGCAGAGTGTAGTACATGGGCCTCCAGTAGGAGGAGTAGATTGCAGAGTGTAGTACATGGGCCTCCAGGAGGAGTAGATTGCAGAGTGTAGTACATGGGTCTCCAGGAGGAGTAGTTTGCAGAGTGTAGTACATGGGTCTCTAGTTGGAGGAGTAGATTGCAGAGTGTAGTACATGGGTCTCTAGTTGGAGGAGTAGATTGCAGAGTGTAGTACATGGGTCTCTAGTTGGAGGAGTAGATTGCAGAGTGTAGTACATGGGTCTCTAGTTGGAGGAGTAGATTGCAGCGTGTAGTACATGGGTCTCTAGTTGGAGGAGTAGATTGCAGAGTGTAGTACATGGGTCTCTAGTTGGAGGAGTAGATTGCAGAGTGTAGTACATGGGTCTCTAGTTGGAGGAGTAGATTGCAGAGTGTAGTACATGGGTCTCCAGGAGGAGTGAATTGCAGCATGTAGTACATGGGTCTCCAGTTGGAGGTGTAGATTGCAGCGTGTAGTATATGGGTCTCTAGGAGGAGTAGATTGCAGAGTGTAGTACATGGGTCTCCAGTTGGAGGTGTAGATTGCAGAGTGTAGTACATGGGTCACTAGTTGGAGGAGTAGATTGCAGAGTGCAGTACATGGGCCTCCAGTTGGAGGTGTAGTACATGGGTCTCCAGTTGGAGGTGTAGTACATGGGTCTCCAGGAGGAGTAGATTGCGGAGTGCCATGGTCTTTGTCCTCTGGGTTGTATCTGACCATCTGTTGTCCCAGATATCTCTTGGCCATATCTGACCCGCTCTTTGGGTTTTTACACTTGAACTTGCAGACTGATCACAGATTTCTAACCACACATTAAACAATCGCTTTATTCACCTGCAGGTCCTGTTTGGGCTTCTAATGGGAGCAGAGAGCCAATTTTCCGGCAGGGGCTCCACGCTGGGCATCCAGGAAGCCCACAACGTCCTTCCACTAGCCTCCAGCCAGATACGGTAACCTCCTTCACTGACACAACAAGCACCATCAATCCCTGACCCTCAAATGTCTTCAGGAATGTAGCAGGTTAGGGTTGGCCTGATCTTTAAAGTCCAGAAAGTTTTCTTATGCTCCATAAAAGGGAGGTGTTCTGTAGTCCACAAAGAGAACTGGGAACAATGTTATAGATAACAGTCAGCATGGGCAAAGAGCACAGGAAGTTGCCAGTTGAAAAGATTTCAGTTTAGGATCAACAAGTAGTTCAATGACCAAAATCTTGAGGGTTACTACTAAGCAGGAAATCAGCAGAGCTGGGGGTTTCTCCTGAGACGAGGATCAGCAGAGCTGGGGGTTTCTAGTGAGCGGGGGATCAGCAAAGCTGGGGGCTACTACTGAGTGGGGAGATCAGCTGAGCTGGGGGTTACTACTGAGTGGGGAGATCAGCTGAGCTGGGGGTTACTACTGAGTGGGGAGATCAGCTGAGCTGGGGGTTACTACTGAGTGGGGGATCGGCAGAGCTGAGGGTTACTACTGACTGGTGATGGGCAGAGCTGGAGGTTACTACTGAGTGGGGGGATCGACTGAGCTGGGGGTTACTACTGCGTGGGGAATCGGCTGAGCGGAGGGTTACTACTGAGAGGGGGGGGGATCGGCTGAGCTGAGGGTTACTACTGAGCGGGAGATGGGCAGAGCTGGGGGTAATAGTGAGCGGGGTATCTGCTGAACGAGGAAACTAGTGAGCTGGGGATCTGCTGACCTGGGGGGTTCTACTGGGCCCCTTTTAAAACTAAAAGAAAATCAACACACACAGGGCATTTTCCAAGCTTTATTAAAGCTTCAAAAAAACAATCACCGAAGCATCAAAAACGCATGGTGAAGTGGTTGGCGCTTTAATGTGTGACCAAAAGCTTGAGAGTTACTACTAAGCTGGAGATCAGCAGAGCTGGGGGTTTCTCCTGAGACGGGGATCAGCAGAGCTGGGGGTATTTAGTGAGCAGGGGATCAGCAAAGCTGGGGGCTACTATTGAGTGGGGGATCAACTGAGTTGGGGGATCAGCTGAGCTGGGGGTTACTATTGAGTGGGGGATCGGCTGAGCTGAGGGTTACTACTGAGCGAGAGTTGGGCAGAGCTGGGGGTACTAGTGAGTGGGGAATCAGCAGAGCTGGGGGTACTAGTGAGCTGGGGATCTGCTGACCCGGTGGGGGGGGGGTTCTACTAGGCCCCTTTTTAAAGCTAATAGAAAAATAAACACACACAGGGCATTTTCCAAGCTTTATTAAAGCTTCAAAAAAACAATCACCGAAGCATCAAAAACACATCGTGAAGCGGTTGGGCGCTTTAATGTGTCTTCAAGTTGAAGAAATGAAATGAGCCGTTTATGGCCATGCTTGCTGCTCTATTACAGTCGGAGATCCACACTGATCAGCCATAATATTATGACCACCTACCATGATATTTATTTCTGCGTTCCCCCACCCCCCACCCTCTGCACATGCGCAGAGCTTCGGATCCCGGGCGAGCCTTGCAGCACGGGCTTTCCTGTGCATGCGCAAAGACGGGAAGCCCCCAAACCTTCGCTATCTTTGCACATGTGCAGGAAAAAGGGGGCTCTGCCAGGACTGAGAAGGGCGGAGCCCCCCCGAGAGACTGACCTGAAGGTCCACTTTATTTCCAGCTTAGAATTCCTAATTTTTTTATTTTTTTTTTCCTCTCTTTAAGGTTCGGGCTGCTCCCTCTCAGCATGTCCAGCTCCCGAAAGACGAAGGTGAAAATGCAGGTAAGTGACGAATATTAATGGAACCGATTTTATAGAAGTCGTCACATTCGGCTAAAATTGAACCTCATGCAGATCTATAAAAAAAAAAAATAAAACCCCAATTATTAGCAGTTGGGTATTCATTATAAAAATATATTTGCTCATGCCGATCGTTTTGAGTCTTTGGATTGTTTTTGACGTGAGAGCTTTTCAGTCATAGGCTGGGGGGGGGGGGTTAGGTGACCAGAGTTATTGCTTAACTACTTCAGCCCCGGAAGGTTTTACCCCCCCCCCCCCCCCTCTTAATGACCAGGCACATTTTTTTGTGATGCGGCACAATTGTGCGGTCGTGCGACCTTGTACCCAAATAGAATTGACGTCCTCCCCGTCCCCGTCCCCCCCCCCACACACAAATACAGCTTTCTTTTGGTGGTATTTGATCACTTCTGTGGTTTTTGTTTTTTGCGCTATAAACAAAAACAAAGATAGACGCTGATTGCCGCCATTACTAGTAAAAAAAAAAAAAATTTATAATAAAAATGCCATAAATATATCCCCTATTTCGTAGACGCGATAACTTTTGCACAAACCAATCCAATATACACTTATTGCTTTTTTTTTTTTTGTTTGTTTTTTTTTTTTTACACCAAAAATATATACAATAATACATATTGGCCTAAACTGATAAAAAAAAAAAAAAAAAAAAAAAAAAAAAATTTTTAAAGGTTTTTTTTTTTGGATATTTATTATAGCAAAAAGTAAAAAATATTGTTTTTTTCAAAATTGTCGGCCTTTTTTTGTTATAGCGCAAAAAATAAAATTGCAGAGGTGATCAAATACCACCAAAAGAAGTAAAAAAACAAAAAAAAACAAAAAAAAACAAATTAGTAATAAAAATGCCATAAATCTCTCCCCTATTTTGTAGACGCTATAACTTTTGCGCAAACCCATCAATATACACTTATTGGGATTTTTTTTTTTTTCTCTATAAAAAAAAAATATTTAATTTGCTCTATAATAAATATAATATCTATATTATCTATATATATATATATATATATATATATATATATATATATATATATATATATATTATAGAAAAAATTAAATATATTTTTTGATAGATAGATAGATAGATATATCTATATCTATCTATCTACAAAAAATATATTTAATTTTTTCTATACTAAATATAATATCTATAAATATATAGATAGATATATCTATCTATTTATATTTATTATAGATAATATAGATATTATATTTATTATAGAAAAAATTATATATATATATATCATTTTTTTTTTTTTTTTTTTCCAAAATGGTTGCTTTTTTTTTTTTTTGTTTATAGCGCAAAAAATAAAAACTGCAGAGGTGATCAAACACCACCAAAAAAAAGCTCTATTTGTGGGGGGGAAAAAAAGAAAATCAATTTTGTTTGGGTTCAATGTCGCATGACCGCGCAATTGTCAGTTAAAGCGACGCAGTGCCGTATCGCCAAAAAAATGTCCTGGTCATGAAGGGGGAAATTCTTCTGGTCTTTAAGTGGGTAATTCATCTTAATAGAGAATATTTCAACTCCATACTCCGTCCTCCGACCTGGATGAGGTTTAATAATCATTATAGAGTACTTCTCTGTCCTCCCCGCTCTTTATACAAATAACTCGGTGATAATTGAGAATCCAGCGCCAGTCTATTCCCTCCTGCAGTCGGCGGTGATATTAATCCTGTAAATTGACTCCTAGCTGTTAGCGAGCCATTCCCTGCTGTAGCAGCGCCGAGGCCGCCCGCCGCCCGGAGTATTTGTGAAGCGTAAGCTGATGAACGGTTTGCTGTGTCCTGCTGTGTTCTCATTATATGCTTTTCATTTATTTAAATGTGTGCCGCTTTCCTCTTTTTTTTTTTTCTTTTTTTTTTTTCTTTTTTTAATTGTATTTTTTTTTTTTTTTTTTGCCTTTTGCTATATAAAGAAAATGAAACCCCTGCATGTTCTAGTGTGGGATGTTTTTATGAGACGGCTCATCATCCAGAATAGGCCAAAGAGCTGATTAAATCTATAAATCGAGGCTCATCGTCTGCTGCGTTGTTCTCACACCTCGTCCCGGAAATTCTTCATCTTAATGACCAAATCTCTCCGTTCTGCGGAATCGGAAGAGGAAGATTGTCAGTTTTTAGGCTGCATTCACACCTGAGTGTATCGTTTTCAGGCGTTTTTCTGTGTTTTTTTTTTTTGTTTTTTTTAAGTGATTGTAAGGCTTCATCTTTTTTTTCTTTTTTTTTTTATAACAAACGTCATACTTACCTCCACTGTGCAGCTCGTTTTGCACAGAGTGGCCCCCGATCCTCGTCTTCTGGGGTCCCCCGGCGGCTCTCACGGCTCCTCCTCTTATCAGATAACCCCCTAGGAGAAGCGCTCTCCCGGAGCGGGTTACCTTGCGGGCGCGCTCCCCAGTTCAGCGTTTGCATCCTCAGACACGAATGCCGGGAGGTCGCCCACACCAGCCCCCCCCCGGCGCTCGCATCATTAGATTTGATTGACCGCAGCGGGAGCCAATGGCTGCACTGCTATCAATCTATCCAATCAAGAGCCGAGTACCCTGGGCAGAGAGACAGCGCGTCCCCGCCAGGTCCAGTTCCAGGGCTCGGTTAAGTAAAACGGTGGGGCTGGGGGGGCGGTCACTGCCAGAAGTTTTTTCACCTTAATGCAAAGGATGCATTAAGGTGAAAAAACACAAATGTTTACAACCCCTTTTTAAGCCTTTTTTTTTTTTTTTTTTTTTTAATTTATTTATTTTTAAGCCTTTTTTTTGCAGCTTTTTCACAAGCTTTTTTGAAGTGTATTACAAGTGTTTTCGGAGTTTCAGGCATTTTTGTTTAGCCAATTTAAGCAGTAGGGGGAGGAGAGGAAGAGGAAATTAGGGGTGATGACCGTTTTTTTTTTTTTTTTTTTTTTTTACGTTTTTCTGCTCAAGTCAGGTGTTTCTACAGAAGTCTATGGGGTCAAAAACGCTTGTAATCTAAGAAGCTTGTGTACTGTTTTTGAGCTTCAGGGGTTTTACTTCAGGTAACATAACACTCAAATGTGAACAGGTGCCATTGAAATGAATGCGATTCTGCTTGTTGGGCATTTTGGAACTTTTGAGATTTGAGAAATGCACAGGTGGGAATGCAGCCTTAAGCGTTTTGTAGCTTGAAGCTCAAACGCTAGAGGAGAAGAAAAAAAAAAAAATCAACGATTCTCTATGGAGATGGTTCACATCTCCACTACAAGTCGCCTGAAACACAACAAATTATTAAATACATTATAATATATAATAATAATATTATAATAAAATAAACACCCAAACTCGAACAAAAAATACTAATAGAAATAATAATTTATTTTGTGTTGGGGTGTTATAGTTATTTATTTTATTTTTTTTAAGGGTTACATTTTTTTTTTTTATTGTTACTTAGTATTTAGCACCTTAATGCATCCTATGCATTAAGAAGAAGAAAACACCTGGGAGTGACTGCCCCCCCCCCCCCCCCCCCGTTTTACTTACCTAAGCCCTGGAATTTCCCACGCTCTTCCTCTGCCTGGGGTTCTTAGCTCTTGATTGGATAGATTGATAGCGGCACAGCTATTGGCTCCCGCTGCTGTCAATCAAATCCACTAAGGCGGGCACCGGGGGGAGGGGGGATGGTCGGCGAGTCCTGCATTCGGAGTCTATGGACCCAAATTCTGGACTCTGGAGTGCGCCCGCAAGGTAACCCCCCTGGGAGAGCGCTTCTCCTAGGGGGTTATCTGATGCGGGAAGGAGCCGTGAGAGCCACCGAGGGACCCCAGAAGTTGAGGATCGGAGCCACTCTGTGCAAAACGAACTGCCACAGCGGAGGCAAGTATGATATGTGTGTTATTTTTTTTAAAATTTGAAGCTTTACAATCACTTTAGGTCCAGCGGGGCGGGGGGGGGGGGGGTCAGGAGCATGCATGCCACCTCCTGGGTTTATCTCTATTATTTATAACTATCAGCTTTATAATACACCCAGGTAGATGGCTATTTCTTTCATTCCGGGAGAACAGCGCTGATTCTTCTGAGCAGGTAGAGTCACTGCAGCTGCTATGCCCCTCCACTCCTCCTGCCCATTCACAGAAGCCTTGGTATTATGTGAGCTCATTCACAAAATACAAAGGCTTCTGTGAATGGGCATAGCTGCTCTGGGCGGCTTCTCTCCTCTCCGATCCCCAGAGTTTCCCAATAAACCTGTCAAATGTAAATAATAGAGATAAGCCTGGGAGATGTCAGGCACCTCCTTGGACGTTACCATAGTTGTGTGCTTCACTTTTTACAAAGTGTCTGAATGCCCAGAATTCAGCTTTAAAGCGGAGTTCTGCCTAATTTTTTTTTTTTTTTTTAAAGTCAGCAGCTACAAATACCACCCACGGGTATCTACGCTACATCCCGTACCCCCCCCCCACTGTATTCTGGGAGACACACGGGTCCCAGAAAACAGCAGGGACCAGTGAGATAGCGCAGTGCGAGACGTGCATGTGCAGTAGGCTTCACTTCCTGATTCCCTCACCGAAGATGGCGGCGGCAGCACCCGACAGCTGAGGGATAGTTCGGGTGTCAACATTGCGGGTGTCTTGGACAGGTAAGTGTCCTTATTTTAAAAACTCAGCAGCTGCAGTAGTTGTAGCTGCTGACTTTTACCTGTCCAAGACCCGTGTGAATACAGTGGGGGGGGGGGGGGGGGGGGGGGGGGGTACGGGACGTGGCTATCTGCTCCCCCCTCAAAGGTGCCAAATGTGACACCGGAGAGGGGGAGGAACCGGAAAAGTGAAAGTTCAATTTTTTTTGGCTGGAACTGGGTGTACGGGGCCATATCACAGCTGCATGCAGTGCACGTGGTTGTGATGTAGTGAATTCAGCCTTTTTTTTTTTAGAGTTTAAAGCGGGTAGATCACTTTTCAGAGGGGTGACAAGAGCTTTCACACATGAGAAGGAGCCCTAACTATAAAAACTGCTTCTGTCATCTAGTAACATACTTGCGTGTGATTTTTGCAGTGATAAGTTGTATTTTGTTTTGCATGGTGTGTGACTTTACAGCTTATAGTTGAAGTTTAATCTGCTTATACTTTGCCTTGCTTGGTTCCTTCCTCTTCAACTGGCTAATAAAATTTTTACATAAAACTTTTCTGGTTTCTTTGCGTACCCTTACTTTAGACCCAGTGTTGTCATCGCTGGGTCTCTGTGCTTCTCTATGCAATGCAATGCAGACAGATTATGATTGGTGGGAAGGGCCAGCAGGGGGCTGTAAATAGCCACCTGAAAACATCACAGCACCCAGCCTCAGTACTCCTCTCAAGAGCCCTGATGTAAGCAGAGGGCTGGCTCATGCAAATATCAAAATGCCTTGATGGGTGGGCATTAGTCTGGAGGAGTGGGGTTTCCTCGGTTAGACTGTCAGTTTGCTATATGTCCATTAACATATGCTATGAGCAAGTAAGTATTTGGTATTTTGCAAAGTACAGTACGGACTGGTAGGGATCCCTTTGATGCCATTGGCCAGCTTGAACAGGTAATGCAATATGTTGCGATGTATAAGCTGTATTTTAATTTGAGCGCAAACATTGTCAGTTCTATGGAGGAGCATGTGACCTCCAAGCACAGAGCATACAGAGAGTGGAATGGTGGGGCAGCGCCTTTGGCGGAAGGGGCGGAATGGTGGGGCAGCGCCTTTGGCGGAGGGGGCGGAATGGTGGGGCGGTTGAATGTCATTGGCGATGGGGTGAAATGGAGGGGCGGCATGGTGGGGCAGCGGCATGGTGGGGCAGCGTCTTTGGCGGAGGGGCGGAATGGTGGGGCAGCGTCTTTGGCGGAATGGTGGGGCAGCGTCTTTGGCGGAGGGGCGGAATGGTGGGGCAGCGTCTTTGGCGGAGGGGCGGAATGGTGGGGCAGCGACTTTGGCGGAGGGGGCGGAATGGTGGGGCGGTTGAATGTCATTGGCGATGGGGTGAAGTGTCGGGTGTCATTGGCGATGGAGCGGTTGAGTATCACTGGTGATGAGGTGGAATGGTAAGTTGAGCATCATTGATGATGAGGTGGAATGATTGGGGAAGTTGAGTATTACTGGTGATGAAGTGGAATGGTGGGGAAGTTGAGCCTCATTCATGATGAGGTGGAATGGTGGGGCAGTTGAATATCATTGGAGATGAGGTGGAATGATGGGACAGTTTAGTCTCATTGGTGATGGGGTAGGAGATTTGTTTATAAGAGAACCTGTCACCTTGCCCTGAATGGTCATATTGACAGATCCTTTTCCGATATAAAAATGCTGTATGTCCAGCAGACTGCTCCAATGATTGCTTCTTCACTAACCTGTCTCTTCCATCCATGCAGGAACCGGTTGCCGTTCCCCAGCCGGCAGAGGACAGCTTCCGTCCGGGTTCTTTATTCCGACAACTGGCTACGCAAGATGAAGACATGCAGGCGCCCTCCCTCTTCAAACTGGGCTGGCTGTCCAGCATGACCAAGTGACCCCCCCCCAATCCCCTGTAATGTCTCCAATGATGAACTGACAACAATTAATTTTATATTTTAAGCAAATTAAATAACTTTTATTGTGCAGTAATTCTCAGTTTGTGGTTCCTCCTCATTCCTTTGTATACAAATGCAGTGAAGTCTTAGGACTTTTGTGAAATCACATCGCCCGCAGTTCTTCGCTCCTAGATTTACTCAGCAGAAAGGTAGGTCCTGGTGTGGGTAAGGTGGCCCAAGGGCCGCAAACGGCCCTTTGGTATATGATGGGTGGCCCTCAGCAGTCTGTACCAGGAACATTGATCTCTTACCAGCCTCATGTAACATCTTCATAGTAGTATTATCTTCTGCAGTCTCTTCCCAGACAACAATGTATCCTGTCCACACACCGACCCTCATTTCCTCTATTAGGTCTGCAGGTCCTTTCCAGCATTACCTATATTGAACATTATGTGTGTCCCTTTGGTGATGTCAGGGGCTGCAGTTGAGGGACCCCTATAGCTCATAAGTTGACAAACGGTGTCTTAAAGGATCAGTCCACCCCCACGGTTTTAACAGGATTCTGCGCTGAGCCAGCTGCTTCCTCATTTCTGTTTGGATATCAGGGCTGGATATCTCTCTTCATGCCTTAGAATGTTCCCACTATATAAAAAGTACAGCAGCAGGAGGAAGGAGGTAGACATGTGCACTGCAATCAAATGTGTTTGTTTTTGTTAGTTTTTTCGTGTCATTCATTATTTCGAATAAATTTGAAAATAAGAACGAAAATCCAAAAAAAGAAGTAACTTTTCAATTTATAGGTATTGGAATTTCCTTTCAGATTTGGCTGTTAATGAAGGTAACGACTACAAATGTATCCGAAATAACGAATGCCACATCGAAACAAATAGAACGTAACAAAATTAATAATATTATTAAAATAAAAATATTTTTATGATTATTAATTCATTACATTAGTTTAGATGCGGCATTTGTTATTTTGGATGATTCGTAAAACTTCTGATAAATTCGTATTCGTTACATTCACTTACAGCCAAATTTTGAAAGGAAATTCCAATCCCTATAAATTTATAGTTACCGTATTTTATCACCGTATAACATGCAGCCCAAATTAAGAGGGAAGTTCCAGGGAAAAAAAACACTTTTTTTGTGTGCTCATCTGCAGCCTGTTCTCCTGTGGCCGTGGAGGAGGGGGAAAGAGATGCAAACAAGCAGAACTTCCCCTTTTGGGTGAAACAAAACAAATGTTTACCATCATGCACATCTTGTGTTGCACGACCCTTTTTAGGAGCTTCGTGGAGCATAAAGAGGGCATTAGACTGATAATTTGCAGCAGTTGTCTTGCAGCAAGCCTAAACTGCACAGACCAAATCCAAGGTAGGAAGATCTTGTTGCTAGTCTCTCAGCCATCTATGAAAAGTTAGCTGAACTTTACAAATCTTCAAGTGCTTTAAACACAGGAGATTGCTAATATAGGAAGCTGCACAGATATACTTGAGACTAAGCATGACGAACTTTCCCTTGCTCACAATGACCCCAGGAAAGACTATGAAACACTTGCAGACAGTTTTTCTTTTATGCAGGCACATGTGGAGGATTTAGATAATCGATATCACAGGAATAACATTAGAGTGCATGGTATCCCAGAATCTATCACATATCTCACCCCTGCAGCGTCAAAGATCTTCCACATGCTTTTGCCTGACAAACTCATGTCAGCCTTTACATGTGACAGGATTCACAGAGCACTTCACCCCAAACCACCTCCTGATAAACCCCAGTGCAATATAATAATGTACATGAAAGATTTTCTCACTAAGGAAGATATCATGATGGCATCCAGAAATACACCAAATATAGAGCTGGAAAGTATCAGGGTACAAATATACCCTGACAATTTCCCCAGCTACCCTTGACCGAAGACGCAGGATGAAAGAAGTCACTACAATCCTTCAGACAGCCAGAATTAAATATCGCTGGAGTTTCCCATTCAAACGGTCTGTGATGCACAATGGCTCCACGTACACGGTCTACAACATCATTGAAGGTAAGGACCTACTAGTCAAGCTGGAACCAGAACCCCCGAACCGTCTCCCTGCAACACCCCATTCATCCCCTATTTAGTCTACCCCCTCTTCTCGCCACAACCAAAGATGATGGCGCCAATCCTTCCAAGATCAGGCATCGGAACCCTTTTCAAGCCTTATAACCATATGCTCTGTGTCTGAGTGAAAGGAAGTAAATATAAAAAGAAAAGTGTCTGTTCCTTTTTCACTATTCCAGTATGTTTGACTGTTGGCTCATCAACCTTTTATATTATAACCTCTCTCAACAGCAAGATGGCTCCTGGCATTATTCCAAATTTTTTTTCAAGCGTATACCCTGGTTATATTGATTCTACTTATATACGCTCTAAATCCCTCTCTGTATCAAAAGGTGACGAAGTCACCAAGTCCTACTACACAATAACTTTGCTCCAGATCCAGTTCACAACACAGGCTGGACCATCACCCCCCCCCCCCCAGACTACAACATATTGCAGGACTTTATCTTTTATTACTGATGGTATCAGAAACCACTGCAACATAGGGTTGGACCCATAAACCACCCTTATGACCTTAAAGTCATAGTCGCTTGGGGGTGCCTGGAAATTATTTTTTATACATTCACAGGGACAGAAGGGATTCAATTTATTGTATAATTTTTTTTTTTTTTTTTTTTAAACCCCCCCCGTTGTCAAAAAAGGGTTCGTCGAATGGGCCCGCCGTCACGTTTCGCAAGTAGACGTCGTTCACAAAGTCGGATGTTCGTAACTCGGGGGGACTTCCTGTATTCCTGAGTTCAGCTGGCACAACCGCCGTCGCTGCTTTGACCCCTTACTCGCACCTGCGGCCTGGTACTGCACCCCCATTGTGCGGGGTGTCATGGCAGGCTGGTCTGTAAGTCTAGGACTTTTTTTTTGTCCTTTAAGATTTGTAAGGCCAGATGAAATTGTGTCCTCTGACCCCCTTATGGCACGGTTTACAATTAAATTGCTCTCTGTAAGATTCTACCCTTATCCTTTTTCAGGTTTACTCAAGAGGACACTCAAAATACTGAATTACAGCTTTTTTATGTGATATCCTTAAACATTATTGCATATCTGTCATTTTCATTAGTGATATTGGTAATTGCATAATATACCCTACTATACGAACAATCATAGCACACTACTCATATTGGTCATTCTCTAGCCTAGCCAAAATAATTTGCTCATATATTTCCTTTAAAAATGGGTCTTAAGATTTTCTCACATAATATTCACGGGTTTACCTCCCCACACATTATCCTCCTTCAGGAAACTCATTTCTCATCAGATAACCACCTACACTACTTTGACAAAACCTATAACCAGTTCTACTACATTACATTCTCTCATAAATCTAGGGGAGTAGCAATCTTTATCCGCAACTCTACTATTTTTGAAATCCAAAACATCTATAAAGATGTAGAAAGTCGATACCTTATCTTGAAGGGCACAATGAACAAGCGCTCCACTAACAAATCGCCTCTATATAAGCCACTAATGAAGCACAATCAATCATCATTTTTCAATAAATTTTTTGAAACTCTAGACCGCTTTTAGCTCCCCTCATATAGTACTATGAGGGAGACTTTAACTTAGCCGCACACCTGCCTTAGATAGAAGCAGAGTTGCTCCCTCCTCGAAGGCCTTCTCCAAAGCAATGAATTGACTCTTGGAGAGCCCATAACACTGGTGTGAAAGCTTACACACACTACTTCCACCCACACGATTATATGTTCTGTACTCCTATCCTACTTAGCCAATTCCTTGAAAGCTCTAATCCACCCTTGTCCATGGTCTGACCATGACATGGTTACATTTGAAACCTCTCATGCTGGTCTAGCCCCTACCCCATTTAATTGGTGCCTAAATGATTCCCTCTTAACTGATCCATCCACACTCCAAAACATAAACACACACATTGAAGAATACTTTTTAAATAAGTCAACCGATGACATCTCCCCTACCTCACTCTGGTCAGCACACAAGGTAGTCCTGAGGGGACACTTGATCAGTATCGCAGGCAGCCAAAAACAAAGCTAAACTTACCGAAATGAAGTGCCTTACCAGAGACCTCGATAACTTCTATAACAAGTTGAGCCAATCACCCTCCCCTGATATTACCAAACAAATTTAATTCAAACGCCAAGCCCTAGACACTATTCTACCAGCAGACACTGAAAAATTCCTTCGATTCACCAAAGCCAAATTTCTGTTACATGGCAATTCTACCTCTGCCACGTTTGCAAAAAAAACGAAACCGGGAACACAATCCTCCCCATGTATATAAGCTGCGCAACCAAACTGCTAACCTGGTCACCCACCCCTGAGAAGTCCTAGACATTTTTTCATGTTTCTATAAAAACTTTTCTCTGGCCCTCAAAATCAGCCCCATCATACCTCAATCAATTGGCTTGACAACTTTCAACTCCCTACTCTCAATGATCAACAAACTTCCACCCTCAATGAACCCTGCACTGATCAAGAAATCATCAACATACAATCTGGTCCATAAATATTGGGACGTCGACACATTTCTAATCTTTTTGGTTCTATACACCACCACAATGGATTTGAAATGAAAACAAACAAGATGTTCTTTAACTGCAGACTTTCAGCTTTAATTTGAGGGTATTTACATCCAAATCAGGTGAACGGTGTAGGTATTACAACAGTTTGTATATGTGCCTCCCACTTTTTAAGGAACACTATGATAGATAATCTCCGTAAATGCAACCAAGCAGCTTCTTTTAGAGAACTACCAATGAAACTATTCTCCAGACTGTATATGACCCCCTCGAAAAATTCATTCCTTCTACCCAGCAGCCTCTTCATGTAGTTTCAGAGGTTGCGCTTAACCAGGTCCTTATCTACATATCTTCTGGCGTTGTAAACATCTAGAACCAAGATGGCAGGCTGCTACCAGAAGGATAGAATTGGCAAAAAAAAAAAAACACATTAGCCTCTCACCACAAATATGCATATTATATGCAACAATTCCTGATATACCCCCCCCCCCCCCCCCCCCCCCCCCCACTTCTTGTATTAGACTGATTTACTCTTTAATCAGTTCTATTCCATGGATGATTGCCCTCAATTGGGAATCCAACAACTTACCATGGTCTCAAGTCTTGTCCAGGATGGAAATGCTTAACATATCTGAGAGAATCCACCACACCTTACACAATAGTATGCATGTTTTCAACAAAAAATGGACTTATTGGAATTGACAATAAATATATACCGTTATATTTTGCTTATCCAATATAGAATCCTAGGTAAATCTACCAATCTTTGCATTACCCTCCTATGGGAATACTATTCATTCTTACCCAACATTAAGATGTTTCTTCCTCTCCCAAATTGTTATATATTTTGTTTACCTGATGAATATCAAACTAATACGGTTTATGGTTTCTAATGTACACTACTGTATAGTCAAATGATATTGTTCTCACGGTTGTGTAACCTTTTCTTAATCTTCCAAATAAAACTTTTTTAAACAAAAAAAGAAAGAAATAAAAGCCATAGCCAAAAATCAGACCTTTGTACTCAAGGCCAGACCCTGGTCAACTCCAGACTGGAGAAACGCCAAGATGCATCCCACCACATACTTAGCATGATGAAGTCCTCTATCCTCACACCATAGGAAATAAGACTTCCAAGCCCCATAGTAAATCTTTCTTGAAGTTGCCTTCTTAGCCTTTAGCAGGGGAGTGGAACTAAACCCTTTTCTTTACAGCCAAGGAAGCGGCCATCTCAGCCTATGTTTGATCAGTAGTTGCTATGGTGCTACACGTGATCGATTATGACACTAGCCATTTGATGGTATCACAGTTTGGTTAAGAACACAAGCATATGTAGTACTCACGACAACCCTCAGTAACTTGCAGCGCCCCTCCAGGCGCTCTGCAATGTGTCACTTCAGCGATCCAAAACTAAAAGAAGGTGCAGGCATCCTAAAAGCTCATCCAGCTAGCACTGAAACCTATTGTGCATCCGGAAAGTATTCACATCGCTTCAGCTTTTCCACATTTTGTTATGATACAGCTTTATTCCAAATTGGATTAAATTCAATTATTTTCCTCAAAATTCTACAAAAAATACCCTATAACATGAAAGAAGTTTGTTTGAAATCTTTGCAAATTTATTAAAGAGAAAAAAAAAAATCCCATGTACATAGGTATTCACAGCCTTTGCCATGACACTCAAAACTGAGCTCAGGTGCCTCCCGTTTCCACTGATTATCTTTGAGATGTTTCTACAACTTGATTGGAGTCGACTTCTGGTAAATTCAGTTGATTGGACATGATTTCGAAAGGCACACACCTGTCTATAGAAGGTTCCACAGTTAACAGTGCATGTCAGAGCACAAACCAAGCCATGAAATACAAGAAATTATCTGTACACCTCAGAGACAGGATTGTATGGAGGCACAGATCTGGGGAAGGGTACAGAAACATTTCTGCAGTATTGAAGGTCCCAATGAGCATAGTGGTCTCCATCGTCCATAAATGGGAAAGGTTTGGAACCACCAGGACTCTTCCTAGAGCAGGCCGCCCGGCCAAACTGAGCAATCAGGGGAGAAGGGCCTTAGTCAGGGAGGTGACCAAGAACCTGATGGTCACTCCAGCATTTCTCTGTGGAGAGAGGACCTTCCAGAAGAACAACCATCTCTGCAGCTCTCCACCAATCAGGCCTGTATGGTAGAGTGGCCAAATGGAAGACACTCCTCAGTATAAGGCACATGACTGCCCACCTGGAGTTCGCCAAGAGGCACTTGAAGGATTCTGAGACCATGAGAAACAAAATTCTCTGGTCTGATGAAACAAAGATTGAACTCTTTGGCCTGAATGGCAAGCGTCATGTCTGGAGGAAACCAGGCACCACTCATCACCCGGCCAATACCATCCCTACAGGGAATCATGGTGGTGGCAGCATTATGCTGCAGGGATTTTTTTTCAGCGGCGGAACCTGGGAGACTAGTCAGGATCAAGGCAAAGATGAATACAGCAACGTACAGAGACATCCTTGAAGAAAACCTGCTCCAGAGCGCTCTGGACCTCAGACTGGGCAGAAGGTCCAAAAGGACAACGACCCTAAGCACACAGCCAAGATAACAAAAGAGTGGCTATGAGACAACTCTGTGAATGTCCTCGAGTGGCCCAGCCAGAGCCCAGACTTGAACCCGATTGAACATCTCTGGAGAGATCTGAAAATGGCTGTGCACCGACGCTCCCCATCCAACCTGATGGAGCTTGAGAGGTCCTGCAAAGAAGAATGGGAGAAACTGCCCAAAAATAGGTGTGCCAAGCTTGTAGTATCATACTCAAAAAGACTTGGAGGCTGTAATTGGTGCCAAAGGAGCTTCACCAAAGTATTGAGCAAAGGCTGTGAATACTTGTGTACATGGGATTTTTTTACTTTTAATAAATTTGCAAAGATTTCAAACAAACTTCTTTCATGTTGTCATTATGGGGGATCGTTTGTAGAATTTTGAGGAAAATAATTAATTGAATCCATTTCGGAATAAGGCTGTAACTTAACAAAGTGTGGAAAAAGTGAAGCGCTGTGAATACTTTCCAGAGGCACTGAAACATATTGTGCAGTGGTGTGGCCAAGGATGAGCTGAGGCCATGTTCACACTTTATGACATGCTGGGCCGGTAGTGTACAGCGTCTGTTACACAATATGATTCAAGCATATGAAGCAGCCATTCACGGCATGCCTGGACTGTAACTATTTTGGGAAACTATTAAAATCAATGGGTTTAGTTCCACCTTAGAGCACTAAAAAAAAAAAAAAAAAAAAAAAAAAAAAAAAAAAAAAAAAAAGCTATGCCTGACTGGGAGGGATTATGCCTGCGAGTTGAGTTCCTGTCTTTTCTTTGTCAGTGTCCAATCAGCTGAAGGCGGTAGGCATAACCCGAATACCTCAACCCCTTCAAAACCGGGCACTCCCCCCCCCCCTTCCTGCCCAGGCCAATATTCAGCTTTCAGCACTGTCACACTTTGCGCAGTCATGCAACGCTGTACCCATATGACATTTTTATCATTTCACACAAATAGAGCTTTCTTTTGCTGTTATTTAATCACTTTTTTTTTTTTATTTTGTTTAGTAAAAAAAAAAAATTTGGGGGGATTCGTTTTTCTTCTCGTTTTGGTTATGAAATTTAGCAAATAATCATTCTTCATAAATTTAAATGTATTCTGCTCCATTTCTTTGGTGAAAATAACCCAAATCAGTGTATATTATTTATTCTGTAGGAAAGTTATGGAGTCCACAAACTATGGGATATATATCTGAAAATCCATCGGTTCTGATGTGCTGACGAACGATCTCCTTTCTCGAGGCCTGAAAATGCCAGAACAGTACAAATACCCCCAAAATAACCCCTTTTTTTTTGGAAAGTAGACAGTCCAAGGTATTTAGTAAGAGGCACGGTGAGTTTTTTGAAGCTGCAATTTTTTTGTCACAATTTTTTGGGGAAGTGAAGTGCTTTTTTTTTTTTTTTTTTTTTTTTTGGTGTTACAGGGGGCCAAATGACACAGCACAAGCACAGGGGAAAAGGATCGTTTTTTTTTATTTTTAGTTAAAACTCATTAAGAAATAATATTTTTTTAAATTATTTATACGGTCACCAGTGCAGTACAGCATCATCATACGACTGGTGTGGCAGTGATTAGGGACACTGACTGGTGATATTATGGGGGAAAAAAAAAAAAAAAAAGTAATAAAAATTTCTTCTTTATTACATAGTCCACAAACTACGGGATATATATCTGAAAATTGATCAATCCGGATGTACTGACGGCCTAAAAACACCAGGACAGTACAAATAACCCCTAAATTACCCCCTTTTTGGAAAGGAGAGACAGTCCAAGGTATTTAGTAAGAGGCAAGTTTTTTGAAGCTGTAATTTTTTTTTTTTTTTTTCCATTTTACAAAAAAGGCCTTGCTCCCGAGAGCTTCCAGTTTTAGGAAATCAACCCCTGTATTACTATAGTAACATTGTATTACTCTTTGGATCAGGATTTTGTTTTTACACACACTATAATTGCTTATACCAACGAATTTCACTGTTATAAGCAACCATTTTTACTGAATTAAATTGATTCATTCAGTGTGTATTGTGATAAGCTGTGATTGGCCACAGCTAAGTCACATGGTACAGATGAGCTGCGTTTGGCCCTGTCTGTACCCATGTGATTACTGTGACCAATCACAGCTAGCAACATCATTGTATACAATGGATGGCATGAATCAAAGCCATTTCTTGTTTACAACTCATGTGATCTGCTGTGATTGGTCACAGCGATCACATTGTACCCGCTGCAGGCCGGCACATTAATCGGTCATCAGCTGTGCCCCCCGTGGGGCCGACGCAAGGTGCTTTTCCAGGAGAACGTCATATGACGTCCACCGGGAAAGACGAATGTCCCGCCCAACCGTCATTCGACTATAGGCCGGGCGGGAAGTGGTTAAGCCTTAGAAATCTGCTGTAGCAAAGGAAGGGGTAAGTGCAGCCAAAACCAAAAGTGAGATTTGAGAAGTTTATTATGGAAACCATTCAAGAGCAAACTTTCACCTGTGTCCAGAAGCAAATTAAACTGGTCATAAAATCCACACACAACAAACCCTGCAAATTCCGGCATTTCCTTTTTCTCAAACATAATTTATTTCATTACATGATGTACTCCCTTTTACGCCCCCCCCTTAGCCCAATGTCTGGTAAAGATGGAAGCGTTACACTAGATTGTGTCAATCATCCCTCCATCCTGCTTGCTGTGGAAGGACGATATTTAATATCTCTAGTTGCTGGGGGTCATAGAAGCCTATTGTAGCATTGGCTGCGTGTCCATAGGCAAGTGGAGTCATAGAAGGAAGCCTGTTGGGTTGTTTGCCTGTGTCAGGACCAACATTCAGCTAAACTAACTTCTAGAAAAGCTGATGCAGAAAATAAAAAAAAAGCAGTCTAAAGCATTTTATTACGTGTTCTGTACAATCCTTCATCTGTATGAAAACAAACAGTCCATTGTAAAAACCTGGCCCTCCATACCCATCATTAAAGCGACCAGGAGGTACGGCATGGCTTTAATTCTTCTAGCACCAGAGAGGACTGTGCTGCTGGGAGACCGGTCAACTAGAGGCTCCGGTCTGGTGCTATCGCTGGGTGTGCCTTGAGGTACACTTAGTGCAGACGTCACCCTCTTAAGTCTCTTAAAACTTTTGTAGGTCGGTTCTTAGTGCTGTTAGGAGATGGGAGACTCTAATAAATGTTAAATTGAGGTTCTCTAGGGAAGGGGGTCCCCAACCCTCAGGCCGGTGCCGGGCCGTGGTCTTATGGGAGACCGGTCAACTAGAGTCGCCGTCCGGTGCTACCGCTGGGTGTGTATTGAGGAACACTTAGTACAAATGTGCACATCACCCTGAAAAGTCTCTTAAGACGGTTGCAGGTCGGCTCTTAGTGCCGTTAGGAGATAATACACTGCGCAACGGGGGGTTGGCGGCAGGCAGAGAAAACTGACACAACCTGCACTGCCACCCTCCAGCCACCAGAGGGCGCCTGCTGCCCTTCCTCCCTTTCCTCTCTGTGGTCACAAGAAGGAGAAGGGAAGGAAGGAGAGCCGGGACAGAATCAGAATAATAAGCACTGGTGAGACCCAGGTTGCACCCCCCCCCCGGTGACAGGCTGCAACACCCCCTTCCCCATTTCACAAGCTTAAAACCCCTCTGAGGTGACATGCTGCAACCAACCCCCTAGGTGATAAGCTACATCCCTCTGCCAAAGTGATAGGCTGCAACACCTCCCCCTTGAAGTGACAGGCTGCAACACCTCTCTCTCCCCCCCATTTGACAAGTTGCACCCCCCCCGACAGGCTAAAACCACCACACCAATAACCAACCCCCCAGATCAGTGGAGGGGTTCATCGTGGTGCTGAGCAGCTGTCCCCAACCTCCCCTAGTATACCTCCCATTCCTCCGAAACAGGCTGCAACCACCGCCCGTCCCCCCATTTGACAAGCTGCAAACCCCTCCGAGGTGACAAGCTGCACCGCTCCCCCCCCCCCCCCAAGTTTAAACCACCACAGCAATAACCACCACCCCCCTGGTCCGTGGAGGGGTTCACTTCCGAGTGACCGGTCCCTGGTGCTGGGGAGGTTGGAGACCACTGCCCTAGTACACCCCCCCCCCCCCCCCATAGGCTGCAATACCCTCTGAGGTGACAGTCTGCACCCCCATTTGACAAGCTGCAAACCCCTCCAAGGTGACAAGCTGTACCCCCCCCTCCGCTCGCCCCGATAGGCTGGAACAACCACAGCAGGGGTTCACTTTCGAGCGACCGGTCCCTGGTGCTGGGGAGGTTGGGGACCGCTGCTCTAGTGCATTCTGTCTTAATTCTATTACTATCCATTGCTGAGAAGGGGAGGATTACCCCAAAACTTTTCGGCTGTATCTGGTGCTTTTAAACCATAAACATTTCAAAAACACATTTTAGGGAATAAAAAAAAAATAATGTATATGTGGCGCTCCTCAATACACGCCCAGGGGCTGATGGTCCCTTGCGTGATGCATTTATGGTGAGCGGAGAGGTAGCAGCCAAGGTTCACATGGACCATGGAGGAAAACACTCCGCTTTACATCCATTGGAACCAATTCCCACTTTTATGGGTCCAGCGCCATCACGCGTATCATCCAGTGCCGCCGGGCATATAAAGTAAAGATGGACGCCGCAACCAAGTATGGATCTTCTCGGACTCGGGAAGTTTAAAAAAAAAAAAAAAAAAAAAAAAAAAAAAGGAGTTCGCTCACCAACAAGCTGCCCATGCAGATAAGGGGAGCGAGAAAGTAAAAACAAAACATTGCAGCTTTGAGCAAAGTTTAAATAATGTTCTTGCTATGGGTGTTGGCAATTTATCTGCCGTCCATCATCCTGTCCTGTCTTGTTGCTAGGGTGTTGCCAAGACACTCCCAGCTGATTCAAAACACCCTTCCTGTACTCTCTCACCCCTGCCACTGTAGCTCTGAGTTCAACAATGCTGAAGGAGGTAGTGGACCACATATGTGCAGGGATTTGAGAGGTCGCTCCTGTGATGGTGAGCAGGAACAGTTGGGAGCGTCTTAGCAACAAGGCAGGGTGGAATGATGCCATCTCATCAGTTTTTCAATCAGGCTTCAGGAGGTATGTACACGACCTATACCAGGGGTCTCCAAACTGTGGACCTTTGCTTGCCTTAATTCAGCCCTTGGGACACTAGTTCCCCGCCGACACCAGTGATGGGCCACTAGTCCTCCCGCCGACACCAGTGATGGGCCACTAGTCCTCCCGCCGACACCAGGGACGGGCCACTAGTCCTCCCGCCGACACCAGGGACGGGCCACTAGTCCTCCCGCCGACACCAGGGACGGGCCACTAGTCCCCCCGCCGACACCAGGGACGGGCCACTAGTCCCCCCGCCGACACCAGGGACGGGCCACTAGTCCCCCCGCCGACACCAGGGACGGGCCACTAGTCCCCCCGCCGACACCAGGGACGGGCCACTAGTCCCCCCGCCGACACCAGGGACGGGCCACTAGTCCCCCCGCCGACACCAGGGACGGGCCACTAGTCCCCCCGCCGACACCAGGGACGGGCCACTAGTCCCCCCGCCGACACCAGTGACGGGCCACTAGTCCCCCCGCCGACACCAGTGACGGGCCACTAGTCCCCCCGCCGACACCAGTGACGGGCCACTAGTCCCCCCGCCGACACCAGTGACGGGCCACTAGTCCCCCCGCCGACACCAGTGACGGGCCACTAGTCCCCCCGCCGACACCAGTGACGGGCCACTAGTCCCCCCGCCGACACCAGTGACGGGCCACTAGTCCCCCCGCCGACACCAGTGACGGGCCACTAGTCCCCCCGCCGACACCAGTGACGGGCCACTAGTCCCCCCGCCGACACCAGTGACGGGCCACTAGTCCCCCCGCCGACACCAGTGACGGGCCACTAGTCCCCCCGCCGACACCAGTGACGGGCCACTAGTCCCCCCGCCGACACCAGTGACGGGCCACTAGTCCCCCCGCCGACACCAGTGACGGGCCACTAGTCCCCCCGCCGACACCAGTGACGGGCCACTAGTCCCCCCGCCGACACCCAGTGACGGGCCACTAGTCCCCCCGCCGACACCAGTGACGGGCCACTAGTCCCCCCCCCGACACCAGTGACGGGCCACTAGTCCCCCCGCCGACACCAGTGACGGGCCACTAGTCCCCCGCCGACACCAGTGACGGGCCACTAGTCCCCCCGCCGACACCAGTGACGGGCCACTAGTCCCCCCGCCGACACCAGTGATGGGCCACTAGTCCCCCCACCAATACCCATGCTGGGGCAATATTCCTCCCACTGACACTAATGAGGACTGTTTACACCCACTGGTCACAGTCCAGCCCCACTAAAGCCTGAAGGAGCGTAAACTGGTCCTTTGTTTGGAGACACCTGCACTAGGTGGCAGCACAGGCACAAAATGACCTCCGCCTTCAGTCACTGACTCAACGTCTTATTAGTGCGCGTCAGGAACAGGCGAACGATTTTCTGATACTCGAGGAAACACGCTGTCATGTAGCAGGCGCACAGCGGTGCTGTTAATGGCACTCGAGTGCGCCAAAACCGCATTGGTACCGTAGCACCATTTGGTCCGGTACTCCACACTTTTAGTAAAGAATCAGAAAGTTTATTTCCACATTTGTTTTTCTGCATTGAAATTAAAAGGTCGACCTGCACGCGATGCACAGAAATGCGTTAAAGAAATCTGAAATGAATGACTGTTTACATTGGCTTTCCACCAGAGAACTGCCTGCGCACATCCTGGAGATACACGTGTAAGTAGCATTGGCACTGCAGAACATTTTTTTTTATTTTATGTAGAATCTCTCTGCATTCTACCATTGCTTTGAGCAGCGACTTTGCTTTTTCTTCGGCGTCTTTCATACCCATTTTTTTTAAACTGGGAGCCTCGGGGGGGTCCTGAAATAAGGATTAGCATTTTTTCCTCATGGCAACCAATCAGATCCAGCTTTTCTGGTTAGGACATGAAAGGTAGAAGTTAAACTTTGGGCAGGTTACTCATCTTGAATCATCAATAAAACACTGCAAACGTAAAATGTATTGTTCAAAATGACCGCGTTTCTTAGCAAAGTATCTTTAAAAATCAGTGATGTCATCGCTGTGCAGCAGAAACTGCAGCTACGTCTGGCTGAAAGTCTGTAATGTCATCACTGTGCAACAAGCTGCAACCATGTCTGGGCTAAGAGTCAGTGATGTCATCACTGTCCAACAGAAACTGCAGCTACGCCTGAGCTGAAAGTCAGTGATGTCATTAATGTGCAACAGAAACTGCAGCTACACCTGGGCTGAAAGTCAGTGAGGTCATCACTGTGCAGCAGAAACTGCAACTACGCCTGGGCTGAAGGTCAGTGATGTCATCACTGTGCAGCAACGCCTAGGCTAAGAGTCAATGAGGTCATCACTGTCCAACAGAAACTGCAGCTACGCCTGAGCTGAAAGTCAGTGATGTCATTAATGTGCAACAGAAACTGCAGCTACACCTGGGCTGAAAGTCAGTGAGGTCATCACTGTGCAGCAGAAACTGCAACAACACCTGGGCTGAAGGTCAGTGATGTCATCACTGTGCAGCAGCAACGCCTGGGCTAAGAGTCGTTGATGTCATCACTGTGCAACAGCAGCTATGCCTGGGCTGAAATTCGGTGCGGTCATCACTGTGCAACAGAAGCTGCAGCAACTCCTGGGCTGGAAAACGGGTGCTGTCATCACTGTGCAGCAAAACTGCTTCTACACCTGGGCTGAAAGTCCATGATGTCCTCGCTGTGCAACAGAAACTGCAGCTACACCTGGGCTATGGGAGGAGGTATTAGGGTGCGTTGACACTTGCAGTTGTGGGCAGTAAAACCCCGGCAGTTGAGCCACATTTTTACCACGACCCCCTATAGCAGCAGGGACAGGGCCAACGGTGTACACATGCTGCGGCTGCAACGTTTTTCTTTGTAGCCACAGCAGGGATTATACCATGTCATAAGTAAATGGGGCTGCTTTGCATGCGCCCTGCAAGCGTGTGCATATGCACCGATCAAAGGGTTGAAGGCAGGCAATTACAGTGCCTTCTCACCGCCTGTCAAACGCTCTCTAAAGAGCGATCTGAATGCAGATTACTATTTAGAGACTAAAAACAAAATGTGAACAAGCCCTAAGCAAGTCTCCGACATCACTTTGCAGGGCTAATGAAAAAAGGTCATTTCCCAGCATGCAATGGGACATGTAGCCATCAATGGATGTGAATTGGGAGGGGGGGGGGGGGGGGGGGGCACTGGGCAAGTTTGTCGCCAGTCTTAGTGGGAGGGACAGAGACCCTGAAACACCCGGGTCCTCCTACACAGCTAGTGATGACGCAGCTGGTAAAGGGGAGTGGGACTGTTACAAGACCGATAGTCCAGGGAAGGGAGGGCACTGCTCTTACAAAGGGAACATCCAGGGATCCCCAAGCCCTTATGCTGGTTTCTCATTGTGGTTGCAGCAGTGAATTGCTAAAGACATTTGTTGGTGGTTTAAATTCTCTGCCCGGAGTTCAGCTTTAACCGGTTGCAGGGGCAGTGGGGTTCTTTCAGACCCTTTCCACTCCAAGGGCATTGGTTTTCATAAGCTGGACCACCGATAATGGAACAAGAAACTGTTGCGGAACTGCTGGTCCCATCACTTTCTACCATATTGCTGCATGAAGTCGATCTCTGATTGGGCAATAAACACTTACCCCTCAGTTCTCTTGGCACCTACCTATGCTGCAATGCATCCTGGTCAATCAGCAGCCTTTGTGCAACCTCCCGAAGCCCCTATAGTACTGCTTTTTGCCATAAATTGTAGGTGGAACCAAGACTATATAATTTATGTATATACCCCGAAAAAGTGCTAGCTTCAGTCACCCGCCAAAAAAATAAAATATACAAACAAAAATTTACACAATTAAAGAAAAATAAAAAATAAAGAGCAAGTTGGCATTTCAGACTATGGAAAAACCGTCCAACGCTCTGAGCGTTTCTCCTCCTCATCAAATGAAAAAAAAAAAAAAATAAGTCTCTTGCAGCCGGTGAGGAGGACAGAATAGAGTCAAGTTTACCTGGTCAGTTGTGAGCTTGCGATAAGACAGCTGACGGTTTTTATTGGAGGAACAGGGCTGTATTGGCGAGTCCAAGAACACGACCAGTCCTGTTTTTTTTTTTTTTTGGTGAAGAGCGGGACCAGGCAGGTCAGGAGGAGGGGCAGCCGCGCTGCTGTAAACTGGAAAAGTGGGCCTCTTTCAGGATCTGATTGATGTGTACGTAGGGTCCCTGATTGAGAGCGGACTGCTCGGGGGCGGACACCGGCTGCGGGGTGGCGGGGCCTGAGCTGCCCAAAGTCTGGGGGTGGTCTGAGGCGTTGCTTCTGTCTAGGCTGAGGTTACTGTTACTGTTGTTGCTGCTGTCGCTCCCTGAAGAAGACTGGAGAGAGAAAAAAAAATTTAAAAATAAGAAAAAAAAAAAAAACCCACGACAAAAGAGACAAAAATAAAAAACACCAAATGAAAGACAGAAAATAATCAAAGAAAACACCAAAAGAGACAGAAAATAATCAAAGAAAAAAAAAAAAACACACCAAAAGAAACAAAAAATAATCAAAGAAAGAAGAAACACCAAAAGAAAAAACAGAAAATAAAAACACCAAAAGAAAAAACAGAAAACAAAAACACCAAAAAAAAAACAGGAAATAAAAACACCAAAAGAAACAAAATAATCAAAGAAAAAACACTAAAAGAAACAAAATAAAAACCATCAACAGAAACAGAAAATTAAAATAAAAACAGCAAAAGAAACAGAAAATAAAAACAGCAAAAGAAACAGAAAATAAAAACAGCAAAAGAAACAGAAAATAAAAACAGCAAAAGAAACAGAAAATAAAAACAGCAAAAGAAACAGAAAATAAAAACAGCAAAAGAAACAGAAAATAAAAACAGCAAAAGAAACAGAAAATAAAAACAGCAAAAGAAACAGAAAATAAAAACAGCAAAAGAAACAGAAAATAAAAACACCAAAAGAAAGACAGAAAAAAAAAAAAGGGCTTAGGAGACAGAAAAAAAAAAAAAAGAAAAAAAAGAAAAAAACGACAAGAGACCATCTCTGTGCGGTATGCTCCCAGCACAAAGATCCGCATATGTGCGGCCCCACGGATAAAGACCCAGTTCTGTGAGGTCGCATATATGCGTACGGAAGGGAAAAATTCTATACAGTACCGGTATGTACACACGCTCTACAAATGTACACCCAGCTTTCCAAAGTATAATAGGAAAAGGTTTTTAAGAAGCCTACCCAACTCCATGCTGCCGATTCAGTTCGGTACTTTACAGGTTTGCTTCTCCTTTGTTATATTTATTTTTCTACTTTATAGATCTCCCATATGATAAATAAATCGGATACATCTAAAGATGGCGCTCTTACCTCCGCCTCCGCTTCCCAGTCCTGGAACGGGGGACTCCCGCTGCTCCTCTTTGACTGCGGGAGCTGGGAGACGTCATTCTCCCTCCGCCTCTTCCTGCAAGGAATGAAGCAGAATTAGCGGCCGGTGTGAATGGAAGAAAAGAAGCGAGATCTACAACCCAATCATAGACGCTGTTCTCACACTCTGCACTCTTCCTAATCACTTTGCTACTAGAGCTTTTGTTTTCTGTACATTGCAAAAAAAAAAAACCTGGTTGATCCTTCTGTTCACTGTCCCTCCCTCCTTTTCTGTGTCTACACTGCAGCCTAAGATTGTGTAGACCAGCCAATGTCACTTCTACTGAGCATGCTCCAGTTTCAGTTCCCTCCTAAGTTGTTAATTTCCTCCCTTTTTCTTGTCTGTGCAGCCCATGTGACTTTAAATTCGTACACACAGTGGCAAATGACAGTCCCCCTCCTTCCCTCTTTCTTTCTCCCTGTCCTGGTATTGCTAAACACTAGGGTGTGAGATATAAGCATTGGCTGATGGAGACTTCACCTCCCTGTTAGTCCCAGCACATACACACCACAGACACAGCCTGTGATTGACAGAATCTCCTCCGGAAATAAACAGTGCAAACAAAGCGCCATTATTTATTCATTTTGATGCTCTATTCTGAAAGCTTTTTTTTTGTCATGTGATCAGCACAGCACCAATCAGCGCTCTTGGAAGGAGACGACTGACCCTTCAAGCTCCACCACTAAATGAGGGATTAATATACACACATGTATGTTGTACGGATCCTTTTTTTTTTATTATTATAAATTCTTTCAGATTTATACAAGCCATAGCAGGCTTGCTGTACATGGTGGGAAAACCCCCGGCGGGGATCATATTGTACCTCTCCATCTCACAATCTTTTTAATTATCACAGAAAAAAGAATTATGGGATTAATTAGCATGACAACCACCAAGTCTGCACCGCCACATCACAGATAAAACCTCATTACAGAACAAAAACCACACACAGATTTCCCTCGTTAACGACCTTAATGTATATTTTAGCAGCACAAAAAGCCCCAACTGTGTGATCAGAAATACAAAAAAAAAAAAAATCTGAGTTCACCAAATGCCGGCCAATGAGCTGCATCCTTCTCTTCTCCCCTCCCCCCTCTTTGCTTTTTCTCTCCCTCTTCCCTCCTTCTCCCCTTTCCCAAATCAAACTGACCTCCTGTGTTTACAAAGCAGCTGAGAGCTAGTGGAGATCATTGTAGTAGTGGTATAGCAGTGAAGTAGCGGGGTAGTACCCCCACCTCCATTACTGAACCTCTATTATACAGCGCTGCCTCCCCCCCCCCCCATCCTACAGCGCTGTCCCCCCACTTCCTCCTCCCTACAGCGCTGTCCCCCCCCCCCCCCAGTCCTCCACATCCTACAGCGCTGTCCCCCCCCCATCCTCCCTACAGCGCTGTCCCCCCTCCCCCCAAGTCCTCCACATCCTACAGCGCTGTCCCCCCCCATCCTCCCTACAGCGCTGTCCCCCCCCCCCCCAGTCCTCCACATCCTACAGCGCTGTCCCCCCCCATCCTCCCTACAGCGCTGTCCCCCCCCCCCCCCAGTCCTCCACATCCTACAGCGCTGTCCCCCCCCCATCCTCCCTACAGCGCTGTCCCCCCTCCCCCCAAGTCCTCCACATCCTACAGCGCTGTCCCCCCCCATCCTCCCTACAGCGCTGTCCCCCCCCCCCCCAGTCCTCCACATCCTACAGCGCTGTCCCCCCCCATCCTCCCTACAGCGCTGTCCCCCCTCCCCCCAAGTCCTCCACATCTTACAGCGCTGTCCCCCCCCATCCTCCCTACAGCGCTGTCCCCCCTCCCCCCAAGTCCTCCACATCTTACAGCACTGTCCCCCCACTTCCTCCTACAGTGCTGTGTCAAACCCCCCCCCCCCCCCCCCCCCCCCAAGTCCTCCACATCCTACAGCGCTGTCCCCCCCACTTCCTCCCTACAGCGCTGTCCCCCCCCCCCCTCCCCCCAAGTCCTCCACATCTTACAACGCTGTCCCCCACTTCCTCCTACAGCACTGTCCCCCTTCCTCCTCCCTACAGCGATGTGTCCCGTTACCCCCCCCCCCCCCCCAAGTCCTCCACATCCTAGAGCGCTGTCCCCCCACTTCCTCCTCCCTACAGCGCTGTCCCCCTTCCTCCTCCCTACAGCGCTGTCCCCTTCCCCCCAAGTCCTCCACATCCTACAGCGCTGTCCCCCCACTTCCTCCTCCCTACAGCGCAGTCCCCCCCCCCAGTCCTCCACATCCTAGAGCGCTGTCCCCCCACTTCCTCCTACAGCGCTGTCCCCCTTCCTCCTCCCTACAGCGCTGTCCCCCCCCCCCCCCCCCCAAGTCCTCCACATCCTACAGCGCTGTCCCCCCACTCCCACCTACAGCGCTGTCCCCCCACTTCCTCCTCCCTACAGCGCTGTCCCCCCCCCCCAGTCCTTCACATCCTACAGCGCTGTCCCCCCACTTCCTCCTACAGTGATGTTCCCCACTTCCTCCTCCATTCCTCTTTCATCCTACAGCATTGTCCCCCCCACAATTCCTACTCCATCCTACAGCACTGTCCCCCACTTCCTCCTCCATCCTACAGTGCTGCCCCCCCCACAATTCCTCCTCCATCCTAACAGCACCGTCACCCACTTCTTCCTCCATCCTACAGCGCTGCCCCCACCCAATCCATCCTACAGGGCTGTCACCCTACTCCATCCCGAAGCACTGTCCCCCACTTCCTCCTACAGCACTGTTCCCCCCCCCCCCAATTCCTCCTACAGCGCTGCCCCCTCCCCCCACAATTCCTCTACCGTACAGCGCTGTCCCCCCCCCCCCCCCCCAACAATTCCTCCACCTTACAGTGTTGCCCCCCCCCCAACCTATTTTGCTGTAAAATGAAAAACACCCCCTCCCCCCCAACCATTTCTAGTCGTGGCCATCTTGAGTAAGGGCAGATGATTCATATAGCATTTACTTCCTGGAATCCATCTGCCCCAAGCTCAGGCATGCAGGCAGGAGGGCGTGCTTAGATCAACAGACCCCTCCTCCCCTCCTGAAGACTCCTTGGATGTATGACATTATTTACCTGGGCAAGAAACCAGGAAGTAACTGAAGTGTAAATAAAGTTTAAAACGGGTAAATATGATAATAATGAATCATTTACTAATGCCGGCAGCATGAGAATTATAAATAATCAATGTTGATTGAGAGTGAAATTCCACTATAATGAAACTTTCAATAATTTCCAACATGAGTAAAAGTTCTCCTCCTCCTCAGACTCGCCACACGGCACCTGATGTTACCATAGCAACACACGGCGTCCCGGGAAGGTTATTGGCAAACACAAAACACCCGGAGCTTACAGGCCACTGAATAGCCATTCTTACCTACTATCAGGCAACATCTGGTCTCTGCCGGCTGTACCGGATCACACAAGAAGATTCCACCAGAAACCCCGGGGGGCAGATTGTGGGGCAGTTTCCAATCAGAAACCTCGGCTGATAATTTCAGGCTAAGAAGGAAAAAAAGTATTATCACCATAAACTCCAAAAACTTTATTTTATTTAAAAGTTTCCTCCTGTACACTTGTCCCCCCACTTCCTCCTCCATCCTACAGCACTGCCCCCCCACTTCCTCCTCCGCCTTACAGCACTGTCCCCCCACCTCCTCCTCCATCCTACAGCACGGCCCCCCCACTTCCTCCTCCGCCTTACAGCACTGTCCCCCCACCTCCTCCTCCATCCTACAGCACTGTCCCCCCACTTCCTCCTCCATCCTACAGCACGCCCCCCCCACTTCCTCCTCCATCCTACAGCACGGCCCCCACTTCCTCCTACAGCACTGCCCCCCCACTTCCTCCTCCGCCTTACAGCACTGCCCCCCCACTTCCTCCTCCATCCTACAGCACTGTCCCCCCCACTTCCTCCTCCGTCCTACAGCACTGTCCCCCCCACTTCCTCCTCCGTCCTACAGCACTGTCCCCCCCACTTCCTCCTCCGTCCTACAGCACTGTCCCCCCCACTTCCTCCTCCGTCCTACAGCAAGGCCCCCCCCCACTTCCTCCTCCATCCTACAGCACGGCCCCCCCCACTTCCTCCTCCATCCTACAGCACTGCCCCCCCCTCACTTCCTCCTCCATCCTACAGCACTGCCCCCCCCTCACTTCCTCCTCCACCCTACAGCACTGCCCCCCCACTTCCTCCTCCATCCTAGAGCACTGTCCCCCCACTTCCTCCTCCATCCTACAGAACTGCCCCCCCACTTCCTCCTCCAGCCTACAGCACTGCCCCCCCACTACCTCCTCCATCCTACAGCACTGCCCCCCCCCCCACTTCCTCCTCCATCCTACAGCACGGCCCCCCTGCCCCACTTCCTCCTCCATCCTACAGCACTGCCCCCCTGCCCCACTTCCTCCTCCATCCTACAGCACTGCCCCCCACTTCCTCCTCCGCCTTACAACACTGTCCCTCCACTTCCTCCTCCATCCTACAGCACTGCCCCCCACTTGCTCCTCCGCCTTACAACACTGCCCCCCCACTTCCTCCTCCATCCTACAGCACTGACCCCACTTCCTCCTCCATCCTACAGAACTCCCCCCCCACTTCCTCCTCCAGCCTACAGCACTGCCCCCCCACTTCCTCCTCCATCCTACAGCACTGCCCCCCCACTTCCTCCTCCATCCTACAGCACTGCCCCCCCCACTTCCTCCTCCATCCTACAGCACGGCCCCCCTGCCCCACTTCCTCCTCCATCCTACAGCACTGCCCCCCTGCCCCACTTCCTCCTCCATCCTACAGCACTGCCCCCCACTTCCTCCTCCGCCTTACAACACTGTCCCTCCACTTCCTCCTCCATCCTACAGCACTGCCCCCCACTTGCTCCTCCGCCTTACAACACTGCCCCCCCACTTCCTCCTCCATCCTACAGCACTGACCCCACTTCCTCCTCCATCCTACAGAACTCCCCCCCCACTTCCTCCTCCAGCCTACAGCACTGCCCCCCCACTTCCTCCTCCATCCTACAGCACTGCCCCCCCACTTCCTCCTCCATCCTACAGCACTGCCCCCCCCACTTCCTCCTCCATCCTACAGCACTGCCCCCCCACTTCCTCCTCCATCCTACAGCACTGCCCCCCACTTCCTCCTCCATCCTACAGCACTGCCCCCCACTTCCTCCTCCATCCTACAGCACTGCCCCCCACTTCCTCCTCCATCCTACAGCACTGCCCCCCCACTTCCTCCTCCATCCTACAGCACTGCCCCCCCACACTTCCTCCTCCATCCTACAGCACTGCCCCCCCCACTTCCTCTTCCATCCTACAGCACTGCCCCCCTGCCCCACTTCCTCCTCCATCCTACAGCACTGCCCCCCACTTCCTCCTCCGCCTTACAACACTGTCCCTCCACTTCCTCCTCCATCCTACAGCACTGCCCCCCACTTGCTCCTCCGCCTTACAACACTGCCCCCCCACTTCCTCCTCCATCCTACAGCACTGACCCCACTTCCTCCTCCATCCTACAGAACTGCCCCCCCACTTCCTCCTCCAGCACTGCCCCCCCACTTCCTCCTCCATCCTACAGCACTGCCCCCCCCACTTCCTCCTCCATCCTACAGCACTGCCCCCCCACTTCCTCCTCCATCCTACAGCACTGCCCCCCCACTTCCTCCTCCATCCTACAGCACTGCCCCCCCCACTTCCTCCTCCATCCTACAGCACTGCCCCCCCACTTCCTCCTCCATCCTACAGCACTCCCCCCCACTTCCTCCTCCATCCTACAGCACTGCCCCCCCACTTCCTCCTCCATCCTACAGCACTGCCCCCCCCACTTCCTCCTCCATCCTACAGCACTGCCCCCCCCACTTCCTCCTCCATCCTACAGCACTGGCCCCCCCACTTCCTCCTCCATCCTACAACACTGGCCCCTCCCCCAACTTCCTCCTCCATCCTACAGCACTGCCCCCCCCACTTCCTCCTCCGTCCTACAGCACTGTCCCCCCCACTTCCTCCTCCGTCCTACAGCACTGCCCCCCTCACTTCCTCCTCCGTCCTACAGCACTGTCCCCCCCACTTCCTCCTCCGTCCTACAGCACTGTTCCCCCCCCCGCTTCCTCCTCCGTCCTACAGCACTGCCCCCCCACTTCCTCCTCCATGCTACAGCACTCCCCCCCCACTTCCTCCTCCATCCTACAGCACTGCCCCCCCCACTTCCTCCTCCATGCTACAGCACTGCCCCAACTTCCTCCTCCATCCTACAACACTGTCTCTCCCCCCCCCCCCAACTTCCTCCTCCATCCTACAGCACTGCCCCCCCCCCCACTTCCTCCTCCATCCTACAGCACTGCCCCCCCACTTCCTCCTCCATCCTACAGCACTGCCCCCCACTTCCTCTTCCATCCTACAGCACTGCCCCCCCCCCCACTTCCTCCTCCATCCTACAGCACTGCCCCCCCCCACTTCCTCCTCCATCCTACAGCACTGCCCCCCCCACTTCCTCCTCCATCCTACAGCACTGCCCCCCCACACTTCCTCCTCCATCCTACAGCACTGCCCCCCCCCCCACTTCCTCTTCCATCCTACAGCACTGCCCCCCTGCCCCACTTCCTCCTCCATCCTACAGCACTGCCCCCCTGCCCCACTTCCTCCTCCATCCTACAGCACTGCCCCCCCCACTTCCTCCTCCATCCTACAGCACTGCCCCCCACTTCCTCCTCCATCCTACAGCACTGCCCCCCCCCACTTCCTCCTCCATCCTACAGCACTGCCCCCCCCACTTCCTCCTCCATCCTACAGCACTGCCCCCCCCACTTCCTCCTCCATCCTACAGCACTGCCCCCCCACACTTCCTCCTCCATCCTACAGCACTGCCCCCCCCACTTCCTCTTCCATCCTACAGCACTGCCCCCCTGCCCCACTTCCTCCTCCATCCTACAGCACTGCCCCCCTGCCCCACTTCCTCCTCCATCCTACAGCACTGCCCCCCCCCACTTCCTCCTCCATCCTACAGCACTGCCCCCCACTTCCTCCTCCATCCTACAGCACTGCCCCCCCCCACTTCCTCCTCCATCCTACAGCACTGCCCCCCCCACTTCCTCCTCCATCCTACAGCACTGCCCCCCCACACTTCCTCCTCCATCCTACAGCACTGCCCCCCCCACTTCCTCTTCCATCCTACAGCACTGCCCCCCTGCCCCACTTCCTCCTCCATCCTACAGCACTGTCCCCCCACTTCCTCCTCCATCCTACAGAACTGCCCCCCACTTCCTCCTCAAACCTACAGCACTGCCCCCCCACTTCCTCCTCCATGCTACAGCACTGCCCCCCCCCCACTTCCTCCTCCATCCTACAGCACTGTCCCTCCCCCCGCCCCCAACTTCCTCCTCCATCCTACAACACTGTCCCCCCCCCCCCAACTTCCTCCTCCATCCTACAGCACTGCCCCCCCCCCACTTCCTCCTCCGTCCTACAGCACTGTCCCCCCCACTTCCTCCTCCATCCTACAGCACTGCCCCCCCCACTTCCTCCTCCATCCTACAGCACTGCCCCCCCCACTTCCTCCTCCATCCTACAGCACTGCCCCCCCACTTCCTCCTCCATCTTACAGCACTGTTCCCCCCCCCCACTTCCTCCTCCGTCCTACAGCACTGTCCCCCCCACTTCCTCCTCCGTCCTACAGCACTGTCCCCCCCACTTCCTCCTCCGTCCTACAACACTGTCCCCCCCACTTCCTCCTCCGTCCTACAACACTGTCCCCCCCACTTCCTCCTCCGTCCTACAGCACTGTTTCCCCCCCCCCACTTCCTCCTCCGTCCTACAGCACTGTCCCCCACACTTCCTCCTCCGTCCTACAGCACTGTCCCCCCCCCCTCACTTCCTCCTCCGTCCTACAGCACTGCCCCCCCCACTCCCTTCTCCGTCCTACAGCACTGCCCCCCCCCCACTTCCTCCCCCATCACCGTCTTTCCCCATCCTACAGCACTGCCCCCCCCCCCCACTTCCTCCCCCATCACCGTCTTTCCCCATCCTACAGCACTGCCCCCCACACACACAAACACACAAATCCTCAGGAAGGATCAGGCTCACTGTGTCCCTGCTGGGAATTGCAGCTCCTCGGTAACTTTAAAGCAACAGGTTAACAGCAGGTCTATATACTGTGGTGATCAGGCTCACAGTCCTCCTGCTGATCTTTTGACACCCCAGTGGCAGCAAGGCCTCACATAGCCATGCATAAGGTTGCTTCCATCACTGTGCTCCTGCTGAGACCTGTAGTTTCCCAGGCTTCTGTACTAGGGTGATCAGGCTCACTGTGCTCCTGCTGAGGCTCCAAGTTCCTTATCACCAGTAAAGCCACAGGCGGACAGTGGGCTTATGTAAGGGAGTGATCAGGCTCACTGTGTTCCTGTAGGGAATTGTAGTTCCTACGTAACAGTATAGCAAGAGGTTGACAGCAGGCCTATATACTGTGCTGATCAGGCTCACTGTACTCCTGCTGGGCCTTGCAGTTCCTCAGTCACAAAAAAATAACCTCCCTATATATCCTGGTGATCAGACTCACTCTACTACTCCTGGGCCTTTTATTTCTTCAGTCACTGCCAGATACCATACCTACATACCCTGATCAGGCTCACTGTGCTCCTGCTGGGCCTTGTAGTTCCACAAGCAACATTTTATATATATATACACACATACATACACACACATATATATACACACACACAAGCTCACTGCACTCCTGCTGGGCCTTGTAGTTCCTCAGTCACAGACCGCCTCCCTTATATACAGGGGGGATCAGACTCACTGCACTCCTGCTGATCCTTGTAGTTCCTCAGTCACAGACCGCCTCCCTACATACAGGGGTGATCAGACTCACTGCACTCCTGCTGATCCTTGTAGTTCCTCAGTCACAGACCGCCACCCTTATATACAGGGGTGATCAGACTCACTGCACTCCTGCTGATCCTTGTAGTTCCTCAGTCACAGACCGCCTCCCTACATACAGGGGTGATCAGACTCACTGCACTCCTGCTGATCCTTGTAGTTCCTCAGTCACAGACCGCCTCCCTATATACAGGGGTGATCAGACTCACTGCACTCCTGCTGATCCTTGTAGTTCCTCAGTCACAGACCGCCTCCCTATATACAGGGGTGATCAGGCTCACTGCACTCCTGCTGGGCCTTGTAGTTCCTCAGTCACAGACCGCCTCCCTATATACAGGGGTGATCAGGCTCACTGCACTCCTGCTGATCCTTGTAGTTCCTCAGTCACAGACCGCCTCCCTACATACAGGGGTGATCAGGCTCACTGCACTCCTGCTGATCCTTGTAGTTCCTCAGTCACAGACCGCCTCCCTACATACAGGGGTGATCAGGCTCACTGCACTCCTATTGGGCCTTGTAGTTCCTCAGTCACAGACCGCCTCCCTATATACAGGGGTGATCAGGCTCACTGCACTCCTGCTGGGCCTTGTAGTTCCTCAGTCACAGACCGCCTCCCTATATACAGGGGTGATCAGGCTCACTGCACTCCTGCTGGGCCTTGTAGTTCCTCAGTCACAGACCGCCTCCCTATATACAGGGGTGATCAGGCTCACTGCACTCCTGCTGGGCCTTGTAGTTCCTCAGTCACAGACCGCCTCCCTATATACAGGGGTGATCAGGCTCACTGCACTCCTGCTGGGCCTTGTAGTTCCTCAGTCACAGACCGCCTCCCTATATACAGGGGTGATCAGGCTCACTGCACTCCTGCTGGGCCTTGTAGTTCCCCCGTCAGACAGTCTCCACACATACCCGGGTGTTGAGGCTCACTGCACTCCTGCTCGGTCCCTCACAGACAGCCTCCCTATACCCAGGCTCACTGTAATCCTCCACAGGGAGGTCCGCCCCTCCCGGTACTTACCTGCCTTGTGTCTCCGCCCACCATCACCACCTACCTCACTCACCTCCTGAGTGTCTCTGAGGCTGCGGCCCCGGCCTCTCCTCGCACAGCTCCTCATCCCACAGACCCTCCAAGCCCCCGCTGGGCTCTATCACCTCCCAGACCGAGGCTCTGGCCGGATACAGGCCCGGGTGACGCCGCAGCGCTCTGCTATCTCACCACCGGGGGAGTCGGGAGCCAATAGCAGCGCCGCCTGGCAAACGTCGCCGGGGTTGGGCGCCGCCATCTTGCTGGCCAGTAAGTTGCTCCGCGGGTCGCCATTTTGTTGGTTGGATAACGATATTCGTGAAAACTACATCGATTTTTTACAAATGCGGAAGACAAATTCAGATCTATGATGGCGATCTTCTATTCCTCATTGTCAGTAAAAACTTCGTGTCTGAGTGGCTCACGTCAGGTCTGTTTCCCTACGCCTAGTTCAGCCTCAGATTGAGACAGCCAATAGCAGCGCCGCCTGACAAACGTCGCCGACACAGGGCGCCGCCATTAGTTTGGCGTAACTTGTACTTTCCACAGGCGCCATTTTTTTGGTTGGATAACTATGTTCCAAGAAAGCGACATAGGATTCAAAAGTAAAGCACAGGTGTGAGATTTCTGTGGTGACAGAATACCCGACATCATAGTGACGTTCTATTTCTTCACCTCTATACAAACTTCAATTTCTCAGTCACGTCTCTTTCTACTCTTCATATTAAATCAACGTATCACCAACGGCGGCGATCAGTTGTATGGCCCGTCCTTTTCATGTTCGTATATTATAAATAACGTAACAGCACTAGAAAGTTGCGCTTTCCCTCTTCCAACATGGCGGAAACCTTCCTTCCGCCCCACCAGACCCAGACAGCCAATCGCAGCCCCTCCACAGGCGTGTCTAGGTGTAACAGGTCCGGTGACGTCACGGGAGAAGCATGGCTGCGGGCTGCATGTGGAAGAGGTCTTCATCAGAGGGAGTGAGACTGTGCCTGGAGGGGCTGAGAGTGAGTCACGTGGGCGGCAGCCATAGATCAGGGTGGCGTCATGTCCTTAGGATTTACAATAACTTTATTTGTGCTTAGCAGAAGAAAACAAACTACACAAAATAATTAGTAGGGAATGATAACATGGCAATATTATTTTATATCAGGTGTTCTGTCGAAAAAGTGCATCCCGTCAGATAACGCCCCCCCCGATGATCTGCACATGTGCAGAACATTGGGGGTAAGATAATTAAACAACAAATATTATGAAATGAACATATATTTACATTATTTATAATATATTTCATGTATGATTATAGTTCTACCATTTATTATTATTTTTATATATAACAAATTATTATACATTTTATTATTATGTTACTTTTACTATTATTATCATTATTTTACATTATATAAATATATTTATTATTACCGTTATTTTATATATATATATATACACATACAGTATCTCACAAAAGTCAGTACACCCCTCACATTTTTGTAAATATTTTCTTCTATCTTTTCATGTGACAACACTGAAGAAATGACACTTTGCTACAATGTAAAGTAGTGAGTGTACAGCTTGTATAACAGTGTAAATTTACTGTCCCCTCAAAATAACTCAACACTCAGCCATTAATGTCTAAACCGCTGGCAACAAAAGTGAGTACACCCCTAAGTGAAAATGTCCAAATTGGGCCCAAGGTGTCAATATTTTGTGTGGCCACCATTATTTTCCAGCACTGCCTTAACCCTCTTGGGCATGGAGGTCACCAGAGCTTCACAGGTTGTCACTGGAGTCCTCTTCTACTCCTCCATGATGACATCACAGAGCTGGTGGATGTTGGAGACCTTGCGCTCCTCCACCTTCCATTTGAGGATCACCCACAGATGATCAATAGGGTTTAGGTCTGGAGACATGCTTGGCCAGTCCATCACCTTTACCCTCAGCTTCTTTAGCAAGGCAGTGGTCATCTTGGAGGTGTGTTTGGGGTCATTATGTTGGAATACTGCCCTGCGGCCCAGTCTCTGAAGGGAGGGGATCATGCTCTGCTTCAGTAGGTCACAGTACATGTTGGCATTCATGGTTCCCTCAATGATCTGTAGCTCCCCAGTGCCGGCAGCACTCATGCAGCCCCAGACCATGACACTCCCACCACCATGCTTGACTGTAGACAAGACACACTTGTCTTTGTCCTCCTCACCTGGTTGCCGCCACACACGCCTGACACCATCTGAACCAAATACGTTTATCTTCGTCTCATCAGACCACAGGACATGGTTCCAGTAATCCAAGTCCTTAGTCTGCTTGTCTTCAGCAAACTGTTTGTGGGCTTTAGAAGAGGCTTCCTTCTGGGACGACAGCCATGCAGACCAATTTGATGCAGCGTGCGGCGTATGGTCTGAGCACTGACAGGCTGACCCCCCACCCCTTCAACCTCTACTGCAATGCTGGCAGCACTCATACGTCTATTTCCCAAAGACAACCTCTGGATATGACGCTGAGCACGTGCACTCAACTTCTTTGGTGGACCATGGCGAGGCCTGTTCTGAGTGGAACCTGTCCTGTTATACCGCTGTATGGTCTTGACCACCGTGCTACAGCTCAGTTTCAGGGTCTTGGCAATCTTCTTATAGCCTAGGCCATCTTTATATAGAGCAACAATTCTTTTTTTCAGATCCTCAGAGAGTTCTTTGCCATGAGGTGCCATGTTGAACTTCCAGTGACCAGTATGAGAGAGTGAGAGCAATAACACCAAATTTAACACACCTGCTCCCCATTCACACCTGAGACCTTGTAACACTAACGAGTCACATGACATCGGGGAGGGAAAACGGCTAATTGGGCCCAATTTGGACATTTTCACTTAGGGGTGTACTGACTTTTGTTGCCAGTGGTTTGGATCAGTGTTTCTCAATTCCAGTCCTCAAGGCGCACCAACAGGTCATGTTTTCAGGATTTCCACTATTTTGCACAGGTGATTTGATCAGTTTTCACTGCCTTAGTAATTACCACAGCCGTTTCATCTGAGGGAAATCCTGAAAACATGACCTGTTGGTGCGCCTTGAGGACTGGAGTTGAGAAGCAGCGGTTTAGACATTAATGGCTGTGTGTTGAGTTATTTTGCAGGGACAGCAAATTTACACTGTTATACAAGCTGTACACTCACTACTTTACATTGTAGCAAAGTGTCATTTCTTCAGTGTTGTCACATGAAAAGATAGAAGAAAAGATTTACAAAAATGTGAGGGGTGTACTCACTTTTGTGAGATACTGTATGTGTGTGTGTGTGTATATAGATAGATAGATATATATATATATATATAGATATATATCTATATATATCTATATATATATATATCTATATATACACACACACACATACAGTAAAAATTAAAAAAATTATTCTGATCATAAAAATAATAATAATGTTGTTATATATACACACACATATTTCTTATTATTCTATAATAAAAAAAATATATTGTAATATATATCTAAAATCATGATAATCAATAAATATATAAATATGTGTTTGTATATATAACAACATTATTATTATTTTTATGATCAGAATAATTTTTTTAATTTTTACTGTATGTGTGTGTGTGTGTATATATAGATATATATATATATATATATATATATATATATCTCTATATATATATATATATATATATCTCTATATATTGTAATAAACTAATAAACTCTATTATTCTTAAGTACGCAGTGGGTGGGGGTAGTTTTCATTTTATTGCATGTGACTTGACCCAGGGTTGCCAGTCATCCTCAATCAGACATCCTGCCAGATATATAGGAGCAGTCCACCCCGAATGGTTTTCATAGGTATAGGTGGAGATTGGTGGTCCTGTGTACTTCAAGGTGTTCTCCCTCGTGTTATATTCTACTTATTGTGAAACTTTAAAAAAAAATCCAGAGCAGGGCGGCTTGATTATATTTAGAATTGATGTTCAAGTGGACACGGCATCTGAGCACCACAAACTGAAAAACTTTATTTAATACATTTTTAATATTCATAACAAACTCCCTCATCCTCTCATGTCTCCATGCTTTATTTTGCTGAGAAATCACTTTGAAAAAAACCTCTGTCATTTAAAGTTGTGGCCATCTTAAGTAAGGGCAGATGATTCATGTACTTCCTTGAATCCATCTGCCCTTAGCTCAGCCATGCAGGCAGGAGGGTGTGGTTAGCTGAGAAAGTCCCTCCTCCCATGAAGACATATGACATCATTTTGGCCTAGGCCAGAAACCAGGAAGTAACTGAAGAAATGTAAAAAAGTAAGTAAATATAATCTACCTTCCTATATATTTACTAATGCTAGCAGCATAAGGATTAAAAATAGTCAGTGTTGATTGGGGGAGATGCACTGTATATTTGATTGGATGCTCTACTGTTGTAGAGTCTGTGATCACCGTGGTTGAAATTTATTTCTTTCCCATTTTTTTTTTAGAAGTGAAAGATCCACCACCTAGCATGGAAACCTGTCCATTTTGCGGGAAGGCCTTCAAAAGGCTGAAGTCCCATTTACCGTACTGTAAAATGGCCGGTGCCAAAAACAACCCAAATGCAACCGAGCAGGCAAAGAAAAATCCAAAAACAGGGATGAAGAAGGCTTTACTGGTGGAAGCCAAAGAGCAAAACTTAAATAATGAAGGAGATGATACCATGGAAGTAACTAAAAAGAAACAGCTCAACAAAAAGAAACAGAAACATCTAGAGCCTTCATCTTGTAGGACCCAAAAAATCATGCTTGAAGATAAAGAAAAGGAGCATTTAAAGAAACACATACAAAATAGTAATTTAGATAGAGCAAATGGCAATAGCCTACTAATTGATACAGAAGAGAACAGATCTGATCAGTGTCCCATAGAGGGTCCCACCATTCTGACCACTTTGCAGAGCTTGGAGGTGGCTTCTTCATTGGAGCCAACAAACCCGCTTCATATAGCAGTCACACCGTCTCAAACATCAGCTCTTCAAGCCTTGCCAGGAAGCTTCGAATTCTTGAAGGCCTCAGAGGACAACTGGACTTGGCCAAACCGCAAGGCAGATTTTAGAGGTGCCATAGGGAAATCGAGAAGCTCTGGTGTCAAGTCAACTGTCTATGAAGAAGTTTCCAAGAAAGCTTTATTGGTGGAAGCCAAAGAGCAATACTTAGAAAAGAAAATTTTGCAGAACCCGAAGGTGGCCAGTTCATTGGCACCAACAGACCTTCTTCATGTAGCAGATTCCAAGAAAGCTTTATTGGTGGAAGCAAAAGAGAAATACCTAAATAATGAAGGAGATGACACCATGGAAATGACGAAAAAAGCACAGCTCAATAAAAAGAAACACAGTTGTCAAGAATTTTGTAGGACCCAACAATTCACGCATGAAGAAAATGAAAGGGAACATGTAAAGAAAGACATAAAAAATAATAATTTAGGTCACACTCATGACAATGATCATTTAATTGATAAAGAAGAGAATAGATCTGATTATTGTCCCATAGAGGGTTCCAGCACTCTGACCAGTTTGTGGAGTCCAGAGGTGGCAACTTCAATAGTACACACAGACCCACTTCATGGAGCAGTCACACCATCCCAAACATCAGCTCTTCAAGCCTTGCAAGGAGGCTCTGAATTATTGAAGACCTCAGAGGACAACTTTACTTGGCCAAACTACAAGGGAGATTTTAGAGGTGCCATAGAGAAAATGGCAAACATTGGCATTAAGTCACCTTTATATGAAGACGTTTCCAAGAAAGCATCATTGGTGGATGCCAAGGAACAATGCGTAAAAAACAAAGAAGATGACAACACCTTGACTTGGCCAAACCACAAGGGAAATTTTACAGGTTCCATAGAGAAAGCAGGAAGCCTTGGCATCAAGTTGCCTTTATACAAAGAAGTTTCCAAAGTCATGGAGGACAAAATGCCAGGAGAAGATCATTGCAGCTTTCAAAATGGTTTTAAAGGTTCTTTTAATGAGAGCCTTTTCCAGAAACCTGAGCTGCCCTCTGAGCCAATTTCTTCTTTTCTGCCGTCAACCATGGTTTTCTCCTCTCACAGACCTCACAGTGATTTTCCAAGGCACGGTGATTATGTACAGTTACCGCATATATCTCACCAAATGCAGACTCATAAATCTAATGCATTGAAGAGCATGGAGAAGTCTTTAGAGGGCCAACTAGACCTGACCCCTGCCAACGAGACCAAGACTCCCCGGCCAGTCAGAGATGTGTTATCAAGAAATTGCTCTTTGGGTCTGCAGTGGATTCCAGAACTGCACTCCAATTATATCCAGCTGAAGATTGTTCCCGAGCAAATAAATTTGAAGAGTTCCAGTGGGAGAATGGGAGAGTCCATAGCTCCGGGACCTTTTGACCCAGGTAATTTATTATTATATTTATATAGCGGCAACAGCTTGTGCAGCCTTTTACAATGCAACTCAACTCAACAGTACAATTACTATACAACTCAAGGCAAGAAAGTAAGAAGTTCAATTGTTAGGTGGGGATAGGCTTCTCTGAAGGAATGAGTTTTCAGGGATCACCTAAAGGTGGACAAAGTAGGAGATAGCTGGACAGATTGGGGTAGGAAGATCAAGAAGATGGGAGAGGCTCTGGAGAAGTCCGGTAAGGTAAGCATGGGAGGAGAAGACAAGGGAGCTAGCGAGCAGGAGGTCTTGAGAGGTGCTGAAGGATGGGTAAAATCGAAGCAAGATAGCAGGAGGTATTGAGAGGTACTAGAGAAGGGGCAAAATCGAAGCTAGAGAGCAGGAAGTCTTGGGAGAAGGGGCAAAATCGAAGCAAGAGAGCAGTAGGTCTTGAGAGGTGCTGGAGGAGAGGCAAAATAGAAGCTAGAGAGCAGGAAGCCTTGGTAGATGCTGGAGGAGGGAAATGAATCAAAGCTAGAGAGCAGGAAGTCTTGAGAGCTGCTGGAGGAGGGGAAAAAGCGAAGCAAGAAAACAGGAGCTCGAGAGGTGCTAGAGGAGGGGGAAAATCGAAGCTAGAGAGCAGGAGGTCTTGAGAGGAGCTGGAGGAGGGGAAAAATCAAGGCTAGAGAGCAGGAGGTCTTGAGAGGAGCTGGAGGAGGGGAAAAATCAAGGCTAGAGAGCAGGAGGTCTTGAGAGGAGCTGGAGGAGGGGAAAAATCAAGGCTAGAGAGCAGGAGGTCTTGAGAGGTGCTGGAGGAGGGAAAAAATCAAAGCAAGATAGCAGGAGGTATTGAGAGGTGCTAGAGGAGGGGCAAAATCGAAGCTAGAGAGCAGGAAGTCTTGGGAGAAGGGGCAAAATCGAAGCAAGAGAGCAGTAGGTCTTGAGAGGTGCTGGAGGAGAGGCAAAATAGAAGCTAGAGAGCAGGAGGTCTTGAGAGGTCCGGGAGGAGGGGAAAAATCGAGGCTAGAGAGCAGGAGGTCTTGAGAGGTGCTGGAGGAGGGGAAAAATTGAAGCAAGAGAGCAGGAAGTCTTGGGAGAAGGGGCAAAATCGAAGCAAGAGAGCAGTAGGTCTTGAGAGGTGCTGGAGGAGAGGCAAGATAAAAGCTAGAGAGCAGGAAGTCTTGAGAGGTCCGGGAGGAGGGGCAAATTCAGAGCAAAGGGAGCAGGAGATCTTGGGAGGCTGAAGAAGTACAGTAAGTTCACACCAATCACTGTTCTTTATAAATGAGAACTGAGTTGTTTTACAGCAGTCCTGTCGTGTGAGTGACTGAAGGGAACTTTCTTTATTCAGAGTCCTGTTGGCCTACACAGCGTCAGCCCATTCCGGAGGTCCCGCTGACGTCACGACGGCTGATGGATGTTAGGATCGGTGATCTGCCTTCCTGGCTGGCGCTCCAAAGACTCTCCATGAAGACTATTCCTGAATTGGGGGTGACAGGTGAGAAAACACAAGGCACCCCAAATCCAAGTGAATCGCCTGATAACAAGACACAGAAATATACAATATAGATTTGTGTTGCCTTTTCAGATTCTCTCTGACTTTCAGAGAGGTTGTACCCGGGTGATGCCTGCCCCCCGCCTTCCGCCGATTGGCCCAGGTCTCCTGTCCCACCGGGAGACCCGAGCCACCATCCGGCACGTCCGCTGGCTGGCCGGAGACCTGATCAAAGAGCCGGACTCAGCTTTGATCTGGTCTCTGATGTAGAAACCCGGAAGCGACAACAGCAATAGAAGTGATCATGCATTTTTATTTTTTGAATGTACAGTTTAAAAAAAAAAAAAAAAAAACATTTTTACAGCGCCCCATTCCTCCTGCTCACGCGCCAAAGAAAGCGCTTACGTAAGTCGCGCCCGCAAATGTAAACAGTGTTCAAATCACACATGAGGTATCGCTGCGATCGTTATGCCCCGTACACACAGTCGGATTTTCCGAGGGAAAATGTGTGATAGGACCTTGTTGTCGGAATTTCCGACCGTGTGTAGGCTCCATCACACATTTTCCATCGGATTTTCCGACACACAAAGTTTGAGAGCAGGATATAAAATTTTCTGACAACAAAATCCGTTGTCGGAATTTCCGATCGTGTGTACACAAATCCGACGGACAAAGTGCCACGCATGCTCAGAATAAATAAAGAGATGAAAGCTATTGGCCACTGCCCCGTTTATAGTCCCGACGTATGTGTTTTACGTCACCGCGTTCAGAACGATCGGATTTTCCGACAACTTTGTGTGACCGTGTGTATGCAAGACAAGTTTGAGCCAACATCCGTTGGAAAAAATCCTAGGATTTTGTTGTCGGAATGTCCGAACAAAGTCCGACCGTGTGTACGGGGCATTAGCGCGAGGGCAATAATTTTAGCGCAGGACCTCCTCTGTAACTCTAAACTGGTAACTGCTAAAAATGTTTAAACGACGCCTCTGGAGATTTTTAAGTACTGTAGATTGTCGCCATTCCACGAGTGTGCGCAATTTTAAAGCGTGACATGTTAGGTATCTATTTACTCGGAGTAACATCATCTTTCACATTATATAAAAGAATTAGGCTAACTTTACTGCTTTTTTTTTTTTAATTAATTGGAGTGTATTTTTTCCCAAAAAACTGTGTTTAAAAGACTGCAGCACAAATACAGTGTGACAAAAAATATTTCAACAACCGCCATTTTATTCCCTAGGATCTCTGATAAAAAATAATTTAAAATGTATAATTTAAAATGTAAAATTTTATAATTAATATATAAAAAAAGTCCCAAAAAAACAAGAAAAAATATTCAGACAGTGCATCCTAGAATCCTATAGGAACCCGGTGACGCCACATCCACTCAGATCCTGCTTACCAGAAAGCCAGTGACCCCCGATTAGAGTGGTCAACCTGCGCTTGTGTGTATTCCAGCTCACCAGCATAGATCAAGCGATCACTCTCCAGCGTGTGACACCATCCAGTATGCAATACGACCTGGAGATTAAAATCGCAAAAGGGTAAACTCCAAACGCTCCAGACAGATTCAGATATAAAAGGCAAAGATGGCCAAAGATAGTGTGATATTATTATTATTTAAAACCATCTATTGGATAAAATCATAAAACTAAGGTGCACTCACATGTTTCAGAATATACATAGCAGCATTACAGAGGCCAACAATCCACGATTCCAGAAAGAAAGATGGCCGAACCTCAACCGCTCATGGGTAGTGGTGCGCGTACGTCCGCCCGACCGGTTTCGTCACAACTGACGTAATGAGGGGCACCTGATGTGCGGTGTGTGGTGTCACCGGGTTACTATAGGATTCCTACTAATGAACACGGCTGTTTGATTACTGCACTGAATTTCGGAATTCTGAATACTTTTTCTTCTTATTTTGGGCTTTTTTTATTCTTTTTATTTATTATTATTATATAATTCATTATTTTTTTTTTTAATTATTATTATTATATATTTGCATTTTTGCTCATTTAAGTGATATTATTTGAGTTATTCACTTTTAGAGATGCACGTTATATATTAAAAAAAAAAAATGATATATATATATTATATTATATCATATATATATATATATATATATATATATATATATATATATATATATATATATATATATATATATACACAGTATATATAATTTTCTAGAAAAAATACTGATTTTTTTTAACTTGCAAACAACAAATGTCACAAATAGGCCCGATCTTGAAGTGTTTAATGTTTACTGTCTCTGGCAGCGTGGACTCGATACTACAACAAATACATCAATGTGAGGAAAGGAGGGATAGGAGGCCTGGCAATGCTGCTTACTGGCTACTGCGTCCTGAGCTACTCCTGGAACTATCACCGTATACGTAAGAACGCACTTTATTCAGTAAAACATATTCCGGAGGTAGCTGAGATTAAGCTATCTCCATCCATGCGTTGGCTTTTCAGTGAGGCCTGCACACCAGTGAAATCAGCCAATCACAAACCATTAAATCTGACCTTCCCTTCAGTCTTGCACAGTTGTACCTGATCCTCTCCTGTACTGAAACGGCTTCCTCTGATTTCACTGCACACTGTGAGCTTATCACCATGTGCATTAGAAGCTGCAGTTAGATAGTTAGATAGACCACTGCCTTATTTCCGGGCTGGAGGACGTCTATCACTTATGACCAAAACTTTTGGAAAACGCTTGACCACCATACCTATGTACTGTAAGCTTATAGATATCCTTTTCTAAAACCAAAGACGTTGATAGGGAGTTGCCGCTCCTCCCACACTGGCCATTATGGAGTTGCCCCTCCTTGTGGCCGTAACATTCTCCATTCTTCTGGGAAGACTTTCAAAAGGATTTTGGAGGGACTATAGCAATTTGTTAGGTTCATTAGGTCAGGTACTGACGTTGGATGAGAAGACCTGGCCCATGCATCCAGCCTCACATTGGGCACCAAAAAAAAAAAGTAGGGATGAGGTCAGGGCTGTGTGCAGGACACTGGAGTTCCTGCACACCCAACAGGTCACACCACGTCTTTATGGCGCTGGCTTTGTAGACGGGGGGGGGACAGTCATGGTCTTCACTAAACTGTTACCACAAGATTGGAAGATCACAGTTGTCTACAATATCTTTGTATGATGGAGTATTACCAGGACCCTTCACTGGAGACACCTGAACTCAAGAATATGGAGTGGTGTCCACATAGGTTGGGCCAAATACTGTTTGGAGTGGAATGACCCATTTACTATTATTTGTAGAGTTCTTTAATCATTAGCTTCTAAAGGGCAAGACTTATATTGGATGAGGAGACATGGCTCACCATTGACATTCCAATTTGCCCCAAAGGTGGTCAGTAGGGTTGAGGTCAGGGCTTTGAACAAGACACTGGGGTTCCTCTACACCAAACTGGTCGCACAATGTCATTATGGAGTTTGGCTTTGTGCACAGGAGCATCATCATGCTGGAACAGAAAAGGGTCTTCACCATATTGTTATCACAAGTTTGGAAGAGCACAATTGTCTACAATATCTTTGTATGATGGAGGAATACCAAGACTCTTCACTGGAGACACCTGAACTCAGAGACATTGTAGACAATTGTGCTCTTCCAATCTTGTGCTAACAGTTTGGTAAAGACCCTTTTCTGTTCCACCATGACTGTCCCCCTGTGTACAAAGCCAGCTCCATAAAGAAATGGTGTAACCAGTTTGATGTGGAGAAATTCGGGGGTGTCCTGTACAGAGCCCTGACCTCAACCCTACTGAACACCTTTGGGATGAATTGTGAGGTCGGGTGCTCATGTTGGATGAGAAGACCTGGCTCACCATTGGCGTTCCAATTCATCCAAAAGATGTTCAGAAGGCATGAGGTTAGGGCTCTCTGCAGGACACTCGAGTTCCTCCACATCAAACTGGTCACACCATGTCTTTATGGAGCTGGCTTTGTACCTAGGGGCACAGTCATTACTGGAACAGAGAAGGGTCTTATAGCATAGTGTGACACATATACAATCTGAAAAGCTGCACACCCCGAGTAACAAGTTATTGTAAAAAGAAAATTCCCCGTGGGGTTTTTTTTAGCAGCAATTATGAGTCAGCAAAAATTTATGTAAAATATATAAATGATTTTATTATCAAAAAAAGAGAGAAAACAAATAAACAATATGCACACAAAGGTAAAACATGAGCTCTGGGTTTGTACAATGCGAGACTGGTAGATTATGAGAGGGAGAAACAAAATCATGGCAATACCATCAGGGTAGAAAAAGAAATAAATTATCTAATGTATCAACCTACAATCAGTAAGATGTGGTTGTACTGTCCGATGTTCGGAACAAAGCCCCAATGCATTTCGACCTATATATTTACAGTCTTCCTCAGGGGGTTCTTGTGTTTCTACAATTACATCAAAAGACAGTTGTTAATGATGTGAAATATAATGTACAATCATGATCATTTATGCATGTTTCATAGGTGAAGGCACAATGGTAATTGCTTCATATTTACCCTCTCCATCAAAAAAAAAGCTTGCTTATCCAGAGACTTCGTATTAAAACAAACACACACGAGATAGACAGTTGATTTCCCCACTGATGGTCTTGAAGGCTGCTGGGGAGCCGCCCCCGCCTCAGCCCTGTAAGGGGTTGCCTGGGCCGCAGGGCTTACAAGTGGTCACAGGTTAGGGCACTCCAAAAGGAGAGGAGAGTGGGGGACATGGGCACCTGAAAGTCATCACAATGGAAGTAATTAAAGTGGTGTTCCGGCCGAAATTATACTTTTTAAATAAAAATACCCCTATAATACACAAGCTTAATGTATTCTAGTAAAGTTAGTCTGTAAACGAAGGTCTGTTTTGTTAGTTTATAGCAGTAGTTTGTTATTTTATAAACTTGCAGCAGGCCGTGGCCATCTTAAGTGTGGGCATCTGAAGCCAGACTGTATTTCTTCCTGGATCTCATCCTTGCAGATCTCGCACATGCTCAGTGCAGCACAAGCAGTGTAATAGGTTTCAGGTCAGGTTTCCATAGCAACAGCAGTGTCAGGAAGTTGCCGCCCCTTCCCAGAAGGCATTGCAAACAGGAAATTATGCGATGGGCCGCGGCCAGGGAGGAGGAAGTGAAAAATTAATACAGCAGATATACAGTAAGTGCTGAGAAAAAAAATAAATAAATATCCAATTCGTTTACAGTGCACAGTTTAGTGAGGGATGCTGAAGAGTTGTAAAAGTGGGTGGAACTCCACTTTAATATATTATGTACGTTTTTGTCTATATGATAGGAAGTCAAAAAGAATAACGCTGAAAGGGCCTAATTGTGAGAAGGAGTAAAAAAACTCAAGTCCCAGTATAATATAAATGCTAGTGGCGCATAATACCTAAAATGCTGTTTTATATTAGGTGTCTGGTGTAAAATATTATATAAAATGTTCGTATATATATACCAATGAATGATTGAAAAATATTGGGGTGAAAGCAGTAATTTCTGTACAGAATCAAACATTATTTTTAAAAATTAAACTAATAGGTGAGGTGTTGAAATGAATGTAAAAAGATTGATGGGGTGATTAATAAATGGGAAAGTGAGATGACAAAAGGGTATATACTGTGGTGATGGGTGTTATGTGTGGAGCTGTGAAAAACAGTATGGTAGTGATCACAAAAATATTGGGAATATAAAACATGTTGAAAACAAGTGCTGAGAAAAAAAAAAGAATATATATAATATAATAATGGTGAGAAGTGAAAAATACCAAATAATGGTGAGGAATGTGCTCAAAAAACACTAAAGTGCTAGGTAGTGCCGAAATGAAAGCGAAATAGTTTTATTAAAGTGGAGGGCCACCCTAAAAAAAAAAAAAAATTGCATGAAAAATCCTAAAAAAAAAACAAAAAACATTTAAACTTACCTAAACCCTTGTTGCTAGGCAGTCTTCCTAATCTGCCTCTTCCTATTCCGCGGCGTGTTCTGCTCCTCAGTGAGCGGCCCCCGTTGTCTTCTGGGAACTGTGTGTGTTCCCAGAACACCACGGGGCCATTCACAGAGCGGCTCGCGCGTGCGCAGTAGGAAACTGGCAGTGAAGTCGCAAGGCTCCACTGCCTGTTTCCCTTACTTAGGATGGCGGTGCCGGGACCCGAGAGCCGAGGGACGGGTCGGCCTCGGGCGGCCGACATCGCGGGCACCCAGGACAGGTAAGTACTTATTTAAAGCCAGTAGCTACAGTGTTTGCAGCTGCTTACTTTTAATTTTCTTTTTTCAGGGACGGAATCCCACTTTAAGTACCTGACTGCATATAAAAGTAATTAGGACTCTGTGGTCCCTATGATGGGAAACACCAGGTCAGAGCTCATGTTTTACCTTTGTGTGTATATTGTTTATTTGTTTTCTCTCTTTTTTTGATAATAAAATAATTTATATATTTTACGTACATTTTTGCTGACTCATAATTGCTGCTAAAAAAAACCCACGGGGAATTTTCTTTTTCTTTTGACAGAGAAGTGTCTTTACCAAACTGTTACCACAAGATTGGAAGATCACAATTGTCTACAATGTCTTTGTATGATGGAGTTTTACCAGGACCCTTCACTGGAGACAACTGAACTCAATAACATGGAGTGGTGTCCAGTTTGGAGTGGAATGACCCATTTACCATTCTTTGTAGAGTTCTTTAATCATTAGCTTCCAAGGAAAAGAATCATATTGGATGAGAAGACCTGGCTCACCATTGGCCTTCCAATTCGCCCCAAAGGTGTTCAGTAGGGATGAAGTCAGGACTCTGTACAGGACACTCGAGTTCCTCCACACCACACTGGTCACACCATGTCTTTATGGAGCTGGCTTTGTACACAAGGGGGAGGGGGGGACACAGTCATGGTGGAACAGAAAGGGGGCTTGACCAAACTGTTACCACAAGGTTGGAAGAGCACAATTGTCTTCAATGTCTTTATGGAGCTGGCTTTGTACACAGGGAACACCATCATGCTGGGACAGAAAAGGGTCTTCACCAAACTGTTACCACAAGGTTGGAAGATCACAATTTCCTACCATGTCTTTGTATGATGGAGGATTACTAGGACCCGTCACTGGAGACACATGAACTCAAAAAGACATTGTAGACAATCTTGTGATTGCAGTTTGAGGAAGACCCTTTTCTGTTCCAGCCTGACTGTCCCCTGTGTACAAAGCCAGCTCCATAGACACATGGTGTGACCAGTTTGATGTGGAGGAACTTGAGTGCCCTGCACAGAGCCCTGACCTCATCCCTACTGAAGACCTTTGGAATTAATTTTGAGGTCAGCTACTGATGTTTGTTGAGAAGACCTGGCTCACCACTGAGGTTCCAATTCATCCCAAAAGGTGTTCAGTAGGGTTGAGGTAAGGGCTCTGTGCAGGACACTTGAGTTCCTCCACCCCAAACTGGTCACACCATGTCTTTATGGAGCTGGCTTTGTACACAAGGGGGAGGGGGGGGCACAGTCATGGTGGAACAGAAAAGGGTCTTGACCAAACTATTACCACAAGCTTGGAAGAGCACAATTGTCTTCATTGTCTTTGTATGATGTTGTATTACCAGGACCCTTCACTGGAGACACCTAGACTCCATCATTTTGGATGGGGTCATATAGTGAATGTAATAGTCAATTTGTATTTTTGCTAAAATTTCTCTGCACTTTTTCTCTTTTTCAGGACAGGATCGCTGGAGAAAATACCACTAAGACTTTTCATCCAGTGGGTAAGGTCCAAACACTCCATATTGTCAACAGCAAGCCAAAAACCACAGCAAGGCCTGAGCTGTGTGGTACGAGTTCCTTTCCGGATGTCCCGTTGACGGTCCAGTTGTGACAGTTGAGCCTGGCGCTCCAGAGACTTTCCATTGTTGAAACCTGATTTTTCATTGGTTGTTCCTCAGGTGCCTTTTTTTTTTTTTGAGTGTTTCCTCAATAATAATGTTTTTTTTTCTGACTGCTGTTTCATGCTTAGTTATTTAATAAAAGTTTTTTTCTCAAATATTTTTTTGTTTAATTTTACAGGGGAGCTAAAGGGTGAATACTTACCTGTCCAACCGTCCCTTGCCAGCACCTGCTTGAGTGCTGATCTTTGCACCTGTTCATTGGATGGCAGGCGATGGTGTCACTGTTGTGCACGAAGAGTAGCTAGTCATCCTGGCACTCAGGGACCGACCCGGCACTGTAAAGCGAGCTGCGCATGCACAGCTCAGTTTACAGCACCGAAAAAGACAACAGCAAGCAGCGGCATTTTATTTTGGAGAGACAGGTCAGGTCTCCATCATACCCTACAGCGCAGGTCTCCATGGTGCCCTACAGAGCAGGTCTCCATGGTTCCCTACAGGAAAGGGCTCCATAGTACCATACAATGCAGGTCTCTTCTGCAATAAAAGCCTGCCTGGTCGATGTTTCTAACAGTGGAACTTTCATTGCGCTTTAATTAGGGTTGCACCATACCATTTTTTTACCAGTGAGTACGAGCACCAATAAGTTCGATCAAGTACTCACCGATACCGATACATTTGCAGTGCGATTTGAGCCCATACAAAATGAATGGGCTCAAATCGCACTGCAAAGAATTGAATGTGATTCAAACAGGAACGTGGTGCGATTCCTGTCTCAATCCCCCACCTCTCTTGTGTGAACCCAGGCTTGTCATAGTGACAGGAGCCATGCGAGAAACCTCCCTGCAGGATGAGTTCCACCATCCCTGGCTCCAGATCCCACTGTGGACATCAGTGGGTGCGGATTGGGCTCCTCCTGCCTCTCCCATGGCTCTCTCTCTCCCCAGCCTCCAGCGGTTCCAGCCATCCACTGGACCCTCTCCCCATCTTCCCCGGTTTCGCTGTACTAGATTGCCGATCCCCCGCTGCTTCACAGGTCCAGAGATTCTAAATCCCTGTGGCGGTCTCTTCTGTCCTAGCAGTGCTGACAATACGGGCTAGACAGCTCCTGATTGGTCAGCACCGTCACATGGTTGGTGCCGACCAATCAGAAGCCATTTAGACTGTACTGCAAGAGAGCGAGAGAAAAAGCCACAGGGGGGATTTCAAATCCTCGGACCTGTGAAAACGGCTTTTCACTGTCAGCGGGGATCAGCGATATGGTACAGCAGTGGATAGCTGGAACCGTGGGAGGGAGCCGGAGATAGAACTCGTAATGCAGCAAGGTTTCCCACACCGCTTGTGTGAACTCGGGCTCCAAGTCACTATGACAAGCCTGGGTTCACACGGGAGCAGTGCGGGGAAACCGCATGCAATTCGCAAAGGAATCGCTCCGCATTCCCGTTTAAATCTCATGCAACTCTTTGCAGTGCGATTTGAGCCCAGTCATTTTGTATTGGGTCAAATCGCACCGCAAAAGGTATCGGGAGCATTTGCGAATACTTGTGCAAGTACACGGTATTGGTGCCGACACCGGTGCAACCCTAGCTTTAAAAATACTTAAGCTCAGGTGCCATTCAGAGAATGCTTAGAATTTTTTCCAATGAATGCTAATTGTTCTCGGATTGGACTCCTTCAATCAGAGAACATTTCGCAGCTTTCATTAAATTTACGTGATCCCTGGTGATCCTGGAGGTCCATGATCAGACACTTCCTGTTATAGGGTGACAACGCTCCGTTCCTGTCCCCACGTGGTGTTCCTGTGTTGTCACCCTGTCACCTGCACCCCCCCCCCCCGATGGAGTCTACAAGCAGTTTTGTAGACACATTGCACTGTTGTCACCTTCAGGAAGCCGGTCCACAACAATGGCGTGCAGCAGGGATGCGCCGATACCAAGCATTTGAGTATCGGTACTCATGCAAATGCTCCCGAAAACCAATACTTTGCAATGCGATTTGCCACAATACAAAACGAATAGGCGCAAATCGCACATCAAAGAATCGCGTGCAATTTGAACAGGAAAAATGTTGGAATTTTCGGTACCCAGAGAAGGACGGCTACATACATTTTAATAAAATACCTTTAATTTCAAATTATTACAATAAAAGGTTGTTAAAACTATGCATTCGTGTAACATAGAACAAATATACGCCATATATTTCAAAGCCAACGTGTCTTTGCTAAATGTTCCAAGAGGTCGACGGGTTTCGCATAAATCGCTTCCTCAGGACCTCATTATCTTGGCAGCAAAGAAAATGGCCTATAGGAATAAAAAAAAAAGTTACAATAATCAATACCGTCAGAACATCCACACAACATGTTGTCTCTCATGTGTCGTCACAAGAGCGTTTGCACAAGGATGGTGGGTCCATAGAATACGAACAAAATGTATTGTGTGGGGCAGTAGAAGAACATGCACAAATAAGGCCCTAAATGTAGGCAAATAAACAACTATAGTCACCTAATTATACACTATCCCAGTAGTTGTAGGACTTACTTGTCTAAGAATGACGTAAAAAAAAAGGGGACAGTACTCAAGATAGAAAAAGATTTTTGTCCAAGTATCAGTTCGTAGAGCAAAAAGACCTCCAGTGCCAACAGTATATAGTTAGACCACATCCAAAAAAGACAACAATCCAATGTATAGGATTGATAGGCAATAAAAGAAAAAAAAAAGCATAATTTACCATATGCCTCCACAGTGTTGCCCACCACTGCCAAGAGCGGGAAGCCTGCCAAACTTATCACTAAATCCTACACATAAGGCTATTCCTCTCAATCTATCCGATCCAGATATCAAGGCCACCTACAGTAATATCAATAAATATAGATGACATCCAGTGCCGGGACAAAATCCTCTGGTGGGCAAAGATGACAAATTGTGCCCCCCCCCCTTCATTATGTGCAAGCTTATAAGGAGGGGGAGAGAAAGCACAGCCTGCACCTCCTCCCGGCTCTCTTTTTTTTTTTCTCCTTGATGCTTCCAGTGCTGGACTGACAGGAGTAGTGATGTCACTACCCCTGTCAGCCTCATAGTAGAAAAAAAAACAAAAATCTTGTGGTGCCTCCATCCCTACAATACACGCAGCCGCCCCTTCTGCCAACCCCTTGTCCCGACCCTGACGACATCAGTAACCTTGTCAAAAGACCAAAGTAAAAGAAATAACTAGAAAAGTAGGCAATCCAATAAGTGCACTTACCCCACAATCCGCATTCACAGTATGTCCCACCAGAATTCGATCAACCAACTGAAAACCTGTGCTGCTTATATTTGGACCCTGGAGCCAAAAACCTGCGACATCATCATCCCGCGCCCCACCGCAATGTGTCCAGGATCTGCCTACAAACCATTCATTAAAATACTCATTAGTCCATCACATGAGCCCGTCGCCATCACCGCCAGCCACAGCGGGCATAACATGGCGTGCATCGGCGCCACCAATGGAGACGCTCCAACGGCGCCCGTGCAACTTACTTACTCCCACAGCTCCAATCATCGCACGCGTGTTGTATGGATGTTCTGACATATGTGAAGTATTGATTATTGTAACTTTTTCTTTTGTATAGACCATTTTTTATTTTGTTGCCAAGATAAGGTCCTGAGGAAGTGATTATGCGAAACGCGTTGATCTCTTGGAGCATTTATTAAAGACACATTGGCTTATTAATATATGGGGGTAAATCGTTCTATGTTTTAACAACCTTTTGTTGTAATAAAATGGCGAGCTTCTCTGTGGCTGCATGGAGAAGCGGAGGTTCTGGCAGAGGAGTTCTGTCCTCTCTGCTGCTGACTGCTGAGACAAAGTGGTGGTGGTGGGGGGGGGGGGGGGGACGAATAGTAGGTGCTAGGGCCACATAAAATGGCCTGGAGGGCCAGATTTGGCCTTGTGTTCGGCGCATGTCACATAGAGCCTGCATGCACAGGCCACCAAAGGAGATGTAGAGGTGGTCCTCCCCCAAACTGACATCGCTTCTGCCCTATACCCACGGGGGTTCCGGAACTTCTCCTCCAGACCTGTGACAAGCACCTCTAGCAGCCCATCAGAGGACTGGGAAACTTATGTAAAGTGTTTTGCTTGTGGCCAGATGTACAAATATTTTTTTTAAGTTTCCCACTAAATGGCGCTTTTCCCTTTTTTATGCACACAGTTGCAGAGGGGGAAATCACACGGATTATCTGACCCCGGTATACGCCGTGTCCCCTGCCGCTGCATTAAAAAAAAAAAAAAAAATACATTCTCACATTAAGACACAGAGCTATGAAACTTGTTGCAAATGTGTCATGTTATTATTTATTTGAGAAAGATTAAGAATTTGGTGATCTGTGATTGGACGGTCCTTCCTCCTCCTCCTCCAGGTTTTGGGGTTCAGACAGGAGAAGCGGGCGGCTTCGAAGAGAGAACCGTATTCCATGTACATAAGGGGTGCAGGAGCCGATTGGTTTCTGATGTAGTCCATACTGACAGAGCCCAGGTCCCACGTGTCTACGGATCTGTCCATTCCGGTGCTGCAGCCTTTTTATCCCAAAAAGACAAGAGAGGTCCGGCAGCAAATGGTGGATTCGGAACTGCCAAATTCGGGGGTTACCTCTTCACTTCCTTATCAGTAAGGCGTAACGACCTTTGGCGCACTTGTTGGCATAGTGACCCTTATCGCCACACTACAAAACCCAAAGGAACACATATTAAAGTAAAAGGTCCAGTGCCCATTATGAGGGGTTCCCACTATCCCTGTACTGAGTTCCCGGGTCTGTACACCTGATGTGCCCATTATGAGGGGTTCCCACCATCCCTGTGCCAAATTCCGGGGTCTGTACACCTGCTGTGCCCATGATGAGGAGTACCCACCATCCCTGTGCTGAGTTCCCGGGTCTGTACACCCGCTGTGCCCATTATGAGGGGTTCCCACCATCCCTGTGCTGAGTTCCCGGGTCTGTACCCCTTGCTGTGCCTGTTATGAGAAACTCCCATCATCTCTCAGTTTTTATATATTTTATGTTATGGAGAATGTATAGGGGGGGGGGGGGTCTGCAACACACAAAGCTGGATAGGGACCCCCAAAAGCCTCCATGTGGGCAGTAGCAGGGTCAGGAATTTCAGAAGGAAGATCTCCTCCTCGCTCTCGATCTCTATTGGAGCTTTGGAGATCAGAGGTTGACTCAGCCCACCAGGTTTCAGCTGTAACTAAAATATCACATTTGGGTTAATAAATAACACCAAAAGAAACTTCAATCTGTCCAAAAAAAAAAAAATGATATAACATTAATTAGGGTACAAATGTATGACAGAGTAACTGTCAGTCAAAGTATTACAGCGCTGAGAAATGTGATCATTATTTTATTACACACACACACACAGTATCTCACAAAAGTCAGCACACCCCTCACATTTTTGTAAATATTTTCTTTTATCTTTTCATGTGACAACACTGAAGAAATGACACTTTGCTACAATGTAAAGTAGTGAGTGTACAGCTTGTATAACAGTGTAAATTTGCTGTCCCCTCAAAATAACTCAACACACAGCCATTAATGTCTAAACCGCTGGCAACAAAAAAGTGAGTACACCCCTAAGTGAAAATGTCCAAATTGGACCCAATTAGCCATTTTCCCTCCCCGGTGTCAAGTGACTCTTTAGTGTTACAAGGTCTCAGGTGTGAATGGGGAGCAGGTGTGTTCAATTTGGTGTTATCACTCTCACTCTCATACTGGTCACTGGAAGTTCAACATGGCACCTCATGGCAAAGAACTCTGTGAGGATCTGAAAAAAAGAATTGTTGCTCTACATAAAGATGGCCTAGGCTATAAGAAGATTGCCAAGACCCTGAAACTGAGCTGCTGCACGGTGGCCAAGACCATACAGCGGTATAACAGGACAGGTTCCACTCAGAACAGGCCTCATCATTGTCCACCAAAGAAGTTGAGGTCACATGCTCAGCATCATATCCAGAGGTTGTCTTTGGGAAATAGATGTATGAGTGCTGCCAGCATTGCTGCAGAGGTTGTAGGGGTGGGGGGTCAGCCTGTCAGTGCTCAGACCATACGCCGCACACTGCATCAAATTGGTCTGCATGGCTGTCATCCCAGAAGGAAGCCTCTTCTAAAGATGATGCACAAGAAAACCCGCAAACAGTTTGCTGAAGACAAGCAGACTAAGGACATGGATTACTGGAACCATGTCCTGTGGTCTGATGAGACCAAGATAAACTTATTTGGTTCAGATGGTGACAAGCGTGTGTGGGGGCAACCAGGTGAGGAGGACAAAGACAAGTGTGTCTTGTCTACAGTCAAGCATGGTGGTGGGAGTGTCATGGTCTGGGGCTGCATGAGTGCTACCAGAACTGGGGAGCTACAGATCATTGAGGGAACCATGAATGCCAACATGTACTGTGACATACTGAAGCAGAGCATGATCCCCTCCCTTCAGAGACTGGGCCGCAGGGCAGTATTCCAACATGATAACGACCCCAAACACACCTCCAAGATGACCACTGCCTTGCTAAAGAAGCTGAGGGTAAAGGTGATGGACTGGCCAAGCATGTCTCCAGACCTAAACCCTATTGATCATCTGTGGGACATCCTCAAATGGAAGGTGGAGGAGCTCAAGGTCTCCAACATCCACCAGCTCTGTGATGTCGTCATGGAGGAGGGGAAGAGGACTCCAGTGCCAACCTGTGAAGCTCTGGTGAGCTCCATGCCCAAGAGGGTTAAGGCAGCGCTGGAAAATAATGGTGGCCACACAAAATATTGACACTTTGGGCCCAATTTGGACATTTTCACTTGGGGGTGTACTCACTTTTGTTGCCAGCGGTTTAGACATTAATGGCTGTGTGTTGAGTTATTTTGAGGGGACAGTAAATTTACACTGTTATACAAGCTGTACACTCACTACTTTACATTGTAGCAAAGTGTCATTTCTTCAGTGTTGTCACATGAAAAGATAGAAGAAAATATTTACAGAAATGTGAGGGGTGTACTGTATATGTATGTATGTATGTGTGTGTTATATATATATATATATATATATATATATATATATATATATATTTATTTTACACATATATACATAAATACACACACTGTGCATGTGTGTATATAATATTATTAATAAAATATACTGTGTATGTATGTATGGATGGATAAAGATATAGATAGGTGTGTATATGTATGCATGTGTACATACACACACACACACTGATAAGCCAGAGCATTATGACCAGTGCCACTGACAGGTAAAGTGAATAACATTGATTATCTGGTTGCAATGGCACCTGAGAGAAGAATATATTATATATACACACACACACACACACACACACACACACACACACTCTTTTAATATATAATCTAATCTAATATTATATTATTATTATTAATAAAATATATAGTATGTGTGTATGTATGTATATGTAGATATATATATATATATATATATATATATATATATATATATATTTATTACACACATACATATATATACATATACACACACATACTATATATTGTAATAATAATATATTAGATTAGATTATATATTAAAAGAATAGAATACATTACATTAGAGAAGGGGGTTAATGATTATGTGGGATTAATGATTGTGTCTTTATATTAGAGTGTGGGTGGTTGTTTTGTTATTCTTTGAATGCACTGTGCCTAGTGTGAAACGCGTCAGAATAGAACTTCTTCCTGCTGGCTATTTTAATAATAGAAGAATATTTTGCCTCTCTGTGTGCGGCGTTCCTGTTATAATTCATTTAGAACTTTTTTTTTTTTTTACCCAGAAAATAGTGAGCTTGGATGTGGTGCTGTGCGCTCTCACCTTAAAACATGTGACTTGCTCCAGGGGTCTCAGGCCTCCGCAGGGGTTCTCCTGCATCTTGCGGAATCGTTCCTGCATCATGCTGATGACGGTCAGGTGTGAGAGGTGAGGGAGGTCCATGACCAGGGGCTGGTGCTTGGAGATGGGCTCCGGGTCACACGGGAGGGAGGACACCGGCAGTCTCAGCGGGGCCGCGGCATTCTGCAAAAAGCAAGAGGGGTTCCTAATGGGGGATCCCACCTAATGCCATAATATTTTCAACAATACATAAGTACATTATACTAGAAATGAATGATAGATAGATAGATAGATAGATAGATAGATAGATAGATAGATAGATAGATAGATAGATAGATAGATAGATAGATAGATAGATAGATAGATAGGATAGATACGATAGATAGAGATATTAGAGAATTTCTAGTTACAATGAAGCGTACATTTACACATTGTTACAAACCTTCGGATGGTCAGGACTGCAAAGAACCAAATCGGCTTTAGGGCTGTAAAAAATGAAATGAATTATTAAACAGATTTACATGTAATCTTTTTTTTTTTCCGTCTGAATATTTTGCATTTCATCTGCAATATATTACCATAAAATCTCATCAAAATAAGTTTAAAAAAAATAAATAAAAGTAAATCGTAGGGGATGTCTCTCCTGTTTTCCCTTCACAGTGCTATAAAAATGATCAGGTGGCTGTAAGGGGATTCTGGTCTACAGGGTGGGAAGTGAAGGGAAATCTCCCCCATCGGGTATAGGTGCGTCTACAGGACAGGAAGGGCATCCATGCAAGTCTACAGGACAGGAAGTGAAGAGAAATCTCCCCCATGGAGTACAGGTGCATCTACAGTGGGGACGGAAAGTATTCAGACCCCCTTACATTTTTCACTCTTTGTTATATTGCAGCTATTTGCTAAAATCATTTACAGTAAGTTCATTTTTTCCTCTCATTAATGTACACACAGCACCCCATATTGACAGAAAAACACAGAATTGTTGACATTTTTGCAGATTTATTAAAAAAGAAAAACTGAAATATCACATGGTCCTAAGTATTCAGACCCTTTGCTGTGACACTCCTATATATAACTCAGGTGCTGTCCATTTCTTCTGATCATCCTTGAGATGGTTCTACACCTTCATTTGAGTCCAGCTGTGTTTGATTATACTGATTGGACTTGATTAGGAAAGCCACACACCTGTCTATATAAGACCTTACAGCTCACAGTGCATGTCAGAGCAAATGAGAATCATGAGGTCAAAGGAACTGCCTGAAGAGCTCAGAGACAGAATTGTGGCAAGGCACAGATCTGGCCAAGGTTACAAAAAAAAATTCTGCTGCACTTAAGATTCCTAAGAGCACAGTGGCCTCCATAATCCTTAAATGGAAGACGTTTGGGACGACCAGAACCCTTCCTAGAGCTGGCCGTCCAGCCAAACTGAGCTATCGGGAGAGAAGAGCCTTGGTGAGAGAGATAAAGAAGAACCCAAAGATCACTGTGGCTGAGCTCCAGAGATGCAGTTTGGAGATGGGAGAAAGTTGTAGAAAGTCAACCATCACTGCAGCCCTCCACCAGTCGGGGCTTTATGGCAGAGTGGCCCGACGGAAGCCTCTCTTCAGTGCAAGACACATGAAAGCCTGCATGGAGTTTGCTAAAAAAAAAAACACCTGAAGGACTCCAAGATGGTGAGAAATAAGATTCTCTGGTCTGATGAGACCAAGATAGAACTTTTTGGCCTTAATTCTAAGCAGTATGTGTGGAGAAAACCAGGCACTGCTCATCACCTGTCCAATACAGTCCCAACAGTGAAGCATGGTGGTGGCAGCATCATGCTGTGGGGGTGTTTTTCAGCTGCAGGGACAGGACGACAATTTGTGGTTGCAATCGAGGGAAAGATGAATGCGGCTAAGTACAGGGATATCCTGGAGGAAAACCTTCTCCAGAGTGCTCAGGACCTCAGACTGGGCCGAAGGTTTACCTTCCAACAAGACAATGACCCTAAGCACACAGCTAAAATAACGAAGGAGTGGCTTCACAACAACTCCGTGACTGTTCTTGAATGGCCCAGCCAGAGCCCTGACTTAAACCCAATTGAGCATCTCTGGAGAGACCTAAAAATGGCCGTCCACCAACGTTTACTATCCAACCTGACAGAACTGGAGAGGATCTGCAAGGAGGAATGGCAGAGGATCCCCAAATCCAAGTGTGAAAAACTTGTTGCATCTTTCCCAAAAAGACTCATGTCTGTATTAGATCAAAAGGGGCTTCTACTAAATACTGAGCAAAGGGTCTGAATACTTAGGACCATGTGATATTTCAGTTTTTCTTTTTTAATAAATCTGCAAAAATGTCAACAATTCTGTGTTTTTCTGTCAATATGGGGTGCTGTGTATACAATATGGGGTGCTGTGTGTACAATATGGGGTGCTGTGTGTACATTAATGAGGAAAAAAATGAACTTAAATTATTTTAGCAAATGGCTGCAATATAACAAAGAGTGAAAAATTTAAGGGGGTCTGAATACTTTCTGTCCCTCCCCACTGTACAGGACAGAAAGTGCATCCATGTGGATCTACAGGACAGGAAGTGAAGAGAAATCTCCACCATGAGGAAAAGAAGCGTCTACAGGACAGGAAATGAAGAGAAATCTACCCCATGGGGTATAGGTGCATCTATAGGACAGGAAGTGAAGTGAAATCTCCCCCATGGGATACAGATGCATCTATAGGACAGAAAGTGCATCCATGTGCGTCTACAGGACGGAAAGTAAAGAGAAATCTCCACCATGAGGAAGAGAAGCGTCTACAGGTCAGGAAATACCTTCATGTGTGTCTACAGGACAGGAAGTGAAATCTACCTAATGGGGTACAGGTGCGTCTACAGGTCAGAAAGTGTGTCCATGTGCATCTACAGGATGGGAAGTGAAGCGAAATCGCCCCCATGGAGTACAGGTGCGTCTACAGGACAGGAAGGGGGTATAGGTGCATCTACAGGACAGAAAGTGAAGTGAAATCTCTCCCATGGGGTATAGGTGTACAAAAGAAAAAAAAAAAAAAAATAAAAAGATATTCTGCTGGTTATGTAGAATGGCCCCACACACCTTGCAATCCATTTAAATCTACATTTCACCCGATTACAGTTTTAGACAAACTCATCCAGTTTCTACGATCAGAGCTCACTTACTGTACATATTTACATCGGGGGCCCTCCGGACAGAAGCCGACCAGATAGTTGATGCACATCACTCTGCGGGTATGTCGGTGTTTACATGCCGGTCCTGAGAGAAAATAGAAGGAGAGGAGAGGCTTTAGCAACTAAGTGTTTAATCCCTTCCTGCCCATAATCTCTATATCAACGTCGGGAAGCATCCTCCAATTGAGAGCCAAACACTGAGGCTTTGTGCGGCTGCTGGCTCTCGGTGCTGGTTGTCAGCGACAGCTCTGGTCTCCACTGACCAATCGGAGCGGTTGCCAATCATGTAATTGCTGTGTCAGCTAGAACACGATCACATGCAGGCTGGAGAATTCGCCGATAAATCAAGCTTGCAGCCTGGAGATGAACACTGCCACCTTCAGGCTGCAGTGGAATCCACAGCACCAACTGTTTAATACTGTAATCAAACAGATACAATTACAGAATTAAAAAAACGTAAAAACCTTTTCAGCCTGTAACAAAAAACCCAGAACCAGGTTATTAATTTAAACAGTGCACCGAAATTAAGCCTTATGGGTCCATAAGAATATACACCCAACTTTATTAAGTACACCTGTGCAGTTGCTTGGTAACACAAATTGCTAATCAGCCAATCACATGGCAACAACTCAATGCATTTAGACATCTAGACATGGTGAAGAGGACTCGCTGAAGTCCAAACTGAGCATCAGAATGGGGATTTAAGTGACTTTGAAGGTGGCATAGTTGTTGGTGCCAGGACGGGCTGGTCTGAGTATTTCTGGGATTTTCACACACACAACCATCTCTCAGGTTTACAGAGAATGGTGGGAAAAAGAGAAAATATTTCAATGAGTGGCAGTTGTGTGGAGGAAAGATGCCTTGTTGATGTCGGAGGAGAATGGGCAGACTGGTTCCAGATGATAGAAAGGCAACAGTAACTCAAATAACCACTCGTTACACCCAAGGTATGCAGAATAGCATCTCTGAACTCACAACACATCCAACCTTGAAGCAGATGGGCTACAGCAGCCGAAGACCACACCGGGTGCCACTCCTGTCAGCTAAGAACAGGAAACATTATGAAGTGGAACTGTACACGGGTGTGCGTACTACAAAGGTTGTCATTGGCGTTTGTTAGTGAGGAGGTGGAGACTCAGCTTCCTGCATAGATGGAAAGGGCTGCAAGGGCTGGGACAGTGATAATAATGGGGGATTTTAACTACCCGGAAATTGACTGTAGTAATGGCACTGCTGGGACATTTAAAGGGCAAGAAAGTATAAACCTATTACAAGACAATTTTATGGTCCAGTTTATTGAGGCCCCAACTAGGAATGACGCTTTGCTGGACCTGGTAATCTTAAACCATGCAGAGCTTATTACCAATATTCATATAAATGAACATTTGGGTAGCAGTGTCCATGACATGATTTCATTTAATGTTAGCTGTAAGTAACAAACACATACAGGAAAGATAAAAACACTTAACTTTAAGAGAGCAAATTTTCCAAGGATGAGGGCTGCTCTCCAGGACTTGGACTGGGAGGGAATATTGGCATCAATGGGCAGAACAGAAATGGGAATTCTTCAAAGTGTCTGTATGTAAACTCACTGCAAAGCATATTCCCATGGGCAATACATTTAAAAGACTAAAAATAAAACCTATGTGGCTGACAGCCAAAGTTAAAATGGATAGATATATATATATATATATATATATATATATATATATATATATATATATATATATATATATATATATATATATATATAGAGAGAGAGAGAGAGATATATATATATATATATATATATATATATATATATATATATATCACGGTAATAAAAAAAGAGCTTTCAAAAAATATAAAAATGAAGGAACACTATCATCGTTTAAATGTTACAAAGAATATAACAGAATATGTAAAAAGGAAATCAAGGAAGCAAAAATTCAAAACGAACGACAGATTGCAAAAGATAGTAGGAAAAACTCCCCAAAAATTCTTCAAATCATTAGTGAGACCTCATCTGGAATATGCAGTTCAGTTTTGGGCTCCAATTCTCAAAAAGGATATCGGGGAACTGGAGAAAGTGCAGAGAAGGGCAACCAAACTGATTAGAGGCATGGAGGAGCTCAGCTATGAGGAAAGAGGAACTGAATTTATTCCCTCTTGAGAAGAAAAGATTAAGAGGGGGGGATACGATCTCCATGTACAAATATATAAAGGGTCCATATAGTGAACTTGGTGTTGAGTTATTCACTTTAAGGTTATCACAGAGGACAAGGGGGCACTCTTTACTTTTAGAGGAGAAAAGATTGAATCTCCAAATACAGAAAGGTTTCTTCACAGTAAGAGCTGTGAAAATGTGGAATAGACTCCCTCCAGAGGTGGTTCTGACCAGCTCAGTAGATTGCTTTAACAAAAGGCCTGGATTCTTTCCTAAATGTACAGAATATAACTGGGTACTGACATTTATAGGTAAAGTTGAGGAAATCTGATTGCCTCTTGGGGGATCAGGAAGGAATTTTTTTCCTTGCGGTAGAAAATTGGATCATGCTTAGCTGGGATTTTGTGCCTTCCTCTGGATCAACTGTGCGTGAAGGATCGTGTATATGGGATTGTGTGATTTTATTTATTTTTTGGTTGAACTTGATGGACTTGTCTTTTTTCAACCTGACCAACTATGTAACTATGAAACCTAGGCTACAATTGGCACAGGATCACCAATGGACAATAGAAGATTGGAAAAACATTACCTGGTCTGATGAGTCTGGATTTCAGATGCAACATTCAGATGGTGAGGTCAGAAAATGGCGCATGGATCCATCCTGCCTTATATCACCGGTTCAGGCTGGTGGTGGAGGTGTAATGGTGGGGGGGGGGGATATTTTCTTGGCACACTTTGGGCCCCTTAGTACCAATTGAGCATCATTTAAATGCCACGGCCTACCTGAGTATTGTTGCTGACCATGTCCATCCCTTTATGACTACAGTGTCCCCATCTTCTGATGGCTCCTTCTAGCAGGATAATGCCCCATGTCACAAAGCTCCAATCATCTCACCTCTGGACAATGAGGTCCACTGTACTCCAATTGCCTCCACCCGTGGCGGCCCATCCATAAGCCGCCCCCTTAATCCATGCACCCGGCCCCTAATCTACATGCAGGGTGCCAAACACATGGATTTCAAAGGGTTTTTGGGTTTTTTTTGGAAGCACGATTAGAGCCCGAGGTTCCAATTGGCTTAAAAAAAAAAAAAAAAAAGGTGGGCTTGGGGCGCAGAGCACTGTGCCCTGAGCCCACCCAGTTTTGTGACATTGTGACGTTTCTCCTCCTGGCCAATTAGGAAGCGGGTCCGGAGATCTGATTGGCCGAGAGACCTAAGATCAGTGGTGGCCCCAATGCTGGGCGCAGGGGCGCCGCCCCCTATCCATGCATCCGGCCCCCTAATCTACATGCGCGGCGCTGGACACATTGATTCCAATGGGGGGGGGGGTTAAGTACATGATAAGAGACAGAGGCGCTAATAGGCTTCAGAAAAGGGTGGAATCGGGGCACGGGGCGCTGAGCACTGCACCCTGAGCCTACCCAGTTGTGTGACAATAGCAAATTAATTGGAAAATCAGGAAGACAATATTCGCTATTGTCTTCCTGATTCTCCTCCCAGCCAATCAGGAAGTGGGTCCTGAGACCCGTCACCCGATTGATCGAAAAGGAGAAGTGATCCTATTGCCCTAGGAGGAAGAGACGTACAGCGAAGAAGCTGCCGTGATGTCGAGAAGGAGACGCAGGGGAAGCTGCCACCCGAAGGAAGTGCTGCCTGCAACCTAGTTAGGGTAGACCCCGACTGGGGGGGGGGGGGGATGCATCGTTTGCCGCCCCTCCCCTCCCTTAAAAAGATATACCACCAGTCCCCACTGCCTAAGACCTGATTGGCCGGGAGACCGTAGACCTGATTGGCCAGGACGACAAGCAGTGACCGCTGGGACACGCAGGAGATGGTGGGGCTGCGACCTGGATGGGGTAAGTGCTGATCGATCGGCGAGAAAGCTGGCGTCTGGGTGGGGAGAAGGAGGAGTCTCAGGTTTGTTTGCCGCCCCCTACAAACCAATTAAGCACCAGTCGCCACTGGCCTCCACCCACACCAGATCTCAATCCAATAGAGCACCTTTGGGATGTGATGGAATGGGAGATTCCCATCATGGATGTGCAGCCGACAAATCTGCAGCAACTGTGTGATGCTAACATGTCAACATGGAGCAAAAGGGGGTCCAATATTAGCAAGGTGTACCCAATAAAGTGGCCGGTGAGTGTATATAGAAATTGAGTTACGCATATCAGAGTTATTGTCAAGTTAACTGCTGAATGTGGCTTGGGCATCTAGGAAACAATGCTATGTGGTCACAAAGGGGTTAATGTATTATAATACAGGATTGATATAGCGCCAACAGTTTGCGCAACGCTTTACAATAAAAAAAAAAAAAAAAGAAGAGGGTTGGAAGGGCCCTGTTCCTGAGAGCTTACA